>NC_059110.1:82851462-83157462 GCF_020740685.1 Jaculus jaculus | reverse complement strand
TTTCTGTGTGAGAATGAAAATACTTAGTAGCAGAGTCCAGTAAGTTAAAAAGGAGTCATAAAGGGAAGAGAAAGGAAGGGAGGAGCGTACTTAATAGGTTGATATTTTATATATGTAAGTACAATGATTGTGATGGGGAGGTAATATGATGGAGAATGGAATTTCAAAGGGGAAGTGTGGGGGGAGGAGGGAGGGAATTACCATGGGATATTTTTTTATAATCATGGAAAATGCTAATAAAAATTTAGAAGAAAAAAAAAAAAGAAAGAAAAAGAAGGCCTGTCCATTGCCAAGGCCCTTGGTTTCCTACCAGGAATAGTTGGCACAACCCTATTGCTGAAGACTCCACATATTTGGACTGCAAGTGATACCCTGCTGGATCTGAGCTGAAAACCTCCATGTAGACCAGCTGACAGTAGGCTGAAAAAAGCTATACTGCATGGAGTTTCAATGGAAGAGAGAGCAATCACCAGTGAAGATACTCAACAGTGGACACTGCAAGCCTTAAATTTGGCCAGCCAGGCCAAATGAGCCAATGGGTGCAATAGTGGCGTGTCTTTCATGGTGGAAACCAACTGCTCTCTAATTGGACTGGGGGCCCAATCCATGGGAGGGAATATATCCCTGATACTGAAAACCTACAACAGGGGTAGTCATGAACCCTAGGGGTGTAACATCTGCTGCTATCTGGCTAAATGTATATACTATGTTCACCAAGCTGCCCAGTAAGCACTTTTCTTAATGCTGATATGCATACATTAATACTACTCTCACTTTTGGTTAGAGAAGCTTCTCTTTTCAGATGGCAGTGACCTTGGGATGACTCAGAAGGCACAATGGTGCTGAGAAGAAGTGACAGAGGAGAGCTCAGCACTGAAATATCTATCACATCTTCCAAGGCTCAGGGTCTAATACAGAAGAGATGACAGAAAGAATGTAAGAGCCAATGGAAGGGTAGGACTCCTTACAATGTGCTCCTCCAGACACAAAATGGCCTGAATATCCATGACCTCACAGCGCCTGACACTACCTACACAAGATGATCATAATAGGAGGAAAAGATCATCATCAAAATAAGAGACTGAGAGGAGGAGGGGATATGATGGAGAGTGGAGTTTCAAAAGGGTAAGTAGGGGGAGGGAGGGAATTAACATGGGATAGTGTTCATAATTATGGAAGTTGTCAATAAAAAAAAACAATAATAAAAAGGCCTGGGCTGGAGAGATGGCTTAGTAGTTAAGGCGTTTGCCTGCAATACCAAAGGACCCAGGTTTGATTCCCTAGGACCCACATTAACCATTTGCACAAGGTGACACACTTGTCTAGAATTCATTTGCAGTGGCTAGAGGCCCTGGTGTGCCCATTCTCTCTCCCTCTTTCTCTCTGTCAAATAAATAAACAAATGATAAAATGATAAAAAAGAAAAGAAAAGATAAAGAAGGCCTGAGAACTTATCAAACACACCAGACCAAGGAAGGGTGCAATACCTGGACCAGTAAAAAGGGGGACAACTCATGCTGCAGTGGGGCAGCCTCACCAACATGTCATCCGGTTACTCAGTGTGGGCCTCGAGGGGCCAACAGGCAGAGAACCAGCAACTGTCCCAGCTTCAGTTTCGCTGGGTCCCCACTGCTGAGCAGTTTATGGGAATTGCAGTCCATGTGTCCAGAACCCAGTGCTGGATCTCACCTGTACAGCCTCCATGGTCATGCACCTAACCTTGGCAGCTCAACTCAGCCCTCAGCATCACCATGAGTGCCTGTAGAAGCTCTCTAACTGGGTCCCTTAATATCGACCCACAGCAGAGACTCTGTGCATCCGAATCTGTACCCGCCTCCGCCTTCAGTGAGGCTTCTTGGAATTTCGTGAACTCAGCTGTGGCCTCTTTAACCCTTTTGTGACCCTCCTGCAACCTATACTTACATTTACTATGTGATGGGTAATGTATGATCTAAAAGTTAATATTAGTGATTAAGATTAATCCTGGTTAATAAGTGTCTACCTTTTGTTGTTGTTGTTATTTTTATTTATTTATTTGAGACAGAGAGAGAAAGAGGCAGAGAGAGAGAGAAAGAGAGAGAGAATGGGTGCATCAGGGTCTCCAGCCACTAAAAATGACCTCTAGATGCATACACCACCTTGTTTATCTGGCTTACGTGGGTCCTGGGGAATCGAGCCTTGAACCGGGGACCTTAGGCTTCACAGGCAAGTGCTTAACCACTAAGCCATCTCTCTAATCCTTAAGTGTCTACCTTTAATGAAACAATTATTAGCCTTCTAATCAAATAAAATGTATTAATGAATAGAAAAGCTATTAAAATTGTCTTGGTGTGGTGGCATACATTTTTTTTTTTTTTTGAGGTAGGGTCTCACTCTAGCCCAGGCTGACCTGGAATTCACTATGTTAGTCTCAGGCTGGCCTCGAACACACAGCGATCCTCCTACCTCTGTCTCCTGAGTGCTGGGATTAAAGGGCATATATATTTTTTAAATTTTTATTAGCATTTTCCAGGATTATAAAAAAATATTCCATGGAAATTCCCTCCCTAAAGGGCATACATTTTTAATCCCAGCATTCAGGAGGCAAAGGTAAGAGGATCGCCATGAGTTTGAGGTCTGTCTGGAACTATAGGCGTGAGTTTCAGGCCAGCCTGGACTACAGTGAAACCATGGCTTCGGGGCTGGAGAGATGGCTTAGCATTGAAGGTACTTGCCTGCGAAGCCTTAGGACACAGGTTCAATTCCCCAGGACCCAGGTAAGCCAGATGCACAAGGTGGCACATGCATCTGGAATTCATTTATAGTGGCTGGATGCCCAGGCATGCCCATTCTGTTTCTGTCTATTTGCCTCTTCCTCTGTCTATCTCTCTCTCAAATAAATAAATGTGAATAAAAAATTTAAAAAAAAAAAACATATGGCCAGGCATGGTGGCACACACCTTTAATCTCAGCACTTGGGAGGCAGAGGCAGGATCTCCATGAGTTCGAGACCACCCTGAGACTACATAGTGAATTCCAGGTCAGCCTGGGCGAGAGTGAAACCCCACCTCAAAATATCAAAAAACAAAACAAACAAAAAACCATATGGGGGCTGGAGAGATGGCTTAGCGGTTAAGTGCTTGCCCGTGAAGCCTAAGGACCCCGGTTCGAGGCTCGGTTCCCCAGGTCCCACGTTAGCCAGATGCACAAGGGGGCGCACGTGTCTGGAGTTCGTTTGCAGAGGCTGGAAGCCCTGGCGCACCCATTCTCTCTCTCTCCCTCTATCTGTCATTCTGTCTGTGTCTGTCGCTCTCAAATAAATAAATTTTAAAAAAAAGTTAAAAAAAAAAACATATGGCTTGAGCGAGATAGTGTTCCACATATCTATGCATCATAAAGAGTCACATACAGGTTATTCAAAAAAAATTAAATGAACAGAAATGAGATAGGAATACATGACAAGGAAGCAAAATGATTTTGTTTGAGAGACACAGAAAGAAAGAGAGGGAGAGGAAGAGGCAGATAGAGAAAAAGAGAGAATGGGTGTACCAGGGCCTCCAGCCACAGCAATGAACTCCAGATACATGTGCCCATTTGTGCATCTGGCTTACATGGGTCCTGGGGAATCAAACCTGGGTCCTTTGGTTTTGTAGGCAAATACCTTAACCGGTAGGTAAGCCATTCCTCCAGCCCCTTCATGAAAACTTTTGATGACTTCTGTGGAACATATGAATAGAAATGAGCATATTGTGACTTCTGGTGAAGATGGCAGCATTGTAGCCATGCCAAAGCAGCCTAGGGGGTGTAGAAATAAGCAGAAATGTAGCTAGGCGTGGTGGTGCACACCTTTAATACCAGCACTCGGGAGGCAGAGGTAGGAGGATCACCATGAGTTCAAGGCCACCCTGAGACTCCATAGTGAATTCCAGGTCAGCCTTGGCTAGAGTGAAACCCTACCTCGAAAAACCACACACACACACACACACACACACACACACACAAAGCAGAAATGCAGCACAATATATACTCTTCTACAGAAAAATGAAGGCATATAAGGAATTATCGACCACAGCAGAGATGCAGGAGAGACCCAGAGCTTCTAGCAACCACACAACCAGCAAGAATTGGCTTCCACCAAGGCACTGGTGATCCTGGTTAACTGGGTAGAATTGTGCATGCACCCAAATGCCTGAGCCACAGGACTAGAGCCACAGTGAAGGAATTTTCCACTCATACCAGCCTCCTTGCAAAGTCAAGAAACCTGAAGGAAAGCACAGCAGGGACTGGCTGAGCAGCTCCTGAAGGAGAAGACAGGAAGAAATAATAAATATTAGGGCAGAAATTAATGAAATAGAAACCAAAACAATAAATAAATACAAAGAATCAATGAAACAAAGAGTTGGCTCTTTGAAAGGAGAAATAAAATCTATTAAAAAAAAAAAACAACAACTTAGCAAGCTGGGCATGGTGGTGCATGCCTTTAATCCCAGCACTTGGGAGGCAGAGGTAGATGATCATTGTGAGTTCGAGGCCACCCTGTGACTACATAGTGAGTTCCAGGTCACCCTGGACTAGAGTGAGACCCTATCTCAAAAAAAAAAAAAAAAAACTTTAGCAAATCTGACCCAAAGAAAGGAAGAATTAATAAAATTAATTGAAAATTAATAAAATTTGAGATGGAAAAGACACCATTACAACAGATATGAAGGAAATTCCAAAAAGCATAAGGACATGCTTTAAGAACATATACTCAACTAAGTCTGAAAATCTGAAAGAAAAAGATGACTTCCTTGATTTATATGACCTACTAAAATTAAATCAATATCACATGCACCATTTAAACAGACCTATAACAAGTACAGAGATCCAAGTAGTTATAAAAAAATTCCAAACTATCTGGGGCATGATGGCATATGCTTTAAAGGACTTTAAAGGACTCAGGAGGAGAGGAAGATCACCATGAGTTCAAGGCCACTCTGAGACTACATAGTGAATTTTAAGTCAGCATGAGTGAGAATGAGACACTATCTCAAAAAAAAAACAAAACAAAAAAAAAAAAAAAACCGGTCGTGGTGGCGCTCACCTTTAATTCCAGCACTTGGGAGGCAGAGGTAGGAGAATTACCATGAGTTCAAGGCCACCCTAAGATGACAGAGTTAATTCCAGGTCAGCCTGAACCAGAGTGAGACCCTACCTCGAAAAACCAAAAATAAAAAAAATCTTTAAACTAAAAAAAGTCCAGGCCCATATGGATTCACAGTTGAATTTAACCTAACCTTCATGAAAGAACTAACACCAATGCTTTTCAAACTTTTCCATAAAATAGAAAAGGAATAAATACTACCAAACTCCTGTAAAGCCAGCAATACCCTGATATCAAAATCAGACAAAGACAGAACAAAAACAGAAAAATTACAGACCAATATTCCTCGTGAACATAGATGCAAAAATTCTTAACAAAATACTGGTAAACAGAATATAAGAATATATCAAAAAAAAAATCATTCAAGCCAGGCGTGGTAGCGCATGCCTTTAATGCCAGCACTCAGGAGGCAGAGGTAGGAGGATCGCCATGAGTTCGAGGCCACCCTGAGACTCCATAATGAATCCCAGGTCAGCCTGGACTAGAGTAAGACCCTACCTCGAAAAAACCTAAAAAAAAAAAAAATCATTCACCCTGACCAAGTAGGTTTTATTTCAGAAATCCAGGGGTGATTCAACATATGCAAATCAATAAATGTAATACACTATATATATGGACTGAAGGACAAAAATCATATGATCATTTCAATAGATGCACAAAAGCTAACATCCCTTCATGGTAAAAGTCCAAAAGAAACTGGGAATCGAAGGAACATATGTCAACATAATAAAGGCTATTTATGACAAGCATAATAATAAATAGGGGAAAACATGAAGCTTTTCCACTAAAATCGAACAAGACAGGTGTCCACTGTCCCTACTTTTATTTAATACAGTACTAGAAGAGATCAAATTATCATTATTTGCAGATGATATGATGCTATACATAAAGGAACCTAAAGACTTTATCAACAAACTATTAGAGCCAATAAACACTTTTTAGGAATGTGGCAGGATACAAAATAAACACATAGAAATCAGTAGCCTTGGGCTGGAGAAATGGCATAGAGGTTAAGGCATTTGTCTTGGAAGCCTAAGGACCCAGGTTCAATTCTCTACCTTGAAAAAAATAAAACAAACAAACAAACAAAAAGATATCAAACAACTCAATCAAAAAAATGTGTTATGGGGCTGGAGAGATGGCTTAGCAGTTAAGGTGCTTGCCTGCAAAGCCAAAGAACCCAGGTTCAATTCTCTAGGACCCATGTAAGCCACATGTGCCTGGAGTTCATTTGCAATGGCTAGAGGTCCTGGTGTGCCCCCATTGTCTATCTGCTTCTCTCTCTCTCTCATAAATGAAAATAAAATAAATATTTTTAATTTTTTAATTTTCTAATTTTTTTTTTTGTTTTTTCAAGGTAGGGTCTTGCTGTAGCCCAGGCTGACCTGGAATGCACTCTGTAGTCTCAGGGTGACCTCTAACTCATGGCAATCCTCCTACCTCTGCCTCCTGAGTGCTGGGATGAAAGGCATGCACCACCATACCTGCCTAAAAATAATATTTTTTTTTTTAATTTTTTTTTTTGGTTTTTCCAGGTAGGGTCTCACTCTAGCCCAGGCTGACCTGGAAGTCACTATGGAGTCTCAGGGTGGCCTCAAACTCACAGTGATCCTCCTACCTCTGCCTCCCGAGTGCTGGGATGAAAGGTGTGCACCACCACGCCTGGTAAAATATTTTTTCTAAATGGACTATGTAGCCAGGCATAGTGGCACACATGTTTCATCCCAGCACTTGGGAGGCAGAGATAGGAGGATCACTGTGAGTTTGAGGCCACCCTGAGACTCCATAGTGACTTCCAGGTCAGCCTGGGCTAGAGTGAGACCCTACCTTGAAAAAAAAAGGCTATGGAATTAAATAGAGTCCTCAAAAGAAGAAATACTATGGAATTAAATAGAGAGTTCTCAAAAGAAGAAATACAGATGGCCAGTAAACATCTAAAAACACGTTATAGGCCAGGCACAGTGGCACACACCTTTAATCCCAGCACTCAGGAGACAGAGGTAGGAGGATCACTGTGAGTTTGTGAGTTCGAGGCCACCCTGAGACTACATAGTGAATTCCAGGTCAGCCTGAGCTAGAGTAAGACCTTACCTTGAAAAAAACAACAACAAAAAACATGTTCTACATCCTTAGCCACTAGGAAAGACAAATTAAACTACTTTGAGGGCTGGAGAGATTGCTTAGTGGTTAAAGTACTTGCCTGAGAAGCCTAAGGACCCATGTTCAACTCTCCAGATCCCAGGTAAGCCAGACAAACAAAGGTGAAGCAAACATAAGATTGCACATGCCCACTAGGTTGTGCAAGCATCTGGAGTTCGATTTCAGTGGCTGAGGCCCTGGGACACCAAATTTCTCTCTCTCTCTCTCTCTCTCTCTCTCTCTGTCTCACTCTTTCTAAAAAAGTGGGCATTGCAAGCCTTAAGACAGGCCAGCCAGACCAAATGAGCCAATAGTGGCATGTTTTTTATGAGGTAAACCAACCATCTCTAATTGGACTGGAGGCACACTCCACGGAAGGGAATATGTGCCTAGTACTGAAAAACTTAGTCAAAAGCCTATATGTGTGGGGGTGTTATGAGCCCTAGGGGTATAACCCCTGCTGTTGTCTGGCTAAATGCATGTTATGCTCACCAAACTGCCCTGTAAGCACTTTTCTTAATGTTCATACCCATATATTAATGCTACTGTCACTGTTGCTTAGAGACACTTCTCTTTTCAGATGGTGGTGACCACTGGGATGACTTGAAAGGTCCATAGTGCTGAGAAGTGACAGTGGAGTACTCAGCACTGACACGGCTCTATCACACTTTCCAAGGTTCAGGATCCATTGTGGAAGAGGTGGTAGAAAGAATGTAAGAGCCAGATGCACAAGGTAACACATGCATCTGGAGTTCATTTGCAGTGGCTAGAGGCCTAGTGAGCCCATTCTCTTTCTCTCTCTCTCTCAAATAAATAAATAAAATTATATATATTTACATATATACACACATATATACATGCACTGACATTGGTGGAATTCCCACTGACATCTGATGAGAGCCAGGAGTGCTGCTAGCCAGGGTCTTGAACGTGAGTAGTGAGCACCCTTAGCCATGGGAGGTTGACACCTACTCAGGAGCAGATGCAGGAACTTTTGTTTGCAGTGCTGTTTGGCAACCAGAGATCTGCTAACTGTGTTGTTGGCTGTCAGGCACTAAAGCCCTGAGCTTCTCTGTGGAGACCTCAGGGCTGGAGGGCCTTGGTTTTCATGAAGACCTAATATTGGGTTGCCGGGAAGGGAGAGGCAAGCAGCCACCAGATGCTTTATCATGAAGAAGGACCTTGGCTACTGGGTGTGACAAAGATGCCCGTGGGCTTCTGCGATGGCCATCCAGGGATCTTCAAAAGAGACGTCCGGGATCTTTCTAGCTCTTGCTGCACTTCCTCTTGTGATGGTGTGAGCCAGCTTCCCGCCGGCACCATGCTGTCCCCATCACGGTGAAGCTGCCCTATGCCAGGAAGTGCCCACTGCGGCCTCTGCCTCTGTCAGGCTCTCTGCTGCTCTCTGTAAGCCAGGCCTTGTGTCAGTTCTGGTGAAGAAGCTGAGCTCAGTGTTCTTTGCCTCCTGGTGCACAGGTGGTGGGGTCACAGGCCTGGTGGGTGACCAAAGAGCAGACCAGGCCATCCGCTGGGCTTGGCTGAAGCTCTCATTGTGGAACAACTGAGGAGCTTTCATGGGACCCCTGAGGCAGGAAGTGTGGATAATTTTTTAAATATTTTATTTATCTATTTTTTGAGAGAAAGAGAAAGAGGCAGATAGTTACTGTAAATGAACTCCATACACACTATCTTGTGCATCTAGCTTTACAAGGGTACTGGGGAACTGAACCTGGGTCCTTTGGCTTCACAGGCAAGCAAGCACTTTAACTGCTAAGCCATCTCTCCAGCCCACATGTCGATAATTTTATGTAAACACATCTGGACAAACAATATTGGAATCTTAATCTTACAAGGAATAAGAACCAATGATGAAATGATTGGAAGCAGAGTGTGGGACAAACTGGGATGCTGGAAGCAGGCACTGACAAGATTATTCCTTAGGCAGATTCACAGCTAAACCACATCTGGGCTCAGATCCAGTGAGCAGCCCCTGAGTTCCTGGCAGTAGCAGCACCCCTCCAGAGCCAAGAGCCAGGACCCTCCTGCCTGGTCCCAAGATGCCACCTAAGAATGTGCCTGACATCTTTGGAAAGCTCCATTGAACTAATGGAATGGATTTCTGTTTCATCAGAGTATCACTGGATATCTACTTACAGAAGAAGGAAATTAGATCCATATCTCTCTCCCTGTACAAATATCAAGTCATAGGTCAAGTGTGGTGGCACATGACATTAATCCCAACACTAGGGAGGCAGGGGGAAGAGGATCACTGTGGCAGGTTGGAGAGATAGTTTAGCAGTTAAGGTGCTTGCCTGTGAAGCCTAAGGACCAGGTTCAATTCCCCAGGACCCACATAAGCCAGATGCACAAGGTGGCTCATGTGTCTATAGTTCTTTGCAGTGGCTAAAGACCCTGGTATGCCCATTCTCTCTATCTGTCTCTTTCTTTCTCTTTCTTAAATAAATAAATACAATATTTTCTTTTTTAAAAAAGAGGATCACTTGAGTTCATCTGAAACTACAGAATGAATTTCAGGTCAGCTTGGGCTAGAGTGAAACTCTACCTAAAAATAACAAAGTAGGGGTAAGATGGTGGCATAGCAGCCACGCCAAACTAATCTGTGGGGGGATTGAAGTAAAACCACAGCAAAATACACTCTTCTTCTGAAAAGTGAAGGTGTATAGGTTTTTCATTAGCCATAGTGGAGAATCAGGAGAGACCAAGATCCACGAGAAAGTAGGAAAAGGGCCAGAATACCACCAAGGCGCTTGTGGCCCTGATCCGCCTGATCTGCAGGATCTGCATACCCACAGTTGCCACCTGCACAGCACCAAGCTGCAGGAACAGAAACCAAACTAGGGGATTTTCCAACCTCAACAGCTTCCTTGTAAAGTCAAGAAACTTGAAGGAAAGACAGCGGAGATCAGCTAAGGAGCCTCTGAAAGAGGTGGAGCAGCTAAGCAGTTGCAGTACAACTCCAGGCTTCCTGCACTCTCCCATCCCCCACACATCAGAACAACCAACCTCCTGATGCATACAACCCCCGTTGGCAGGGCGCCCAGCACAGCCAACCAGAACACGAGCTCTACAGCACAGCACAGAGGGATCGAGGTGGGCACTTAGCATTGGAGACATTGGAAGCCACCCCAAAAGGTAAAAGGCTGACTGACAAAAAAGCAGGTACATAGGCTGTGCTGGAAGTACTAATCTCTCTTTCCATATCAGGGGAGGTTATGGGTTACATATTCTTGGTTGGCTTTACCATTCTCAATTAAGCTGTATTTGGAGGTTGACTATTGTTGCTTTTGATGCTTTCAGATTAATGGGGCCTTTGTCTTTTGCTTATGTCATTATTGGGGGCAAGATCTGATTCACATCCAGGCTGACTTGGAACCCAGTTCAGAACAGAAATTTCAACCTTCCAGCTAACAGGATTAAAGGTGTAGAGCAACACACACACTTAGGGATTTTGGCTTCATAAGGCTATCTGTTCATTCTACTCCCCACACTTTGTGCTGGTTTTTATTAAATGTGTATATTGTTCAGTTGTTTAGAATTTGCCAGTAATTTACTCCACCCAGCCTACTAGAATACTTGAATAGCAGGAAAATTCAGTACCTAGGATTACTTCTGCGGTTGGATTGGAGAATAAGAGCTACACCTGGCACCTTAAACTCCTACTCTGAAGGTACATAAAGTTGGATTTACAAATCTAAAAGCACTAGATTATTATTACAAAAGATTATTAGAAAACCCAAGTATCAAATCAACTCAGGATACAAAAATTGCAACATTGTAATACAAGAAACACAAAGAATCAGATAATATAATCCCACCAAAATTATAAATCCATCAGAAATGGCCCCCAATGAGACTGTTTTAGATAAAATGACTGACAAAGATTTTAAAAAAATGATTTTTATCTATACTGAGATAAATCAAAGAAGAAATCAAAGGGATCAAAGAAGAAAGCAAAGGAATTAAAAAAGAAAATAAATTCCTGAAGGAATTCCAAAAGAACACAGGAAACCATCTTAATGAAATAAGAAGGTCATTATAAGACATGAGTAAGGAAATAGAAATACTGAAGAAAAACTAGGCAGAAATTCTATCTCTGAAAAATACAGTCAGATAAAAAACTGTGGAAAGTCTCATCAGTAGAATGGATAAAGGAGAACAGAAAATCTAAATTAAAAGACCAGGTGGCAGATCTAATACAGACTGACAAAGACAAAGACAAGCTAATAGGAAGGTATGAATGGGAATTTCAGGACACTGTGAAAAGTTCAAACATAAGAATTCAGGGTATAGTAGAAGGAGAAGAATTTCAATCCAGATGCTTAGTAAGTGTTTTCAACAAAATCATAGAAGAAAAATTTCCCCAAATTGGGAAAGAAATGCCAATGAAGGCATAGGAAGCTTATAGAACACCAAACAGACAAAACCTGGAAAGAACCTCTCCTTGCCATGTCATAATTAAACTACTAGACACACAAACCAAAGAAAATATATTGAAAGCAGTTAGAGGAAAAACAAAAAAAATTCACCTACAAAGGCAAGCCCATCAGCATAACTGCAGATTACTCAACACAAACGTTAAAAGCCAAAAGGGCCGGGCGTAGTGGCGCACGCCTTTAATCCCAGCACTTGGGAGGCAGAGGTAGGAGGATAGCCGAGAGTTTGAGGCCACCCCGAGACTCCATAGTGAATTCCAGGTCAGCCTGGGCTAGAGCGAGACCCTACCTCAAAAAAAATTCAAAAAATCAAAAAAAAAAAAAAAAAAAAGAAAGGAAAAAAAAGAAAACATTTTAAAAAGCCAAAAGGGCTTGGAATGATGTATTCCAAGTTCTGAAAGATAACAACTGTCAGCCACAATTACTTTATCCTGCAAAGCTATCCATTCAAATAGATGGAGAAATAAGGATATTCCATCAGAAAATCTGGCTAAGGGAATATATGACAACTAAACCAGCTCTACAGAAAATACTTGAAGGAGTTCTTCACATTGAAGAGAAAGCAAAACACACACATAAGGAAACAGGTAAAAATAAACCTTATTCAAATAACAGTTAAAATAAACAAGTAAAGGGAAAACAGGAAGCTCTACAAACCAAGAAGAATGGAGAGAATTAATACATATCTTTCAATAATAACTCTTTTGTTTGTTTATTTGTTTGTTTTGTCTTGTTTTTTTGAGGTAGGGTCTCACTCTAGCCAAGGCAGACCTGGAATTTACTATGTAGTCTCAGGGTAGCCTTGAACTCATGGAGATCCTCCTGCCTCTGCCTCCCAAGTGCTGGGATTAAAGGCATGTGCCACCAGGCCTGACCAATAATAACTATTAATATCAATGGCCTCAATGCCCCAGTCAAAAGACACAGGCTTGCAGACTGGATTAAAAGGTAGGATCCTGCCATTTGTTCCCTCCAGGAAACTCACTTTTCAATAAAAGATAGACACTATCTTAGGGTAAAAGGATGGAAAACTGTATTTCAAGCAAATGGGCCTAGCAAACAAACAGGGGTTATTATCCTAATATCTGACAGGATAGACTGCAAACCAACATTAGTGTGGAATGATAAAGAAGGTCACTTTATACTGATTAAAGGAACACTCCAACAGGAGAACATTACAATATATGCACCTAACATGGGGGCTCCCAATTTCATCAAAAAAACACTATTAGATATTAGACATAAGGTCACAGATAACACCAAATACAATTGTAGTGGGTGACTTCAATACACCACTCTCATCAACAGACAGGTCATCCTGACAAAAAGCAAACACAGAGACATCTGGATTAAACGATGTCATGGAACAAATGGAACTAACAGATATCTACAGAACATTCCACCAAAATGCTTCAGAATCTACATTTTTCTCAGCAGCACATGGAACATTCTCTAAAATAAACCATATGTTAGGACACAAAGCTAATCTTGTTTTTTTTAAAAAAAAATTTATTTATTTGAGAGCGACAGACAGAGAAACAGGCAGAGAGAGAGAGAGAGAGAAAATGGGTGCACCAGTGCCTCCAGCCACTGCAGACAAACTCCAGACGCATGTACCCCCTTGTGCATCTGGCTAACGTGGGTCCTAGGGAATCAAGCCTCGAACCGGAGTCCTGAGGGTTCACAGGCAAGTGCTTAACCGCTAAGCCATCTCTCCAGCCCAACACAAAGCTAATCTTCACAAATACAGGAAAATTGAAATAATCCCTTGTATTCTATTTGACCACAATGGGATTAAAATACAAATCAGCAACAAGAAAAACTATAGAACATACACAAATTTATGGAGGCTAAATAGTATACTATTGAATGATGAAAGAGTCATTGAAGAAATCAAAAAAGAAATCAATAAATTCATAGAATCAAATGATGATGATAATATAACATACAAAAACCTTTGGGACACAATGAAGGCAATCCTAAGGGGGAAATTTATAGCTATAAATGCCTATATTAAGAAATTAGAAGCTGGGCGTGGTGGTGCACGCCTTTAATCCCAGCACTGGGGAGGCAGAGGTAGGAGAATTACTGTGAGTTTGAGGCCACCCTGAGACTGCATAGTTAATTCCAGGTCAGCCTGGACCAGAGTGAGACCCTACCTCGAAAATAAAAAAAAAAAAGAAGAGAAAAGAAATTAGAGAGTTCACAAATAAACAATTTAGTGCCCCACCTTAAGGCCTTGGAAAAGAAGAACAACACAAACCAAACATCAGTAGAGAGGAAGAAATAATAAAGATTAGGGCTGAAATTAATGAAAAACAATTCACAATCCAAGGAATCAATGAAACAAAGAGTTGGTTCTTTGAAAGGATAAGCAAGATTGACAAACCCTTAGCAAATATGACCAGAAGAAAGAGAAGAGACAAAACTTAATAAAATTAGAGATGAAATAGGCACCATTACAATAGATACTAAAGAAATTCAGAAAGTCATAAGGACATACTTTATATATGCCTCTAAGTTTGAAAATCTGAAAGAAATGGATGATTTCCTTGATTCACATAACCTACCAAAATTAAATCAAGATGAGATAAATCAATTAAATAGACCTATAACAAGTATGGTGATCCAAACAGTTATAAAACGTCTCCCAACTAAAAACATCCAAGCCCAGGTAGGTTCACTGGTGAATTTGACCAGACCTTTATGGAAGAATTAACACTACTGCTTCTCAAACTTTTCCATAAAATAGAAAAGGAAGGAATTTCATCAAACTCCTTCTATGAAGCCAGCATTACCCTGATACCAAAACCAGACAAAGATAGAACAAAAAAGAAAATTACAGACAAATCTCCCCCATGAGCATAGATGCAAAAATTCTCAACAAAATATTAGCAAACAATACAAGAATATATCAGAAAGATTATTCACCCTGATCAAGTAGGCTTTATCCCAGCGATGCAGGGATGGTTCAACATAGGCAAATCGATAAATGTAATTTATTATATAAATGGACTGAAGGACAAAAATCATGTGACCATCTCAATAGATGCAGAAAAAGGTATTTGATAAAATCCAACATCCCTTCATGATAAAAGCCCTACAGAAACTGGGAATAGAAGGAATATATCTCAACATAATAAAGTCTGTTTATGATAAACCAATAGCCATAATCCTAAATGGGGAAATTTTGAAGCTTTTCCACTAAATTCAGGAACAAGACAAGAGTGTCCACTGTCCCCACTTTTATTTAATGTAGTGCTGGAGGGCTGGAGAGATGGCTTAGTGGTTAAGGCATTTGCCTGAAAAGCTAACAGACCCCAGTTCTATTCCCCAGGACCCATGTAAGCCAGATGCTCAAGGGGACACATGCGTCTAGAGTTCGTCTGCAATGGCTTAGGCCTTTAATCCCATCACTCGGGAGGCAAAGGTAGGAGTATAGCTGTGAGTTTGAGGCCAACCTGAGACTACAGAGTGAATTCCTGGTTAGTCTGGGCTACAATGAAACCCTACCTTGAAAAAGAAAAACAAAAATTAAAATAAAAATAACCATAAAAAAAGACAGAGATCAGTGCACATGGTGGCACACCTCTTTAATCCCAGTACTTGGGAGACAGACCGATGTTGATGTGACAGCTCTAGGCAGGAAAGGAACATTTCATAGAAAAGGAGCAGAGCACCTGAAAATGCAGTGGTGTGAGAAGCAGGAGACTCTTGACTATCTATCATTTTTGTATTCATAGGGTCTTTTGTAAGACCCTAAGAATAGCTATAATGATATGTTAGACACTGGAGAAATACACATTGGGTTTTAAATGTTTTTAATATTTTTTAAATGTTTACTTATTTATTTGAGAGAAAGAGGGGGGGAGAGAGAGAGAGAGAGAGAGAGAGAGAGAGAGAGAGAGAGAGAGAGAGAGAGAGGGAGAGAAAGAGAGAGAAAGAGAATGGGACAAGGCCTTCAGCCACTGCAAACAAACTCCAGATGCATGTCCCACCTTGTGCATCTGGCTTGCATGGGTATTAGGGAATCAAGCCTGGGTCCCTAGGCTTCCCAGGCAAGTGCCCTAACCTCTAAGTATTCCTTTTAATTTTCACTTTTGACATTTTCAAATACAATTTGTTTTTGTTGATTCCCATCTGCCCTCAAGCCTCACACCACTTTCCCCCTCTCCCAATCCTCTCCCGTATGATTTTCTTCCTATTTACATCACATGTATCTTTTTTCCCATTTTCCCCTCTTCCAGCTAATTTCTTTTATTTCTAAAACATATTTATTTATTTATTTATTTATTTATTTATTTATTTATTGGTGCGGGGGGAGAGAGAGAGAGAGAGACTGGGCATGCCAAGGCCTTTAGCCACTGGAAACAAATTTCAGACATATGAACCACCATGTACATCTGGTTTATATGTGTTGTGGGGAATCGAATCTGTGTCCTGAGGTTTTGCAGGCAAGTGCCTTACCTACTAAGCCATCCCTCCAGGCCCCCAGATCATCTCTTTATATTCACTTTAGTTACAGTACAATCTTTTTAAAAATATTTAATCTATTTAGAGACAGAAAGAGGCAGACTGAGAGAGAATGGGCATGCCAGGGCCTCCTGCCACTGCAAACAAACTCCAGATGCATGTGTCACTTTGTGAAGCTTTACATGGGTACTGGGGACTCAAACTCGGCCACCAGACTTTCAAAGCAAGTTCCTTTAACCACTGAGTTATCTCTCCAGCCCAAGTTATAGTTCAATCTTCATAGGTTTTAAACATACTTCCCCTTATACATACTTAGAGATGTTTTGCTATCTCATTCCTGTCATCCTCCATGTCAAAATGCTTATGGGCTCAAAACTCTGCTGGACTTGTGGAAGTTTGAGTAGCCACTATGGTCATGAATGAGCCAGCTGGTTGATGTCAGGAGGACAGTGC
Source organism: Jaculus jaculus (assembly GCF_020740685.1). Taxonomy (NCBI): domain Eukaryota; kingdom Metazoa; phylum Chordata; class Mammalia; order Rodentia; family Dipodidae; genus Jaculus; species Jaculus jaculus. The sequence goes on along the minus strand of NC_059110.1, from coordinate 83,140,821 downwards.
CCCAAAGAACACCCTTTGGCTCTTACATTCTTTCTGCCCACTCTTCTGGGACTTGGAAGGCATGATAGAAATTTCTTTTAGTGTTGAGCTTTTGACAGCCTGTTATTGTCTACTTTGATGAGTTTGTAGCTTCCTCACTGTCTGCTACCATCTCCATAGAGAAGATTCTCTGGTTAGCAGTCATAGCTGGGCTCATTTTCAACTACCACCCTGCACCCACTGGGTAATGCAAGGTGAGTGGTTATAGTCCCTGCATGGAGGGTCTGGAAGGCCATAGCATGGATGAACTGTGGGTTGCAATGGAGACCCCAGGATTTTAGAGATGCCAAGAAGAACTACTGATTCAGGATAGTTTTCCCTGAGCTGTGGTCAGTCCAGTTGGAGGAGTGGAAATGGGACCCCAAAGACTTTATCACAGGTTCCAGATGGCAGACAAACAGAAGATCTGATGTTCGCCATGCTTATTTTAGATCTTCACTGTCTCAAACTTTCCTTACCATACCTAGTGACTCCTTTTGCAGTGGGATTGTTTATTCTGTGCCCTTATATGATTTAACTTGTGGGTTTTTGTTTGTTTGTTTTTCTTTATCTCTTTTCTTTTTTTTAAATGTAGGGTCCCGCTCTAGCCCCGGATGACCTGGAATTCACTATGTAGTCCCAGAGTGGCCTTGAACTCATGGCAATCCACCTACCTCTGCCTCCCAGGTGGTGGTATTAAAGGCGTGCAACACCAAGCCTGGCTTTTCTTTTTTCTTCTTTTTTTTTTTTTTTTCAAGGTAGGATCTCACTCTAGCCTAGGCTGACCTGGAATTCACTATGTAGTCTCTGGCTGATCTCAAACTCACAGCGATCCTCCTACCTCTGTCTCCCAAGGACTGAGATGAAAGATGTGCACCACCACAACCCTTAACTTGTGTTTTAATTTTGTGGGCTTACAGTTAAGAGACTGTCTTGAGTCTCAGATGAGACCTTGGACTTTGAACTTTTAAAAGTATTTTTATTTATTAGCAAGCAGAGAGAGATGGAAGAGAGACAGAGAATGAGTATGCCAGGGCCTCTAGCCACTGCAAATGAACTCCGGATGTGTGCTCCTCTTTGTGCAGCTGGCTTGAGGTGGGCCCTGGGGAAATCAAACCAGCTCATTAGGGTTTGTAGCAACTTAGTTGCTGAGCCATCTGCCCTGTCTGACTTTGAACTTTTTTTTTTTTTTTTTTTTTTTTGGTTTTCAGTCTAGCCCAGGCTGACATGGAATTCACTATGTAGTCTCAGACTGGCCTCGAACTCATGGTGATCCTCCTGAGTTTGTGGTCTCCTCACCCATGCGCCACCATCATGCCTGGCTCTGACTTTGAACTTTTTTTTTTTAATTTTTATTAGCATTTTCCATGATTATAAAAAAATATCCCATGGTAATTCTCTCCCCCACCCCACTTTCCCCTTTCAACTTCCATTCTCCATCATATTACCTCCCCATCTCAATCATTGTACTTACATATGTACAATATAAACCTATTAAGTACTCTCTTCCCTTCCTTTCTGACTTTGAACTTTTAAACAGTGTTTGGATTGACTAAAAAACAAAAAATTATGGGAAGCTGGGTGTAATGTCACACACCTTTAATTGCAGCACTCAGGAGGCAGAGGTAGGAGGATCACTGTGAGTTCGAGGCCAACCAGAGACTACATAGTGAATTCCAGGTCAACTGGCACTAAACCCATACCCTACTGGAAAAAGAAAAGAAAAGAAAAGAAAAGAAAAGAAAAGAAAAGAAAAGAAAAGAAAAGAAAAGAAAAGAAAAGAAAAGAAAAGAAAAGAAAAGAAAAACAAACTATATGAGAGACATGTGGTGGCACATGCCTTTAATCCCAGCCCTTGGGAGGCAGAGATAGGAAGAGTGATGTGAGTTCAAGGCCAGCCTGGGACTATAGAGTGAGTGCCAGGTCAGCCTGGGCTAGAGTGAGAGCCTACCTAGAAAAGAACTAAACCCAAAATAAAATAAAACTATGGGGACTTTCAATGTTGGACTGAATGCAGTTTTACATCTTGAGACGGTCATGAGTCTATGGAGGTCAGTGACAGAATGTGGTGGTTTAAATCAGATGTCCCTTTTAAACTCATGTGTTTTGAACACTTGGTTCCCAGCTAGTGGCAATTTGGGAGGTGGAGACTTTCTGGAGGAAGTGTTTTTTATTTATTTATTTTTATTAACAACTTCCATAGTAATACCCTCCCTCCCCCCACTTTCCCCTTTGAAACTCCATTCTCCATCATATCCCCTCCCCATGCCAATCAGTCTCTCTTTTATTTTGATGTCATGATCTTTTCCTATTATTGTGATGGCCTTGTGTAGGTAGTGTCAGGCACTGAGGTCATGGATATCCAGGCCATTTTGTGTCTTGGGGGAGCACGTTGTAAGGAGTCCTACCCTTCCTTTAGCTCTTACATTGTTTCTGCCACCTCTTCCACAATAGATCCTGAGCTTGAAAGGTGAGATAGAGATATTGCAGTGCTGATCACTCCTGTCAATTCTTTCCAGCACCATGAATGCCTTCTGAGTCGTCCCAAGGTCACTGCCATCTGGAAAGAGAAGATTCTCTACCAAAAGTGAGAGTAACATTAATATATGGGCATGAACATTAAGAGAAGTGCTTACTGGGCAGTTTGTTGAGCATAGTACATACATTTAGCCAGACAGCAACAGACATTACACCCTTAGAGCTCATGACTACCCCTGTTTTAAGTTTTCAGTAACAGGGATGTATTCCTTCCCATGGAGCGGGCCTCCAGTCCAATTAGAGGGCAGTTGGTTTCCACCATGACAAATGTGTCACTTTTGCACCTGTTGGCTCATTTGGCCTGGCTGGCCAAATATAAGGCTTGCAGTGTCCACCATTGAGTATCTTCACTGGTGATTTCTCTTTCTCCCATTGAACTGCATGCAGAATGGCTTCTTCCAGCTTTCTGTCAGCTGGTCTACATGGAAGAGTTTATCAGTTCAGTTCCAGAAGGATTTCTCAGTGGCATTGCAGCCCAAATATGTGGAGTCTTCAGCAATACAGTTTTACCATATATTCCTGGTAGGACACCAAGGGCCTCTTCAATGGCCTGTAATGTTTTGGGGGCATCAGGGACCTCCCTGGCCAACAACTCACTGGAAGGTATCCCATCTCTGGCACTGAAAATTTTCTATCAACAATCTATGGCTCCTCAGTGTTCCATTGTCCAAAAAAGTAGGTTTCCATATGATTTATTTATATCCTCTTCGATTTTGATTAGCCCTCCATCCACCTTTCCTTTACTCAATCTCTTCCCCTGACCTCACTTTGAGCTTTTTCACCCCCATTAATCTATTCTTCTACTTACATATATACAATACCACCATATTAAGTACCCCCTTCCTTCCTTTCTCTTCCTTTTATATCCCTTTTTCTACCTTACTGGCCTTTGCTACTGAGTTTTCTTTCTACTCACACAGAAGTCCAATCATCTGTAGCTAGGATCCACATATTAGAGAGAATATGTGACACTTGGCTTTCTGGGTTATCTCAGTTAGCATAATCCTTTCCAGATCCATCCATTTTCCTGAAAATTTCATAGCTTCATTTTTCTTTACCACTGAGTAGAACTCCATTGTATAAATGTTCCATATCTTCATTATGCACTCATCAATTGAGGGGCATCTAGGCTGGTTCCATTTCCAAGCTATTGTGAATTGAGAGGCAATAAACATGGTTGAGCAAGTATCTCTGAGGTAATGAGATGAGTCCTTAGGATATATGCCTAGGAGTGCTATAGCTGGGTCATATGGTAGATCTATTTTTAATTATCTTAGGAACCTCCACATTGATTTCCACAATGGCTGGACCAGATTACATTCCTACCAACAGTGTAGAAGGGTTCCTCTTTTTCCACATGCTCGCCAGCATTCATGGTCATTTGTTTTCATGATGGTGGCCAATCTGACAGGAGTGAGATGGGATCCCAAAGTAGTTTTAATCTTCATTTCCCTGATGACTAGGGATGTAGGACATTTTTTTAAATGCTTATATGCCATCTGTATTTCTACTTTTGAGAACTCTCTATTTAGTTCCATAGCCCAGTTTTTAATTGGCTTGTTTGATTTCTCATTATTTAATTTCTTTTTTAAAAGTTTTTTGTTTGGGGGTTGGAGAAATGGCTTAGCAGTTAAGCACTTGCCTGTGAAGCCTAAGGTGCCACTTTGAGGCTGGATTCTCCAGGACCCACATAAGTCAGATGCACAAGGTGGCGCACATGTCTGGAGTTCGTTTGCAATGGCTAGAGACCCTGGCGCACCCATTCTCTATCTGCCTCTTTCTCTCTCTGTCTGTTGCTCTCAAATAAACAAAAATTAAAAATTTATTTAAAAAATTTTTTGTTTTATGTTTATTTATTTATTTTTTATTTTGGTAACTCACAGTGCTATGTTTATTTATTTATTTGAAAGTGACAGACAGAGAAAGAGGCAGAGAGAGAGAGTGAGAGAGAATGGGCACTCCAGGGCCTCCAGCCACTGTAAGCAAACTTCAGATGCATGCGCTCCCCCTTGTGCATCTGGCTAACGTGGGTCCTGGGAAATCGAGTCTCGAACTGGGGTCCTTAGGCTTCACAGGCAAGCGCTTAACCGCTAAGCCATCTCTCCATCCCACATTATTTAATTTATTGAGTTCTTTGTATATCCTAGATATTAATCCTCTATCAGATATATAGCAGGCGAAGATTTTTTCCCATTCTGTAGGTTGCCTCTTTGCTTTATTCACAGTGTCCTTTGCAGTGCAAAAATCTTTGTAATTTCACAAGGTCTCAGTGATTAATATGTGATTTTATTGCCTGAGTAATTGGGGTTACATCCAGAAAGTCATTGCCAAGACCAACATGTTGAAGGGTATCCCCTTCTTTTTCCTCTAGCAGTTTCAGAGTTTCAGGTCTGATGTTAAGGTCTTTAGTCCATTTGGACTTAATTCTTGTGCATAGAAAGAGAGAATCCATTTTCATCCTTCTACAGATACATATCCAGTTTTCCCAGCACCATTTGCTGAAGAGGCTGTCTTTTCTCCACTGAGTGTTTTTGGCATTTTAATTGAATATCAGGTGGCTTTAGCTACTCAGACTTACATCTGGGTCCTCTATTCTGTTCCATTGATCTACATGTCTGCTTTTGTGCCAGTACCATGCTGTTTTTGTTACTATGGCTCTGTAGTATAGGTTAAAATCAGGTATGGTGATACCACCAGCCTTATTTTTGTTGCTCAGTATTATTTTAGATATTCGAGATTTTTGTGATTCCAAATGAATTTTTGGATTGTTTTTTCTATTTCCATGAAGAATGCCTTTGGAATTTTGATGGGGACTACATTAAAAGTGTAGATTGGTTTTGGTAAGATTGCCATTCTGGAGTTTGTTTGCAGTGGCTGAAGGCTCTGGTATGCCCATTCTCTTTCTGTCTATCTGCCTCTCTCTCTCTCTCTCATAAATAAAATCAATAAATAAAAATAAAAAAAAAATTCAAAGTGCCTTTAACTACTGAGCAATCTCTCCAGCCTCTAGAGTATATCTCTTTTTTTTAGAGAGATAGACAGAGGGAGAGAGAGAATTGGCATGCCATGGCCTCAGCCACTGAAATCAAACCAGAGACATGCACCACCTAGTGTGCTTGTGCGATCTTGCACTTGCTTCACCTTTGTGGATCTGGCCAATGGATCTGGAGAGCAGAACATGGGTCCTTAGGCTTGGCAGGCAAGCACTTTGACCGCTAAGCCATCTCTCCAGCCCCATACAATATATATATATTTTATTTGAGAGAAAGAGAGAGATATAGAAATAGGCAGGTAGAGAGAGAGAGAGAATGGGTGTGACAGGGCCTCCAATCACTGAAAACGAACTCCAGATGTGTGCACCTCCTGTGTATCTGGCTTATGTGGGTCATGGGGAGTCGAACCTGGGTCCTTTGGCTTTGCAGGCAAGTGCTTTAACCACTAAGCCATCTCTCCAGACCTAGAGTATATATTTTTAGGTTTTTGGTTTGTTTGGGGGTTTTTTGGGGTTTTCGAGGTAGGGTCTCACTCTAGCCCAGGCTGACCTAAATTTGCATAGGTTATTTCTTTACATTTTCAATCCTGCTGTATAATTATTCCTTTTAAAAATATATACTCTTGCCGGGCCTGGTGGCGCACGCCTTTAATTCCAGCACTCGGGAGGCAGAGGTAGGAGGATTGCCATGAGTTTGAGACCACTCTGAGACAACATAGTGAATTCCAGGTCAGCCTGAGCTAGAGCGAGACCCTACCTTGAAAAAAAAAAGAAAGAAAGAAAGAAAAAAAGCCAGGGATGGTGGCACATGTCTTTAACCTGAACACTTGGGAGGCAGAGGTAGGAGGATTGGTGTGAGTTCAAGACCACCATGAGACAACAGAGTGAATTCCAGGTTAGCCTAGGCTACGGTCAGACTCTACCTCAACCCCCCCCCAAAACACACACACACACACACACACACACACACACATATGTATGTATGTTTGTATGCATTTTATTTAGTAGGGTATCTTGGCACATGCCTTTGATCCCAGCACCCGGGAAGCAGAAATAGGATGATCTCTGTGAATTTGAGGCAAGCCTGAGACTACATAGTGAATTCTAGGTCAGCCTGAGCTAGAGCAAAACCCTACCTCAAAAAAAAAATATTTATTTATTTGAGAGAGAGAGAGGGAAGCAGATATATAGTGACAGAGAATGGGCCCATTGGGGTCTCCAGCCACAGCAAGTGAAATCTAGGTACATGCTCCACCTTGTGCATCTGCCTTCTGTGGGTACTGAGGAATCACACCTGTGTTCTTAGGCTTCACAGGCAGCTTCTTAACCATTAAGCTATCTCTCCAGCCCTGATAGCTAATTTTTGAAAAAGATTGTTGTTTGATGTCAGCCCTTTGAAAGTGCACAGGGTAAATAATTCAAATGTAATACGGGGCTAAAAAGACAGGTGGTTTAATGTCAAAATTGTGTCTTAGGTTACATATTTGTCTAGTATCAAATATAACTGGTGGATACTTTTTAATTCATTTAAAACTGATTTATCCCAAATCACATTTCATGAAGTTTTTAAGATTTTGTTTTTCGAGGAAGGGTTTCACTCTAGCCAAGGCTGACCTAGAATTTACTATGTAGTCTCAGGGTGGCCTCAAACTCTTGCAATCCTCCTACCACTGCCTCCCAAGTGCTGGTAAAGATTAAAGTCGTGCACTACCATGCCTGGCTAAGATTATATATTTTAACTTTTCACATATTTGTATTTTATGTAGATCATAGTCTACCTGAACACTTTTCTCATACCTGTTCTTGTAGTTTAGTTTCATTTACCTCCCATGAAGTGTATATCAAAGATTTTTTTTGTTGTTGTTGATTTTTCAATATAAGGGTCTCACCGTAGCCCAGGCTAACTTGGAATTCACAGTGATCCTCCTATTTCTGCCTCCTGAGTGCTGGGATTAAAGGTGTGCATTACCACGTCCAATTACACCAAAGATTTCAAGAACTGAAAACCATAAAAAAAAAAAATCAGGGGACTAAGTCTCAGGGTGGCCTCGAACTCACAGCGATCTTCCTACCTCTGCCTACTGAGTGCTAGGATTAAAGGCATGCGCCATCACACCCGGCTTTATTTATTTATTTAGAGGCAGGTAGAAAGAGATAATGAGTGCATCAAGGCCTCTACCCTTATCAAAAGAACTCCAGACACACGCGCCTGTGCATCTGGCTTATGTTGGGTACTAAGGAATCAAACCTGGGTCTTCAGGTTTTGCTGGCAAACACCTTAACCACTAAGCCATCACCCCAGCCCATATTCCTTTTTTAAATTTTAATTTACTTTATTTGTTAGAAAGAGAGAGAGAGAGAATGAGTGTATCAGGGACTCTAGCCACTGTAAATGAACTCCAGATGCATGTGCCACCATCTCTGCATCTCTGGGAAAAAGCCTACTTGGTCGAGGTGAATGATCTTTCTGATATATTCTTGTATTCTGTTTGCCAATATTTTGTTGAGAATTTTTGCATCTATGTTCATGAGGGAGATTGGTCTGTAATTTTCTTTTTTTGTTGTTGTTTTTTTTGTTCTATCTTTGCCTGGTTTTGGTATCAGGGTGATGCTGGCTTCGTAGAAGGAGTTTGGTAGGATTCCTTCCTTTTCTATTTTATGGAAAAGCTTAAGAAGCAATGGTGTTAGTTCTTCCCTGAAGGTCTGGTAAAATTCACCAGTGAATCCATCTGGGCCTGGACATTTTTTATTTGGGAGATTTTTGATTACTGCTTGGATCTCCATACTTGTTATAGGTCTATTTAAGTGATTAATATCATCTTGATTTAATTTAGATAGGTCATATAAATCAAGGAAATCTTCCATTTCTTTCAGATTTTCATACTTAATGGAGTATATTCTTTATAGTATGTCCCTATGATTTTTTGAATTTCTCTGGTATCTGTTGTGATGGTGCCTTTTTCATCTCTAATTTTATTAATTTGTGTCTCTTCTCTCTTTCTTTTGGTCAGATTTGCTAAGGGTTTATCAATCTTGTTTATCCTTTCAAAAAACCAACTCTTTTGCTCAGTACTGTAACATCACAACTTCCAAGGCTCAGAGTCTAATGTGGAAGAGGTGGCAGAAAGAATGTAAGAGCCAAAGGAAGGGTAGGACCCCTTATAACATGTTCCCCCCCCAGACACAAAATGGCCTGGATATCCACGACCTCACAGTGCCTGACACTACCTATACAAGACCATCATAAGAGGAGGAAAAGATCATGACATCAAAATTAAAAGAGAGACTGATTGAGATGGGGAGGAGGTGTGATGGAGAATGGAGTTTCAAAGGGGAAAGTGGGGGGAAGGAGGGTATTACCATGGGATAATTTTTATAATCATGGAAGTTGTTAATAAAAATTTGAAATAAAAAAAACCTTTTGTTTCATAGATTCTTTGTCTTTTTTTTTGGTTTCTATTTCACTAATTTCTGCCCTAATCTTTATTAGTTCTTTCCACCTACTGATTTTCTGTTTGCCTTTTTGTTCTTTTTCCAAGGCTTTAAGGTGAAGCATTAGGTCGTAAAAAAAAAAAAAATAGAAAGAAAAAGAAAAAAAATCAGGGGTCTGAGGATATGGCTCAGTGGTTAAGTGGTTAAGGTGCTAGCTTGCAATGTTTGACAGCCCAGGTTCAATACCCTAATACCCACGTAAAGTCTGATGCACAAAGTGGTGCATGTGTCTGGAGTTCATTTGCAGTGGCTAGAGGCTCTGGCATGTCCATTCTCTCTCTGTCTCTCTCCCTCTCTATGTTTGAAAATAAATACATATTTTTTTAAAAAGAACTCAGAGATGGAGAGGTTGCTCAGCAGTTAAAGTGCTTGCCCATAAAGCCTAACAACTTGGATTTGATTCCCCACTACCCATATAAAGCCAGATGCACAAAGTGGCGCATGCATCTGGAGTTCTTTTGCAGTGGTAAGAGGCCCTGGCATGCTCATATTCTCTCTCTCCTGGGTGTGGGGTATGGTTGTGCATGCCTTTAATTTGAGTACTTGGGAGGCAGAGGTAGGAGAATCACTGTGACTTGGAGGCCAGTCTGAGACTACATAGTGAATTACAGGTCAGCCTGGGCTAGAGCAAGACCCTACCTCCGAAAACAAAACAAAACAAAACAAAACAAAACAAAACAAAACAAAACAAAACAAAACAAAACAAAACAATGAACGAAAGAAAGAAAGAAAGAAAGAAAGAAAGAAAGAAAGAAAGAAAGAAAGAAAGAAAGAAAGAGAGAAGAGACATGAAGTTCTGGGCTGGAGGGCTGGCTTAGTAGTTAAGGTGCAAAGCCTAAGGGCCTAGGTTCAACTCCCCTTTACCCACGTAAGCCAGGTGTACAAGGTGGTATATATATCTGGAGTTTATTTGCAGTGGCTGGAGGCCCTAGTGTGCCCATTCTCTCTCTCTCTCTCAATATATATATATAAATACATATATTTGTGTGTGTATATACATATATATACTTCTCTCTCTAATAAATAAATAATTTTTTAAAAAAGGAGAGAAGTCAGGTATGGTGGCATAGGCCTTTAATCCTTGCACTCAGGAGGCAGAGCTAGGAGGATCATTGTGAGTTCAAGACCACCCTGAAACTACATAGTGAATTCCAGGTTGGCCTGGGCTAGAATGAAACCCTACCTCCAAAAAGAAAGAAAGAAAGAAAGACAGTCCTAACAATAGCCATGTGTCAGTGCACTGAAGAATATCTTTACAAACTATCATTCTTACTATGAGTATCAAAGATGATCATCAGGCTGGGCGTGGTGGCACACTCCTTTAATCCCAACACACAGGAGGCAGAGGTAGGAGGATCACCATGAGTTTGAGGCCACCCTGAGATTACCTAGTGAATTCCAGGTCAGCCTGGGCTGCAGTGAGATCCTACCTCGAAAAAAAAAGATGATCATCAATCAGTTCATGAATATGTGAATTATAACTTTTTATAAGTGAATGATGCATCTCTCTGAAAATTTATGGCTAATTTGTGCTATCTAAATTACACATGAAATAATGAACATGATGGGTTCTTATGGCATTCTCATTTGAATGTCTAAAATATCTCATTAACATACATACTGATCAATCCAACCATCAGCTTTAACAGATAAACTGTTGTCTTACATCATGATTTCTTCCTGTCATTACAGAGCCCGTTTCTCTTCATCAACTAGGAATGTCACATTGATAAGTGTGCCTTTTCTACTTAGTAATGTTCATTTTGCATCATAACATTGTTTAGGAAAAAACTTCAAATTCAACCACATTTATAGTTTATTTTATTAATTAATTTGAGAGAGAGGAGGCAGATATATATATATAAAGAGAATGGGCACTCCAGGGCCTCCAGCCACTGCAAACAAATTGCAGACCCATGTGCCACCTCATGCATCTGGTTTACGTGAGTCCTGGGAAATCGAGCCTGGGCCCTTTGGCTTTGCAGGTAAACTTCTTAACTGCTAAGCCACCCCTCTAGCCTACATTTAGAGCTTTTACCAAGTATATTTCTACAGTGTTTCTTTCCTAACTAGCCCAAAAGCAAAGGGGCAAAAGGCTACCAAATCCTCACATTGAAATAAGACATTCCTACTGGCCCCTGTAGAGTTATTTTCCACAAGAATTTTCATGGCTGTAAGGTCAATGTCACATTTCTATATAAATGATTCAGAGTCTTCTACAGAATTTCCTCAGTCAAAGGGACTCAATCTATTTTATCATGCCTCACTAACTTCATACTGTAAAATACAGAACAGTGATCATATATGCTGTTTCCAAACTCATAGAGCCTTCCGCTAAAAAGTCAGAATCTATTTCAAAGAAACCAACAGCACTGAAGGATGAGAAATTAGAAACAGGTGACTCTGAGGGTCTTCAAATTAGATTGTTATTTTTAAAAAATACTTTGTTTTTATTTATTCATTTGAGAGAGAGAGGTGGGGGAGGGAGGGAGACAGAATGGGCACTCCAGGGCTCCCAGCCGCTGCAAACAAACTCTAGACGCATGTGCCACCTTGTGCATCTGGCTTATGTGGGTCCTGGGGAATCACACCTGGGTCCTTTGACTTTGTAGGCAAGCACCCTAACTGCTAAGCCATCTCTCCAGCCCTGTTAGTTTCTTTTTTGTATGTTTGCTATTGAATTTTTTTTTGAGGTAGGGTCTCGCTCTAGCCCAGACTGGATTCACTATGCAGTCTCAGGGTGACCTCAAACTCACAGCTACCCTACCTTTGCTCCCATGTGCTGGGGCTAAAGGAGTGTGCCACCATGCCCAGCACTATTTAAATTTTTACTAACATATAAATGTTTAGGCTCATGTGACATTTTTCAATATACCTTTTTTGTTTTTGTTTTGTTTTCCTTCCTCCATCTTTCTCCTCTTCTCTTTTCCCCTCAGAACCTCCCCATCAAAGCCTTGATTCTGCATTTATGTAGCAAAAATCACTTCAGAGACTGAACATTTTCTCAATAATTTTTCCCTTCCATTTCATATTCTCCTGTTTAGTTTCTGTTCATTTCATAATATTTTATTTTATTTGAGAGAGCGAGAGAAAGAGGCAGATAGACAGTGAAAGAGAAAGAGAAAAAGAGAGAGAATGGGTGAACCAGGGCCTCTAGCCATTGAAAATGAATTCCAGACATGTGTGCCACCTCGTTCATCCAGCTTTCATGTGGGTACTGGGGAACTGAACCTGGGTCCTTTGGCTTTGCTGGCAAGCACCTTAACTGCTAAGCCATCTCTCCAGCTCTCTGTTCACTTATTTTTAGTGGAATTTTGTTACATGTGAGTCTTTATGAGGTGCATGTGTAGAACATGGGATGTTCTACTCTCTGATAATGGAATGAAGCTTTTGGCAGTTTCCTGTATCTCATTGGTCAGTAAATATACAGGTAAAAATTAAGAAGAATTAAATATTCTACTGGAGAAATTGAACACTTAAAATGAATACTAAGGACAATTTAAACTTTTCTAAAATATAAAAATGATTGTTTTAAAAAAATATTTTGTTTCCAAACAGAGAGAGAGAGAAGAGAGAAACAGACAGAATAGGCGTGCCAGGGCCTCCAGCTGCTGCAAATGAGCTCCAGACACACACACCACTTTGTGCAACTGGCTATATGTGAGTACCGGGGAATTGAACCTGGGTCCTTTGGCTTTGTCAGCAAGCACCTTAACTGCTAAGCCATCTCTCCAGCCCACATTCCTTTTTTTTTTTTTGGTTTTTCGAGGTAGGGTCTCACTCTGGTCCAGGCTGACCTGGAATTAACTCTGTCATCTCAGGGTGGCCTTGAACTCATGGCAATCCTCCTACCTCTGCCTCCCGAGTGCTGGGATTAAAGGCATGCGCCACTACGCCCGGCTCCAAATTCCTTTTTTGATACTATTCATTCTATTGGTTCTGTTCCTCTAGTGAACCCCATTAAATTTATTTTATCTACATACATGCATTTCTTGGCAGAACCTACTGAAAAGTTTACATCAGAAGAACACAAAATGTCTGAAGCCAGTGGAAAGACAAAGCACTTGGTATGTATTTATCTTTTAATATTTTCTTTTTCTTTTTGTTTTTTATTTATGTTATTTTTATTTATTTAGCTTTCCAATTTTTTGAAGTTTGTTATTGACAACTTCTATGCTTACAGACAATAAACCACAATATTTCCCACTCTCACTTTCCCCTTCACAACTCCACTCTCCATCATATCCCCTCCCCCTCTCCATTAGGTTCCTCTTTTTTCTTTTTCTTTTTGGAGGTTGGGTCTCACTCTAGCACAGGCTGACCTGGAATTCACTATGGAGTCTCAGGGTGGCCTCAAACTCATGGCGCTCCTCCTACCTCTGCCTCCCAAATGGTGGGATTAAAGATGTGTGCCACCACGCCCAGCTAGTCTCTCTTTTAATTTGAGGTCATCATTTTTTTCTCCTACTATGAAGGTTTTGTGTAGGTATTGATGGCACTGCTAAGTCATGGATATCAAGGCCAATTTCCATCTGGACAATTGCATTGTAAGGAGTGGTGCCCTTCCTTTGGCTCTTACATTATTTCAGCCACCTCTTCCACAATAGGCCCAGAGCCTTGGAGGGTGTGATAGAAATGTTTCAGTGCTGGACTCTCCTCCATCCCTTCTTCTCAGCACTATGTTGCCTTTTGGGTCATCCCAGTGGTCATTGCCATCTGAAAAGAGAAGCTTCTCTAACCAGAAGTGAGAGTAGCATTAATATATGAGTATGAACATTAAGTGTAGTGATTGAGCCAGAGTGAGACCCTACATCAAAAAAACAAAAATTAAATTTAATTAATTAATTAAAAAAATAAAAATGAAAAGAAATAGGCCAAGCATGGTGGCGCACACCTTTAATCCCAGCACTCAGGAGGCAGAGGTAGGAGGATTGCCGTGAGTTCAAGGCCACCCTGAGACTACATAGTGAATTCCAGGTCAGCATGGGTTAGAGCAAGACCCTACCTCGAAAAACCAAAACTAACTAACTAAACAAGCAAACAAATAAATCAAACTTAAAAAAATAAAAAATAGGGCTGGAGAGATGGCATAGCAGTTAAGCGCTTGCCTGTGAAGCCTAAGGACCCCGGTTCGAGGCTCGTTTCCCCAGGTCCCACGTTAGCCAGATGCACAAGGGGGTGCACGCGTCTGGAGTTTGTTTGCAGAGGCTGGAAGCCCTGGCGCGCCCATTCTCTCTCTCCCCCTCTATCTGTCTTTCTCTCTGTGTCTGTCGCTCTCAATTAAATAAAATAAAAAATAAAAAATAAAAAATAAGTGAGAGCAGCATTAATATATGGGTATGAACATTAGGGAAAGTGCTTACAGAACAGTTTGGTGAGCATAATATATACATTTAGCCAGACAAGAGCAGGCGTTACACTCCTAGGGCTCATGACCTCCCCCACCATAGGCTTTTGATTAGGTTTTCAGTACCAAGCAAGCATCCCCCCTCCCATGGAGCAGATCTCCAGTCCAATTAGACAGCGGTTGATTTCCCCCATAACAGACATGCCACTAATGCACCCATACAGTCATTTGGCCTGGCTGGCCTAACTTAAGGCTTGCAGTGTCCACTGTTTTCACCACTGATCACTTCTCTCTGCCATGGAGCTGCATGCAGTACAGCTTTTGCCAGCTTTCTGTCAGCTGGTCTACACAGAAAAGGTTTTCAGCTCAATGCCAGCTTGATTTTGCAGTGACCTTGCAGCCCAAGTATGTGGAGTCTTCAGCAATAGGGTCTTGCCATCTACTTCTGGTGGGAAACCAAGAGCCTTGGCAATGGTCTGTAATATTTTGGGGGCATCTGGACAACAACTCACTGGAAAGTATCCCATCCTTGGAACTGAAATTTTTCTATTAACAGTCTATGGCTTCTGGGTGCGACTTTATCCAGAAAAGTAGATTTCCACATGATTTATTATACCCTCCCCCACCCTTCTTTTACTCAATCTCTTTCCGTGACCTCACTTAGGCAATTGCACCCCCAGTAATCTGTTCATCTACTTACATATGTGCAATAACATCTCCTTAAGTTCTCCCCTCTCCTCCGTCCCTTATAGCTTCTTTCTAGCTTACTGGCCTCTGCTACTGATTTTTTTTTGGGGGGAGTGGGGTGGGTTTTGAGGTAAGGTCTTGCCCTAGTCCAGGCCAACCTGGAATTCACTATGTAGTCTCAGGGTGGCCTTGAACTCATGGCAATCCTCCTACCTCTGACTCCCAAGTGCTGGGATTAAATGCGTGTACCACCACACCCAGCTACTTCTGAGTTTTACTTCAAGTCACATATAAGTAAAATATTTTAAAAGTAAATAAAAGAGCCAGGTGAAGCAGAGGTAGGAGGATCTCTCTGACTTCAAGGCCAGCCTGAGAATACCTAAAAAAAGAAAGAGAAAGCAAGCAAGCAAGAGAAAGCAGTTACCCTTGGACAGACAACAATGAGGGACTTTGTACTGAATTTGGTAGTAAGAATTGTACTGAATTTAGTAGTAAGAGTAGAAATCTGTATTCAGTTGAGAATTTCCTAAAGTGACAGTTAAACTGTCACCTGTAGGATAGGAGGCCATGGGGACAAAGCTAACAGTGGCTCATCATTTGACTATGAATACCCAGGATTACAGGGAAACTGGAGGTGATATGACCATTCATATCATAGTACTTTCAATTCTTGTGATGGGTGGGCTAGAGAAAAAATCAAAAGTACCAAGACATTTAAAAAATCTGATTTTCAAATCTTTTTATGATTTTGTGTTTATTAAGGTTTGTATAGATTTTTGAAGTTCACTCAAGTGGTAAACACTTTCATATGAAATTGTCCTGATTTTGTGAGCAATCTGAATGGTAATAATTCATCTGCTGAGCATGGTGGCACACACCTTTAATCCCAGCACTCAGGAGGTAGAGGTAGTAGGATTGCTGTGAGTTCAAGGCCAGCCTAAGACTATAGAGTGAGTTCCAGGTCAGTCTGAACTAGAGTGAGACCCTACTTCCAAAAGAGAAAACAAACAAAAAAAAAATTAATAATCTAACTTATTACTGATTCTGGATCTTTTTAAAAAAATCTAACATGGTGGCGCACGCCTTTAATCCCAGCACTCGGGAGGCAGAGGTAGGAGGATCGCCATGAGTTCAAGGCCACCCTGAGACTACATAGTGAATTCCAGGTCAGCCTGGACCAGAGTGAGACCCTACCTTGAAAAACCAAAAAAAAAAAAAAAAAAAAAAAAAATCTAACAAACTTTTACCACAATGGACAAAATATTTTCTTTTTAAATTTTCATTAACTTATTCAATTAATTGCTTGAGAAAGAGAACGAATAGGTATGACAGGGCCTCTAGCCATTGCAAACAAACTCCAGACACATATACTACCTTGTGTATCTGTCTTACATGAGTACTGGAGAATCGAACTTGGGTTTTTGCTTTGCAGGCAAACATCTTAACCTCTAAGCCATCTCTCCAGCCCAGAACAGTTTCTTATATAAGGAAAAGAGAGTCAACAGATCAAGATGAAAAACTAACAGTAATTTTGATAAATAAAATGCTTAGCAGGTTGTTTATAAGTTTCTATTATAGGACTGGAGAGATGGCTTAGCTAAGGCACTTGCCTGTAAAGCCTAAAGACCCAGATTTGACTCCAGATCCCACATAAGCCAGGAACACAAGGTGAGGCAAGCACAAGGTCGCACATGCCCACTAAGTGGCACAAGCATCAGGAGTTTCACTGCAGTGGCTGAGGCCCTGGTGCACCAATACTTTCTCTCTCTGATTCTGTCTCTGTCTCTCTCTTTCTCTCTAGAAATAAACTTTAAAAGTAATTAATTAATTAGTTAAAATGTAAGTTTCTATTATAAATGAGTTAGTGACCATAGTGTGAATATATATATTAAATATTTGTGTTGAAGGATATGTTTATTCATGTTGAGTGATAAAATTATTAATTGGAAACTTTTTAAATGTATTTATTTATTTAGTTGCAAGCAGAGAGAGAGAAGAGAGCCAACCAGAGAGAATAGTTGCACCAGGGCCTCCAGCCACTGCAAACAAACTCCAGGTGCACATGCCACTTTGTGCATCTGGTTTTATGTGGGTACTGGGGAATTGAACTTAGATCCTTAGATTGTGCAGGCAAAGTGCCTTAACTGCTAAGCCATTTCTCCAGCCCTAATTGGGAAATCTTAAAACAATTTTATAATCAGTAATATTAAAGCATAGTATCTATTGCTGTAATCACTCTTATCTGACTCTCCTGTGTGGTTCATTTTAATAACAAAGTGTATGGTTTTGTCAGCAGAACTGCATTAAGAGCTGATAGCAGCAGAAAAGCAGAGCTGGTATAATGGCAGGGAAATCCACCAGTCAATGGTAAGTAAGTAGTTAAATTTTCCCATTAATATTGTTTTCTTTATTGACATTGTAGCATATCTATCCTACACATTTCTTTTTTTTTAATATTTTTTTAATATTTTATTTATTTATTTGAGAGCGACAGAGATAGAGAGAAAGCTAGATAGAGGGAGAGAGAGAGAATGGGCGCGCCAGGGCTTCCAGCCTCTGCAAACGAACTCCAGACGCGTGCACCCCCTTGTGCATCTGGCTAACGTGGGACCTGGGGAACCGAGCCTCGAACTGGGGTCCTTAGGCTTCACAGGCGAGCGCTTAACCACTAAGCCATCTCTCCAGCCCCCTACACATTTCTTTACATAATCAATAGATTATAATTTCAACTAAATTTAAAACACATTAATTGCTTATTACTCTTAGAATGTTCTTAGAAACTACAGTAACTTTTAGGTAAACTTTATCCACCAAAGTAAGGCAAAAACATCTAAAATATTGCTGTGCTTTCATTTATATAATGCCCTTATATGATAAAGAGTCCAATCAAGCCACGTGTGGTGGCACACACCTTTAATCGCAGCACTCTGGAGGCAGAGGTAGGAGGATCACCATGAGTTTGAGGCCATCCTAAAACTCCAGGTCAGCCTGGGCCATAGTAAGACCCTATCTCAAAAGAAAAAAAAAAAAAAGAAGAAGAAGTCAAATCAAATTTGAGTCTTAAGTAGTTGAAATTATAAACAGTATAACTTTTGCTTCCTATAGCCCTGGCTGACCTGAAATTTACTATGTAGTCTCAGGGTGGCCTCAAACTCATGGCCTCCCAAATGCTGGATTAAAGGCATGTGCAAGCACACCCTGCTAATAAATTTTTTTAAAACTTTTTTCTTTACAACCTCCATAACTATACACAATAAACCATGACAATTCCCTCCCCTCCCACACTTTCCCATTCACAAATCCACCCCCCCCCATCATGTCCCCTCCTTCTCTCAGTTAGTCTCTCTTTTATTTTTTTTAAATTCATTATTATTTGTATTTTTATTTTTCAAGGTAGAGTCTCATTCTAGCTCACTCAGGCTTACCTGGAATTTACTATATGTCTCGGGGTGGCCTCAAACTCATGGCAATCCTCCTAATTCTGCCTCCCAAGTATTGGGATTAAAGGCATGAGCCAAAACACCTGGCCTTTTTTTGTATTTTTCAAGGTAGTATTATTTTTTAAAATATTTATTTATTTATTTTAAGAGAGAGACAGAAAGAAAGAGACAGACAGAAAGAGAGAGAGAGAGAAAAAATGAGTGTGCCAGGGCCCATAGCCACTGCAAATGAATTCCTGATGTATGCACAGATGTAACATCTGGCTTTCATGGATACTGGGAAATAGAACCTGGGTCCTTAGGCTTCCCAGACAAGCTCCCTAACCACTAAGCAATCTCTCCAGCCCTAACAGCTTTACTTTTGTGACTGGCTCCATTTTGAATAGGTAGGCATTACAAAGAGCACAAATGAACCCAGATATAGTGGCGCATGCCTTTAATCCCAGCACTTGAGAGGCAGAGGTAGGAGGATTGCCCTGAGTTCAAGGCCACCCTGAGACTAAATAGTGAATTCCAGGTCAGCCTGGACTAGAGTGAGACTCTACCTCAAAAAAACAAAAAACAAAAATCCACATGTTGAAGATATTATTACATGTAATATGTAATGTTCATAAGGTGAATACATACATATGTGCAACACAGATAACATGTAAATGACAGCTATTTCGTATGCATGTTTTTTATTTGTTTTTACGAGGCAGGGTTTCACTCTAGCCCAGGCTAACCTGGGACATACTCTGTAATTCCAAACTGGTCTTGAACTCACAGCAATCCTTTTATGTCTGCCTCCCACATGCTGGGATTAAAGGCATGCACCACCACACCCAGCTCTAACAAATACAGTTTTTTTCATGGTAGGGTCTCCTTCTAGCCCATAGTGACATGGAATTCACTATGTAGTCTCAGGCTGGCCTTGAACTCACAGCAATCCTCTTACCTCTGCCTCCCAAGTGTTAGGATTAAAGGTGTATGCCACCATGCCTGGCTACATATTTTAAATATATATAGTACATGTATAGACATATAGCAAGAGCACTTACTATAGGGGCATGTACAAGGTGGTACATGAGTCTGGAGTTTATTTGCAGTGGCTAGAGACCCTGGAACACCCATTCTCTCTCTATCTGCCTGTTTTCCTTTCTCATTCTCTTTCTCTCAAATAAGTAAATATTGTTTAAAAAGAGTACTTGTTTTATATATAGCATTATCATACTATGAAGTTGGAGTTAAATAATCATTGACAAGAAATTACCATTTCCATAAAGTATTATAGTATCCAAGCATTTAAAAGATGAGGTTAGGGCTGGAGGGATGGCTTAGCAGTTAAAGTGTTTGGCTGCAAAGCCAAAGGACCCAGGTTCAATTCCCCAGGACCCATGTTAGCCAGATGCACAGGAGGGCACAGGCGTCTGGAGTTCGTTTGCAGTGGATGGAAGCCCTGGCCTGCCCATTCTCTCTCAACCTCTCTCCCTCTTTCTCTAATAATAATAATAATAATAATAATAATAATAATAATATGAGGTTAGGACTGAGAGATTTCTTAGTGGTTAAGGCTTTTGCATGGGAAGCCTAAGGATCCAGGTTAGATTCTCCAGGTCCTATGTAAGCCAGATGCACAAGGTGGAATATGCATCTGGAGTTGGATTGCAGTGGCTAGAGACCCTAGCTTGCCAATCCTCTCTCTTTCATATATATGTGTGTGTGTGTGTGTGTGTCAAAGGTTACTGATATACTAAACCAAGAACTGGGAAATATTTCCTGCAGAGAATGAGACTATAAATATTTTAGATTTTGTAGGTCATTAGGTCTCTGATGTTATTGTCCAATATCTATCATAAACAGTGAAAATGTCCCTATGTAAACCAGTACCGTGTACAAGGAATGAACACAATGATGATTAAAATAAAAAGAGATGGCTTAGCGGTTAAGGCACTTGCCTGCAAAGCCAAAGGACCCAGGTTCAATTCCCCGGGACCCACATAAGCCAGATGCACAAGGGGGTGTATGCGTCTGGAGTTCGTTTGCTGGAGGCCCTGGCGTGCCCATTCTCTCTCTGTGTGTGTCTCTCTCTCCCACTCTCTGCCTCTTTCTCTCTCTCAAATAAATAAATAAAAATAAAGTATTTTAAAATAAAAGGAGACGAGGTACACCTAAAACCACACCAAACTAGTGGAGGGAGCGACTCGACTGCAGCTTCCAGATGCGTGTTCTGATATCTAGCTCCAGAATTCCTACCGCAAAATATTTATGTTATTTGAAAACAAAAACACCAAGGTATTTTAGGTGTGTTCTTCTGGGTCCTCAGAGCTTGGAGAGTTCAAGTTCTAGGCCAGGATGCAAGGGACGGTCAGTTGAGTTTGCGGCACTTGCCTTTGCTAGGAGTTCTGCCTTTGCAAAGATCGCCCTCTGCTGTCGACACCTAGCCGTGCAGCCTGCTGTAGCCCAAGCGAGTTCTGTCCCCTCATCCTCCGCAGATCGCACACTCTCTGCTTGGCTAATATTTGGGGGAGCGGGGAGGGCTTTTGTCCCAAGTGCATCAGGAGTTTGGGCGAGACAGGCAGTGGATTAGTTTTCATATTTCGAGACCTCGTGATTATTAACTACTTTTCTGGAGGGATTCAACTGTGGCTGTCATGCACACCCCTGGAACTCGGGTTCTCTGCAGCACTGAAGTCTTCTGAGTTTGGTCCGCTCACTGACACCATCAACCCCGATATGACTCCGGGTAGATGAGACCTGCTCCTTCCACTGAGGGTAGGACCGCCTCGCCCTAGGCACCCCCAGCCTGAGCTGATGCGCTCACCACCTATTCCCGTCAGTCTGTCAGTCTCAGGCCCTTCTGCTGTGCACAGGTGCCGCGATGGGCCTCTTCTAACACTAAGAAGCTGGGGCAAAGTCAGGCGCGGTGGCGCACGCCTTTAATCCCAGCACTGGGGAGGCAGAGGTAGGAGGATCACTGTGAATTCGAGGCCACCCTGAGACTTCCAGGTCAGCCTGGGCTAGAGTGAGACCCTACCTCGAAAAACAAACAAACAAACAAATGAATCACTTAATATGACTCTTTCCAGATGTATCTGTTTTCCTGTAAACTGTCTTATTTTTCCATACTGCTGGATTGAATTCCATTGTGTATATATATATATCACCTTTTCATTATCCACTCATTTGTCAATAAGTCTAATTCTAGCTTTCTCAAAAAAAATATATATATATATACATATATAATATTTATTGAGGGAAATACAGAGCCAAAGAAAAGCACCCACGTGGCTAGAGAACCCACATAGAAAAAACATGTAAAGAAAGAGAAAGGAAATTTCAAGGAGCTCCTGCCATGTGGGGAGCTGAAGGGATTAAAGAACCCAAGTGGAGAGTGAGGGCTAGGGGGCCCTTCTGGCTGGGCCTGGGCCAGCCCGGGGCGGAGGGAAATACTCACCCACAGCTGGAAGTTCCCAAGTGATCAGGGTGCCTGCCCTCCCCTTGCAAAGGACTTTATGGCCTCAGGGTGGTGAGCTGTCTTCTGGCTCAGGTGAACCAGAGAGCCAGCTGGTTGGTTAGGGCTAGGGGCTGTCTCAGGAAGAGAGTTTAGCCCTGGCACCAAGTTCTGGGGGCTGAACTTGACCAACCACAATGTTTAAATCCTATGAAAGACCTACCTCCCAGGAAGGGTCCTGGCTAGTTGTGAAAAAACAGGTCTAGGCAGGAGATAAGAAGTCAGGTCATCTTTGATTTCTAGCAAGTATGCTTTCCTGCGCTTTTCACCTTTAGGAGTCCTAAATATATTTAAATTTTTTTTTTTTTTTTTTTTTTTTTTAGAGAGAGCACATACAAAAGAAACAATTGGCATGCCAGGGCCTCAGCCACTGCAATCGAACTCCAGACACTTGTGCCACTTAGTGGCCATGTGTGATCTTGGCTTGCCTCACCTTTGTCTGTCTGGCTTACGTGGGATCTGGAGAGTCAAGCATGAGTCCTTGGGTTTCTCAGGCAAGCGCCTTAACAGCTAAGCCATCTCTAAAGCCTTAATTCCAGTTTTAAAATATTTTAATTATTTGAGAAAGAAAGAAAGAAGCAGAGAGAGAGAGAGAGAATGGGCACACCAGGGCTACCAGTCTCTGCAAACAAACTCCAGACACATGTGCCACCCTGTGCATCTGGCTTACATGGATCCTGGGGAATTGAACCTGGGTCCTTTGGCTTTGCAAGCAAGCACCTTAACTGCTAAACTATCTTTTTCCAGCTTTAATCCTAGCTTTAAAACAATTTTTTTTTTTTTGAGGTATAGTCTAATTTTGGCCCAGGCTGACCTGGAACTCACTCTGCAGTCCTAGGCTGGCCTCAAACCCCTAATGATCCTACCTATGCCTCCCAAGGGCTGGGAATAAAGGCATGCACTCTTCCTGTATTTTTTTCTCTGGGATACTCTCTACTTTCTTATTCTTACTGTCTATTTCAGTGGCCCAGAGACAGACAACTTCTAGTCCAACAGGAGCCAGGTCAGCACATTGCACTTGATCCTTTGTAAAACCTTGACAAAACTTGGGCATTTAAAATGGAATCAGTGGCCCTGCATTGCCAGTGAAGGAAGTAACGAAAAAGAAAAACAAAACAATGGGCCTTCAGAGACTCTTTGATCAACCTAGTGTTTGAGAAGGCAGCTTGGCTGGTTTTCCGTTACAAGTGAAGGACGGTTGTATCATTTTAAAGACATACATTTTGTGCTCAACAGTATTTAAAATACATGTTTTGAACAGATGAATACAAATATTTAAAATACAAGTTTGAACAGACTACTATGCCTGATGCGTTTCTTTAGAAAGAATAAATATTTATTGAAAATAGATTTCCAGGGACTAGAGAAATGGCTCAGCAGTTAAGGCACTTTTCTGCAATGCCTAACAACCCAGGTTTGATTCCCCTGTACCCATGTAAAGCCAGATACACATGACACATGCATCTGGAGTTTGTTTGCAGTGGCTGGTGGCCCTGGTATGTCATGCCCATTCCTTCTCTCTCCCTGTCCCTCTCCGTCTCTCTCTCTCTCCCCCTCTCTCTCTCTCTCTCTCTGTCTGTCTGTGTCTGTCTTCTCTCTATTTCTCTCTGCTTGCAAATAAATAAAAAATTATGTTAAAAAGGAAAATAGATACCCAAAATAGATATATAGTTTTGTATTTTGAATTTTTTAAATATTTGCAAGTCAGACATGGTGGTACACACCTTTTATTGTTTATCTTTTTACTTTAAAAAAAAAAAAAAGATTTATTTTGAGCTGGAGAGATGGCTTAGCGGTTAAGACGCATGCCTGTGAAGCCTAAGGACTCGGGTTTGATGCTCCAGGTCCCGTGTAAGCCAGATGTGCATGGTGGCGTATGCATCTAGAGTTCATGTGCAGTGGCTAGAGGCCCTGGTGCACCCATTCTCTCTTTCTCTCTCCCTCTGTCTGTCTCGAATGAATAAATAAAAATGCACATGAAGTCCAGATGCATGTGCCACCATGCGCATCTGGCTTACATGGCACCTGGAGCATCAAACCTGGGTCCTTAGGTTTCGCAGGCATGCTCCTTAACCGCTAAACCATCTCTCCAGCCCTGGGGCATGACTTTAATCCCAGCACTTGGGAGGCAGAGGTAAAAGCTTGGGACTAAAGAGTGAGTACAGGTCAGTCTGGGGCTAGAGTGAGACCCTACCTCACAAAAAAAAAAAAAAAAGAAAACCTATAAAAATATTTGCAAGATTCAGATGTTATCCACAGGTGTGCGTAGAAGTGGGACACTGTGGTTGTACTGCTGTTAGTCACGTGGACAGTCATGTGATGATGACTCTCATGGAGTGCAGAGAAGCACTCGTGCGGCCAGACCCGGCATCTGAATTCTCAGTGTGCACTGAACAACTGAATTGTCTTCAGCAAGTTCGATGCCATATCTTTGTTTCATTCCTTTTTTTTTTATTTTTTTATTTTCAAGGTAGGATCTTACTCTAGCCCAGGCTGACCTGGAATTCACTATGTAGTCTCAGGGTGGCCTTGAACTCATAGTGATCCACCTACCTCTGCTTCCCCAGTGCTGGGATTAAAGGCGTGTATCACCATGCCCAGCAACTTAATTGTTTTTCTAAAGATATGCTTCAGACAAACAAAAATAAATTAACTGGGCTGGAGAGATGGCTTAGTGGTTAAGCACTTGCCTGTGAAGCCTAAGGACCTTGGTTGGAGGCTTGATTCCCCATGACCCATGTTAGCCAGATGCACAAGGGGGCGCATGCATCTGGAGTTCGTTAGCAGTGGCTGGAAGCCCTGGCACACCCATTCTCTCTCTCTCTGTCTCTTTCTCTCTCTGTCACACTCAAATAAATAAAATTTTAAATAATGAACAAAAAAAATTTTTTTAAAGTACCAAAAAATTTTAAAAAAATAAATTAATTAATTTTACAAAAAGAAATAAAGATACGCCTCAGTGCCTCAGTTTCCATTCCAGCAATGGTATATGAGTTCCAATATTTTCAGTAATTTTGCTAACATAAGGACTGTCGGGAGCCAGATCAGCCTGGGCTAGAGTGAGACCTTTCCTCGAAAAATCAAAAAAAAGGACTGTCACTTTGCTTTTTTTATTTTTATTTTTTATTTTTTGGTCTTTCAAGGTAGGATCTCACTCTAGACCAGGTAGACCTGGAATTCACTCTGTAGTCTCAGGATGGCCCCGAACTCACAGCGATCCTCCTACCTCTGCCTCCCGAGTGCTGGGATTAAAGGCGTGCGCCACCACGCCCGGCTCATGTCAGTTTGCTTTTGAATTTTATCCACTCCAGTGGGCTTGTATTGTGACTATCAGATGGTTTCATATATATTACACTAGTGAAAGGGCTAGTGAGGTTGGACATCTGTCCATATGATAATATTTTACTTGAATATCTTGTTTGGTGAGCTGTCTTTAAATTTAAGTAATAGTAATGTAGTTCTCCCTTCCATTCTACGTCCATCTTCAGGTTCTACAACTGAGTTAACCATCTAACTCAAGGTGGATTTTATTGATTTATTTTTCCTTTTTTTTCTTTTAGCTTTCCTTTTTTTCCTTCCTTCCCCTGCTCTCCCCCTACCCTCCTCCTCCTCTCTCTTTCCCCTTTCATTCTTTCTCTTTCACTGCATCTCAGTGAGTACCCCAAGGTGACTGCAAAATTGGGGTGCTTCTGCCTTAGCCTCTGCACTGTTAATAGTGTAGGCATAGACCCCATGGTGTTTTGAATCAGATGTCCCCGGCAAAGTCATGTGTTTTGAAAGCTTGGTTCCCAGCTGGCGGCAGTCTGGGAGGTGGGGTCTCTCTGGAGGAGGTGTGTTGTTGGAGACAGGCTTTGGGTTGTTTTAACTAGCACCCCCTTAACAGAGCTTGGCTCAAACCCTTGTTGCTATTTTCCACCTACTGTGGCAGAAGTGATGACCAGCCTCTGCTCATGACATGCTGTCCCCGGCCACCATGAAGCTTCCCCTTGAGACTGAAAGCCAAAATAAACCCTTTCCGCCTGTGGTGGTTTGATTCAGGTGTCCCCCATAAACTTAGGTGTTCTGAATGCTAGGTTCCCAGCTGATGGAGATTTGGGAATTAATGCCTCCTGGAGGGAGTGTATTGTTGGGGGCGGGCTTGCGGGCTTTATAGCCAGTTTCCCCTTGCCAGTGTTTGGCACACCCTCCTGTTGTTGTGTTCCACCTTACTTTGGCCAGGGGGTGATGTCCACCCACTGCTCATGCCATCGTTTTCCCCTGCCATCGTGAAGCTTCCCCTCTAGCCTGTAAGCCAAATAAACCTCTTTTTCCCAGAAGCTACTCTTGGTTGGGTGATTTCTACCAGCAATGTGAACCGGACTGCAACACCGCCCTTCAGCTGCTTTTGGTCAGGTGACCTGTCCCAGCAACGCGACGATAACTACAACAGACCATCATTCCTGTCTTTGAGCATGCAGAGCGCTTAGAGAGCAGAAGTTTCCAATATTGACCAACTCCAGTCTATTCAGTTATGGATCGTGATTGTATCATATAGAGAGCTTTTCTTTTTCTTTTTCTTTTTCTTTTTTTTTTTTTTTTTTTGCTTTTCCAGGTAGGGTCTCCCTCTAGCTTAGGCTAACCTGGAATTCACTATGTAGTCTCAGGGTAGCCTCGAACTCATGGCGATCCTTCTACCTCTGCCTCCTGAGTGCTGGTATTAAAGGCGTGCGCCATCATGCCTGGCTGTACAAGAAAGCTCTTTCTATCACAGGGTTATTCTTTCATGTAGAAAACCTGTGTTGGGGCTGGAGAGATGACTTAGTGGTTAAGGCACTTGCCTGCAAAGTCAAAGAACCCAGGTTTGATTCCCCAGGACCCTTATAAGCCAGACAGACAAGGTGGCACATACGTATGGAGTTCCTTTGCAGTGGCTGGAAGCCCTGGTGCACCCATTCTCACTCACTCTCTCTTTCTCTATGTGACTCTTTCAAATAAATAAACAAAAAAAAAATTGAAAAAAGATTTAAAAAAAACAAACTTGTTTTAGCCAGGTGTGGTGATGCATGTGGAGGATCATCATGAGTTCGAGGCCAGCCTGAGACTACATAGTGAATTCCAGGTCAGCCTGGGCTAGAGTGAGACCCTACCTTGAAAAGTCAAAAAAAAAAGGGGGGGGGGGAGAAAGAAAAAAAAATTGTGTTGTAGATTTTTTTATTTAGATCTATGATCCAGCTGGAGTTTGTGTTTGTACGTGAGATGAGAGATGATCCAAGTCCAACTTGTGGATCCAGGTGGACCAGGACCATATGCTTCAACAACAGCTCTCTCTCCCAGACTGCCCCTGTGCCCTTTCCAAAAATAAGTTGGCTGGTTCTGTAGAGACAATTTCTGTCCTTTCTTTTGTATTCTACTCATCTCTCTAGTTTGTTGATCTCTATATGACACTGATGCTAACTTTCCAGTTCCTCCTGTGTCTCAGGGTTTGGTCTCTTCCAGATTCTTCATATTTCTATGCACTTTTTTTGGCATCACTTCTGGTGAAGTCCAGGGCTTATGCTCAGCCGGTAAGGGCCCTGTCATGGAGCCACACCCTCAGTCATCCTCGAGAGTTTTCTCATCAGCTCCACCATAACACCAGCTGGGATCTGTGGAGATGGCACATTTTAGTAATTCTGCTCTGGATGGCTGGACATAGCTTATCTCTCCACACACAGGGGTTGACTTTCACTTTGCAGTAATATTTTTTTGTTTAGCACAGTTTTTCATATTTTATTTCCATATTTCAAATTTGTCTGCATTTCAGATACTTTGATAAATTTGAGCTTTGTCTTCCCTTTTATACAATATAGCTAAGTGTTAGTAGACACATAGTATTTCCACATATTTAATTTTTTTTTTATTTATTTGAGAGAGAAAGAGAGGCAGACAGAAAGAGAAAAAGATAGCTGGGCGTGATGGTGCACACCTTTAATCCTAGCACTTGGGAGACAGAGGTAAGAGGATCTCCATGAGTTTGAGGCCACCCTGAGAACACAGAGTGAATTTCAGGTCAGCCTGGGCTACAGTAAGACCCTACCTTGAAAAAAACAAAAGGGCTGGAAAGGTGGCTTAGTGGTTAAGCGCTTGCCTGTGAAGCCTAAGGATCCCGGTTCAAGGCTTTATTCCCCAGGACCCACGTTAGCCAGATACACAAGGGGGTGCACACATCTGGAGTTCATTTGCAGTGGCTGGTAGCCCTGGTGTGCCTGTTCTCTCTCTTTTTCTCTCTCTCTCTCTCTGCCTCTTTCTCTCTGTCTATTGCTCTCAAATAGTAAAAATAAACAAAAATATAAAAATAAAAAAGAAAGAGAGAGAGAGAAAGAGACAGAGAATGGGCACACCAGGGCAGATGCATGTACCACCTTGTACATCTGGCTTACATGGGTCCTGGGGAATCAAACCTAGGTCCTTTGGCTTTGCAGGCAAGTGCCTTAATCACTACACCATCCCTCTAGCCCTCCATTTACTTTTAAAAATATTTTACGGGCTAGAGAGATGACTTGGCTTAATTAAGGCACTTGCCTGCAAAGCCAAAGTCCCAGGTTCAATTCCCCAGGGCCCACGTAAGCCAGATGCACAAGGTGGCACATGTGTCTGGAGTTTGTTTGCAGCAGCTGAAGGCACTTGTGCACCCACTCTCTCTCTCTCTCTCTCTCCCCCTCTTTCTCAAATAAATAAAAAGTTTTAAAAAATATTTTACTTATTTGAGGGGGGTATGCGGGGGTTGGGAAGAATAGGCACCACAGGGCCTCCAGCCACTGCACCAAACTCCAGACACATGCACCACCTTGTGCATCTGGCTTACATGGGTACTGGGGAATTGAACTTGGGTCCTTAGGCTTCACAGGCAAGTGCTTCAACTGCTAAGCCATCTCTCCAGCCCTGCCACATATTTTTAATTGAGAACTTAATGTATGAACATAGTATAAACTGGTCGTGTTCCCACATGTTATCCCCATTTTACCCCTCTGTTCTGCCCTGATCCCATGGAGGACCCTCCTTTTTCAAGGTAATGCTTCTCTGCTTTGTTGTCTCATTCTTTTTGTCCTCCTTCATCCTCTATGTCAAAATATTTATGGGCTCCCAACAGCAAAGGTTTGTGGGAGTATTGATAACCACTGTGGGGTCATGAATGCATCAGTCAATTCCTGCTTGAAGCATAGTATGGCTTCCCACATGCTCTTTGTATTTTTTACGGTTGGGCCTCACTCTAGCCCAGGCTGACCTGGAATTCACCATGTAGTCTCAAACTCACAGCATCCTCCTACCTCCGCCACCCAAGTGATGGGATTAAAGGCATGTACCAACACATCTGGCTGTCTCTTACTTTTTCTTAAAATATTTTTTGTTCATTTTTTATTTATTTGAGAGCGACCAACACAGAGAGAAAGACAGATACAGAGAGAGAGAGAGAATGGGCACGCCAGGGCTTCCAGCCACTGCAAACAAACTCCAGATGCGTGCGCCCCCTTGTACATCTGGCTAACGTGGGTCCTGGGGAACCAAGCCTCGAACCAGAGTCCTTAGGCTTCACAGGCAAGCGCTTAACCGCTAAGCCATCTCTCCAGCCCCTCTCTTACAATTTTTTATGCCCACTCTTCTGCAGTGTTCCCTGAGCCATGGAAGGCATGGTGGAAATCTCCTTTAGCAGTGAACTCCTGATAACTTCTTATTTTCTGCTTTGATGAGCTTCGAGTCTCCTCAGCATGTACTATCATATCCATAGAGAAGGTTCTCAAAGTAGCAGTGAGAGCAGCACATCCTCTAGAATGTTCCCTGGGCCCTGATGGGTGTGATAGAGATGCCTCGTCCAGAGCTAAGCCCCTGGCTATCTCTTGTTCTCATTTTGATAAGTTTGGGGTCTCAACAGTATTCACCTCCATCTGTAAAAATAAAATTCTTTAATTAAAAGTGAGATCAGCTGGGCGTGGTGGCGCACGCCTTTAATCTCAGCACTCGGGAGGCAGAGGTAAGAGGATCGCCGTGAGTTCAAGGCCACCCTGAGACTACAGAGTTAATTCCAGGTCAGCCTGGACTAGAGTGAGACCCTACCTTGAAAAAGCAAAAAAAAAGTGAGATCAGCATTAATCAGTGGGTATAAACGTATGCATTTAGAAAGCTTTTGATGGGCATAATACCTACATTTAGCCAAAGAACACTGGTAGCTTCCCTTTAGGAGTTTTGACCTTCCAAGTCTTTATTTTTATATTTATTTATTTATCTATTTATTTTGGTTTTTCAAGGTAGTGTCTCACTCTAGCCCAGGCTGACCTGGAGTTCACTATGTAGTCTCAGGGTGGCCTCAAACTCATGGTGATCCTCCTACCTCTGCCTCCCAAGTGCTGGGATTAAAGGCATGCACCACCACGCCCGGCCCTCAAGCCTTTTGACTTGTTCTCAGTGTAAACAGTGAATTCCTTTCCACTGAGTGGGCCTCATATTCAATTAGAAAGCAGTTTATTACTCCTGTAACTTAGGTGCCAGTATTTTACCCATGGGTACATCCTGCCTGGCCAGTTGTTTTTGTAGCTTGCAGGATCCACTGTTTGTTCCAACTGTCAATGCCCTCTCTCCCCCACCAGTTTACAAAGTGCTTTCTAGCACTATGACAGCTAGCCAGCGGGAGGGAAGCTGGCTTCCATCTCAGTTTCAGCTTGATTTCTCAATTTCCTGCAGCCTGGGATGTCTCCAGCAATAGGATGGGTAAGAAAGCTTTACCCTGATGCCACAGGGAGCTGAGAGCAGACAGGGAAACGCCAGTGGTAGAGTCTAGGGTCACCCTCCACCCCCACAGTGGGCTGTTGGCCAAGGAGATCAATGAGGTTCTTAAAACAACGCAGACTGTTTCCACATATTCATAGATGCAGTGGGACATTTCACTATATAAGAATAATACGTAGTGATCAGATGTGGATAATGGGCATATCTACTACTTTAGACATTCATCATTTCTTGGGATACTTTCATGTACATTTACTTATAAACACTGAAATACATTTTACTACCTTTTTTTTTTTTTTTTTTTGGTTTTTTGAGGTAGGGTTTCACTCTAGTTCAGGCTGCTGACCTGGAATTCTCCCTGTAGTCTCAGGGTGGTCTCAAACTCACTGTGATCCTACATCTGCCTCCCGAGTGCTGGAATTAAAGACGTGCCCCACCATGCCCAGCAAATTTTCTTTATTTTTTTTTTAATTTTAGTTCATGTTTTTGTTGTTGTTGTTGTTTGTTTGTTTGTTTTGGTTTTTCGAGGTAGGGTCTCACTCTAGCTCAGGTTGACCTGGAATTCACTCTGTAGTCTCAGGGTGGCCTTGAACTCACAGTGATCCTCCTACGTCTGCCTCCCGAGTGCTGGGATTAAAGGCGTGTGCCACCACACCCAACTAGTTCATGTTTTATTAAAGCTGTTTCTTTAAAGTATTTGTGGGGGGGGATGGGCACAGGAGGGCTTCTTGTCAAGTTGATTAATTTTATACTTCATCCTTCATTTTGTTAAAGTACCCAATAATTCTTACTAACGTCAACTGACTGCCCCCAAGGCAGTAGGGAAAATTCGTAAAAGATGTGTAGAATCCAAGTACTGAAACATTACATGTCACCACAAGTGAGTCAAAACCTCCTTACATGTCACCTGCAAGCCAAAGTCTTTTCATTATCATCAAGATGAAAATAATTAAGGGCATAGATACAATTTTCTTGTTCCTTCAGTTTAAACATGTAATGTGTGAGAGGGTCAGTCACTCTTCTCTTTTCCTTACACTTTAAGCAACTATAAAAATGCAGGAAAAACAATTTGATAATTTAAACAATAAAAATAAATATGCCAGCCGGGCGTGGTGGCTCACGCCTTTAATCCCAGCACTCGGGAGGCAGAGGTAGGAGGATTGCCATGAGTTCGAGGCCACCCTGAGACTCCATAGTGAATTCCAGGTCAGCCTGGGCTACAGTGAGACCCTACCTCGAAAAACCAAAATAAATAAATAAATAAATAATAAAAAACAAATATGCCTGCTCTAGCAGGCAATTTGCACATTTCATTTAATCCTCAAATTTTTCTTTTTTTTAAAAAAATTTTATTTCAGAGAAAGCGAGAATTGACGCATCAGGACCCCAGCCACAGTAACCGAGCTCCAGGTGCTTGCACCACCTAATGGACATGCGCGACCCTGCACTTGCCTCAGCTGTGTGCATCTGGCTAACGTGGGATCTGGAGAGTCAAAACATGGGTCCTTAGGCTTTGTAGGCCAGCGCCTCAACCACTAAGCCATCTCTCCAGACCGACTACGTATTTTCAAATATTCAATGATCATTGTCAAACACAATTACTCTACCTTGCTTCGGAACATTACAAGTGCTCCATCCTATCCACCTGCACACCTGGGCCAGTTACCTACTTCTTTCCGTCTTCACCACTCCTTGCATGCTCACTCTTCTATTCTGTACTCCTATAGGATCAGTTTCGCATGAAGACCACATAGTGGTTTATCACTTTAATTGCTATTGTCACTAGGGAACATGGGGCTCTTTTTACAAGCTCTACAGCTGTTCAGACAAAACAATTTTATTTTTAATAATCTATTTGAGAGAGTGAGAAAGGGTGCACCTGAGCCTCTAACCACTGTAATGTACTGTATTAGATATGGTGCCTGGTCTTCTACTTTAGATACTCTGTCCTCTCCTTGATCCATTCTACTGGTGAGACTTTTTACAGAGTTTTCTTTCCTTTTTTTTTTTAGGGTTAATCATCTCCATTGTCCTCACAGTTAATATATTTTTGTTGGTTTCAGTTGGTGACATAGACCCATATTTCTTTCTCCACCTTTGCATAGAAGCCAACCACAATGATCCTAGTTCTGTAGATTGGTGAGAATGCATTTTACTCTCTGCCTAGCTGTTTCCTGGTCACCCTTTATTCCCCAGTGTGGCCTGTCTTCCTGTGGGACTTCCTATGCCCCTTGCAGATAAATACCCATATGTGATGACATAATTCTGTTTTGAAAAGACATCTATCTGAATTCACAATGAGCATGTGTCTGTATTTTCCACTAGTCTAAGAACATGGCCCTAGTCTGTTCTTTCTGCAGAGCTTGCTATAAAGCAACCCAGATCACTGGCTGCCAGTCTCCATTGATTAGAATGTGAATGAGAGGGCTGGAGAGATGGCTTAGCGGTTAAGCGCTTGCCTGTGAAGCCTAAGGACCCCGGTTCGAGGCTTGGTTCCCCAGGTCCCATGTTAGCCAGATGCACAAGGGGGCGCATGTGTCTGGAGTTCGTTTGCAGAGGCTGGAAGCCCTGGCGTGCCCATTCTCTCTCTCTCTCCCTCTATCTGTCTTTCTCTCTGTGTCTGTCGCTTTCAAATAAATAAATAAAAATAAATTTAAAAAAATTTTTAAAAAAAGAATGTGAATGAGAGAACACGGAAATGTGCATTTTTCTATACAAAAGGTACTTGTGTGTTTTGTTGTAGTTATCATTTTGGTTTTTCGAGGCAGGGTCTTACTCTGGCCCAGACTGACCTGGAATTCACTATGAAGTCTCAGGGTGGTCTTGGAATCATGGTGATCCTCCTACCTGTGTCTCCCAAGTGCTAGGATTACAGGTATACATCACCATGCCCAGCTTTGTGTATACATATATTTTTTTGGGGAGGCGGTGTTTAGAGGTAGGATTTCACTCTAGCCCAGGCTGACCTGAAACTCACTATGCAGTCTCAGGGTTGCCTGGAATTCATGGCAATCCTCCTACCTCTTGTCTCCTGAGGGCTGGGATTAAAGACATGCAAAACCACATCTGGCTATGTATATTTTATTCTATGTCTTTTCTCCTTGATACAGATACTAGCTATGTATGCTGAAGGGATGTATGCAGATAATTCACATAGCATATTAATAGAACCTAAGGAAATTTACTTCAACAATTTATAGAACACAATAGAAAAATGGAAAATGAGGCCTGGCCTGGTGGTACACGCCTTTAATACCAGCACTCAGGAGGCAGAGGTAGGAGGATCTCCATGAGTTCAAGGCCATCCTGAGATTACATAGTGAATTCCAGTTAAGCCTGGACTAAAGTGAAATCCTACCTTGAAAAGCCAAAAAAAAAAAGAAAAGAAAATGTGATTAATGCTCTACAAAAGGAGATTCCAGAGGCCAGGCATGGTGGCACTCTCCTTTAATCTCAGCACTTGGGAGGCAGAGATAGGAGGATTGCCATGAGTTTGAGGCCACCTTGAGACTACAAAGTGAATTCCAGGTCAGCCTGGGCTAGAGTGCTACCCTACTGTGACAAAACAAACAAACAAACAAACAAACAAACAGAGAAACAAAGACGAAATTCCAGAATCAGAACAAAAGACATCAAAAATACAGAAAAAATAAGAACATGGGGGCTAGAGAGATGGCTTAGGGATTAAGGCACTTGCCTGCAAAGCCTAAGGACCCATGTTCTTCTCTTCAGATCCCATGTTAGCTAGACACACAAAGGTGAGACAAGCGCAAGGTCACATATGCCCACAAGGTGGCGCAAGTGTCTGGCATTCTATAGCAATGGCTGAGGCTCTGATGTGCCAATTCTCTCTCTCTCAAAATAAATAAATAAATAAATAAATAAATAAATAAATAAATAAATAAATAAATACAAACCACCAGAACCTGATGGCACACGCCTTTAATCGCATCACTCGGGAGGCAGAGGCAGGAGGATCACTGTGAGTTTGAGGCCACCCTGGGACTACATAGTGAATTCCAGGTCAGCCTGAGCTAGAGTGAGACCCTACCTTGAAAAACTAAAAAATAAAAATAAGTAAATTAATTAAATAAAAAACGTGGAGCTGGGCAAAGGACAACACAAGCTGGAGTATGATACTGCATTTTGAAAGAAATGTATGAACAGGTTATATCACAGATATGTAGGGGTACTTTCTTTTTCTTGGTTTTCAATGTAGGGTCTTGTTCTAGCTCAGGCTGACCTGGAATTCACTATGTAGTCTCAGAGTGGCCTGGAGCTCATGACAATCCTCCTATCTCTGCCACCCAAGTGCAAGGAATAAAGGTGTGCTCCGCCAGGCCCGGCTTATAGGGACTTTTGTAATTGCAGTTGGAGTTTTTCTGGAGTTTTTCCAGGAAGAAAATTCAGTGTCGATTTCTATACTAGCCACACCAAAGCAGCCTAGGGAGAGAATTAAACAGAAGCACAGCAAAATACACTCTTTTATAAGTTATTATCAACCACAGCAGAGAAGCAGGAGAGACCAAGATCAAGGAAACCGGCCAGAATCCCAACAAGGCACCAGCAGCCCCAATGGAGTGCGCCCGGCCAGTGGCGCAAAGTGACAGGAGCGAAACAAGGTGCGGGAATTTTCCATTCACATCGGCCTCCTTGCAAAGGCAAGAAACCTGAAAGGGAAGAACGCAGGGGCCAGCTGAGCATCTGCTGAAGGAGAATACAAACAGGACCAGCTGAGCAGCTCCAGTACAACTCTGGCATCCTGCAAAGCCTCCCATCCCCCAATGTCTGGAGACCTCGTTCATGCCCAGCCCCCTGGTACTGAGAGGGATTAAGGTAGGCACTTGGCATTGGTGAGATTGGAAACCATCCCCAAAGATAACAGGGCCTATTTATCCAAAGCCAGATACATAGGCCTGCAGTGGATGTGCTAATCTCTCGTTCCACGTCAGGAAGGATTATGAATTACATTTGAATGATATAGTCTTGGTTGCTTTCAAATAAGATGTATTTTGGTGTTGACTATTGTTGCCCTTGATGTTTCCTGATTTTTAGAGCCTTTGTCTTTTTCTTCTGTTACTATTAGGGGCAGGGACTGACTGGCCCCAGGCTGACTTGGAACTCCTTCAAGACTAGAAACCTCAACCTCCTAGTTGATAGGATTAAGGGTGTGAGACAACACATACCCTTAGGGACTTTGGCTTTACTAGATTATCTGTTTAGTTTAATCAGCACACTGGTATAAATACTCTGTGCTGGTTTTCATTGAATGTCCATTTACTCAGTTGAAGTTTAGAATTTGCCAGTAATTTGCTTCATCCAGTCTACTACAATGCTTGACTAGCAAGCGAACACAATACCTAGGGTCACTTCTGCTATTTCCCTTGGAGTATAAGAGATACACCTGGCACCTTAACTTCTACACTAAAGATATATAAAGTCAGATTTACACGGCTAAGAACACTGCAAATAATTAGAAAACTCAAGCATCAAATTAACTAAAGATGCAAAAATCTCTATATTATAATACAAGAAACAAAAAAATCAAGACAATATAATCCCACCAAAAATGATAAATCCATCAGAAATGATCTCCAGTGAGATTGCAATAGGTGAAATGCCTGACAAAGATTTCCAAAAAAACATGATTATATCTATGTTCAAAGAATTCAAAAGAATAAAAAAAGAAAACAAACTCCTGAAGGAATCCCAAGAAAACACAGGAAACCAACTTAATGAAAGAAGTAGCACAATATAAAACATGCATAAGGAAATAGAAATAATGGAAACAAAAATTCTGATCAGAAATACTAGAAATGAAAAACAGAGTAAGTCAAATAGGAAACTCTGTAGAAAGTCTCACCAGTAGAATGAAGGGGAGGACAGAATATCTAAACTAGAAGACCAGGTGTCAGATCTAATACAGTCGAACAAAGATAAAGACAAATAATAGGAAGGCATGAATGGAAATTTCAAGATATTTGGGATAGTATGAGGAGATCAAACATAAGAATTCAGGACATAGTAGGAGAATAAATTCACTCCAAAAGCATAACAAAATCATAGAAGAAAACCTTCCCCCAAGTTGGGGAAGTGATGCCAATACAGATACAGGAAGCCAAACAGATAAAATCAAGAAAGAATCTCTCCCTATCCTATTATAATTGAGCTACAAAACACACAAACCAAAGAAAATATATTGAAAACAGTTAGAGAGAAAAATCGAGTTACCTACAAAGGTAAGCCCATCAAGATAACAGCAGATTACTCAACACAAACGTTAAAAGCCAGAAGGGCTTGGAATGATGTATTCCAAGTTCTGAAAGATAACAATTGTCAACCAAGGTTACTTTATCCTGCAAAGCTATTCATTCAAATAGATGGAGAATTAAGAACATTCCACAACCAAAGCAGGCTGAAGGAATATTTGAAGACAAAGCCAGCTCTGCAAAAAAACACTTGAAAGGATCCTCCATGCTGAAGAGAAAGAAAAGCACATATATAAGGAACCTGGAAAAAACAAACCATACTCAAATACTCGTTAATGCAAGAGAGCAAAGGTAGGTGTTGCAGTCCGGTTTGCATTGCTGGTAGAAATCACCCAACGAAGAGCAGCTTCTGGGAAAAAGAGGTTTATTTTGGCTTACAGGCTCGAGGGGAAGCTCCACGATGGCAGGGTAAAACGATGGCACGAGCAGAGGGTGGACCTCACCCCCTGGCCAACATAAGGTGGACCATAGCAACAGGAGGGTGTGCCAAACACTGGCATGGGGAAACTAGCTATAAAGCCCTTAAGCCTGCCCCCAACAATACACTCCCTCCAGGAGGCATTAATTCCCAAATCTCCATCAGCTGGGAACCTAGCATTCAGAACACCTAAGTTTATGGGGGACACCTGAATCAAACCACCACATTCCGCCTCTGGCCCCCATAAACTGATATCCATACATGATATAAAATACAATGCATTCAGTGTGACTTTAAAAGTTCCCATAGTTTTTATCAATCTCAATGATGTTCATACAGCCCCATAGTCCAAGATCTTTTAACTGAGCCATAATACCAAAAAATAACCTCAAAAAACCCATAATGGCACAGAATAAGTATTCACACTGCAAAAGATGGCATTGGGCATAGAAAAGAAACATTCAACCAATACAAGATTTAAAACAACCAGGGAAATATCAAACTATAGCTTCAAGTCCAGCAACTCTAGCCAGTGACAAATCTTCAAGTCCGATAATTCTAACCAGCAACAAGTCTCTGGCATTCCAATTCCACCCCTCCAGCTAGGCTACTCACAGTCCTGGGAAACTTCATCGGGGCCGGCAGCTCCTCGGCAGCCATCTCATGGTCCCGGCATCTCCACTGGGTCTCCACTGCAAGCCACGGTTCATCCTCATGGCCCCATGGGGTCTCTATGCAGGCAACCAGCAAACCTGCTTCACACTGCCCATGGCCATTTCCAAAACACAAGACTGTGTTGCAAACTCAATGACCCTCTTTCCAGCATTTCTTATACTCCACGATACCAGGTAGGGTGCCAATTTGTTAATCCAGGGGGGAATAAAGCAGACTTTGAAGAACAGGACACTCCTTGAGCACTCAGGCCCCTTTAAAAGAGTCTACATTCTTCTTGTTGTCCCAGCACAGGTCAGCTAGCCCAGTCTCAAAGGTTGTAATCTCTCAGTTGCAGCTGAACAGGCAACAGTTCACCCAAGGATTTTTCTTTCTGTGCCATATCCCTCTGCTCACACCAGTTCATTTCTACGCAAAGCAACCCTGCACAACTTCTCAGGACATGGGCACAAGAGCAAGCTTCTCACACAAACTGCTAGCCCAGTCCAGGCACAGCTCTTTCTCACCCTCATAAGCCAAACCTCACAGTCCATAGTCCTTACTGCCTTCAGGTCTTTCAGCTCTGACCAGAATAGTCCATCAAGCTGTACTTACAGCACTTCAAGGCATCTCTTAGGCCAAGGTTTCAACTCCTTCCACATTCCTCTCAAAAATCAGCTCCAAAAGGCCAAAGCCACAGTCAGGTGTCTAGCAGCAACCCCACTCCTCGGTACCACTTTACTGTTGCAGTCCGGGTCGCATTGCTGGTAGAAATCACACAACCAAGAGCAGCTTCTGGGAAAAAGAGGTTTATTTTGGCTTACAGGCTCGAGGGAAAGCTCCATGATGGCAGGGGAAAACGATGGCATGAGCAGAGGGTGGACATCACCCCCTGGCCAATGTAAGGTGGACCACAGCAACAGGAGGGTGTGCCAAACACTGGCATGGGGAAACTAGCTATAAAGCCCTTAAGCCTGCCCCCAACAATACACTCCCTCCAGGAGGCATTAATTCCCAAATCTCCATCAGCTGGGAACCTAGCATTCAGAACATCTAAGTTTATGGGGGACACCTGAATCAAACCACCACAGTAGGGCTTGTGAAATGGCTTAGCGATTAAGGTGTTTGCCTACAAAGACGAAGGACCCTGGCTTGATTCCCCAGGACCCACATAAGCCAGATGCACAAGGGGGTGCATGCATCTGGAGTTCATTTGCAGTGGCTAAAGGTCCTGGCACACCCATTCTCTCTCTATCTTTCTCTCAAATAAATAAATAAATTACATATATATATATATATATGTATATGTATATATATATATATATATTTTTTTTTTAAAGTTAAACTGGGCATGGTGGCACATGGCTTTAATCCCAGCACTCAGGAGGCAGAAGTAGAATTGCAATGGACCTGGGTTACCTCACTAAGTATAATCCTTTCTAGATCCATCCATTTTCCTGCAAATTTTCATTTTTCTTTACCGCTGAGTAGAACTCCATTGTGTAAATGTGCCACATCTTCATTATCCACTCATCAGTTGAGGGACATCTAGGCTGGTTCCATATCCTAGCTATTGTAAATTGAGCAGCAATAAACATGGTTGAACAAGTATTTCTAAGATAGTGACATGAGTCTTTAAGATATAAGCCTAGGAGTGCTATAGCTGGGTCATATGGTAGATCTATTTTTAGCTGTCTCAGGAACCTCCACACTGATTTCCACAATGGCTAGACCAGATTGAATTCCCACCAACAGTGCATAAAGGTTCCTCTTTTTCCACATCCTCACCAGCATTTATGGTCATTTGTTTTCATGATGGTAGCCAATCAGATAGGAGTGAGATGGAATCTCAATGTAGTTTTAATTTGCATTTCCCTAATGGCTAGTTTCCAGCCCTTCTAAAAAATATTTGTGGGCTGGAGAGATGGCTTAGTGGTTAAGCATTTGCCTGTGAAGCCTAAGGACCCCAGTTTGAGGCTCGATTCTCTCCCACGTTAGCCAGATGCACAAGGTTTGCACACATCTGGAGTTCGTTTGCAGTAGCTGGAAGCCCTGGCATACCCATTCTCTCTCTCTCTCTCTCTCTCTCTCTCTGTCTCTTTCTGTCTCTGTCACTCTCAAATAAATAAATTAAAAATGAACAAAAAAAATTTAAAAAAATATTTGTATTTATTCACAAGCAGAGAGAGTACTTTTTTTTCTACAATTCTATTTCCTTTAAATATTTTTTTAGTTATTTGCAATGCAGAGAGAGATGGAGAAAAGAGAGAGAGATAGAGAGAATAGGCACACCAGGGCTTTCAGCCACTGCAAATGAACTCCAGATGCATGTACCACTTGGTGCATCTAGCTTTACATGGGTACTGAGCAAGACCCTACCTTGAAAACCCTAAATAAATAAATAAACTGGAGGGCTAGGGAGATTGCTCAGCAGTTAAGGCACTTGACTGCAAAGCATAAAGATTGGGGTTTGATTCCCTAACACCCACAAAAAGCCAGATGCACAAAGAGGCACATGCACCTGGAATTCATTTGCAGTGGTTAGAGGCCCTGGTGTACCTATTCTCTGTCTCTCCCTCCCTCTTTCTTTCCTTCCCTCCCTTTCACTCTTTCCTCTCTGTCTCTCTGTGCTTGGAAAAAAAGTAAAAATAAAAAATATATTTATATGTGTGTGTGTGTGTGTGTGTGTGTGTGTGTGTGTGTGTGTAGAGAGAGAGAGAGAGAAAGGTCACTGATAGTTTACTCAAGATCTCCCATCCCCAGTGCTGGGATTAAAGGTGTGAGCCACCACGCCCAGCATAAGGTTATTATATTTAAAACCCTGCCTCAAAAAAAATCTCACAGAGGAATTATTTACTCTTTTTCCCCCTATGTGATAAGGTGAATAAATCATATTTGAAACACTAAACAGTATTTATCTGTCACACACTTGAAAATTATTTACTTCATGGTAAGCAGTAAAAGAAAATTCTAAACAAAGTCATGTTGTGATTTAAGATGCAATTTACTCTCTGTAGCCTCATGTGCCTTAAATATGTGAACTATACTTTTTGTGAATATCAGACTTTTCCAGATATCAGAATTTTTTTTCATTTTTATTTTTATTTTTCATTTTTATTAGCATTTTCCATGATTATAAGATATCAGAATAGTATAATTTGGCTTATGCAAAGTTCATGATGTTTGGCTATCAATAAGCATGCATAACCATGCCTAGTTAAAACTCTGTAATGTTAAGATGGTTCTT
The DNA here is from genome assembly GCF_020740685.1 of Jaculus jaculus. Classification (NCBI taxonomy): domain Eukaryota; kingdom Metazoa; phylum Chordata; class Mammalia; order Rodentia; family Dipodidae; genus Jaculus; species Jaculus jaculus. Next base: position 83,099,490 of record NC_059110.1, on the reverse strand, counting down.
GTCTTGTTCATGCTGGTTTTGCTGAATGATTATCACTGAGGTTATAATCTAAGTTTTATAAGAAGTGACTGATTGTGATTTTGTTCTTAGGAAAGCTGAGGAAGCTCCCCATGTCTTAGGGAAATCCACTGTATACAAACAATGTTAATACAGTTTGTCTAAGCTTCATATAACAGTCATATTTCTTTAGTTAAGTCTTAACATTGTTCGATGGTAAAATGTCTGTCATATTTTCTAATGTATGTTAAAATTGGTCTTGCTTAACTCAACAATGACCAGGTTTTATTTTATTCTTGAGCTATGTATAATCAGTCTCAGTCAAGGTTTCACTTAATTAATTGTCTCATTTCTGCTATCTTGAGTGCATTGCTTATAGAGATATTGATACTTAAGACATGTTTCCTGCCCTAGAAAAATAATCTTAAATTTCTGTTCTGGCCGGGTATGGTGGCACTTGGGAGGCAGAGGTAGGAGGATCGCCATGAGTTCGAGGCCACACTGAGACTACATAGTGAATTCCAGGTCAGCTTGACCTAGAGCAAGACCCCACCTCAGAAAACCAAACATAAATAAATAAATAAAATTGCTGCTCTGTTTCTGGTTTGGGGGGTAATTGGTACTTACATTGGTATACAGACTAGCCAAAGTTGTTTTCAAACACAGATCCCAAATTTTTAAACTGTCTTGTCCTTTCCTGGCGTGCAATTTCCAGATTAAATCAAATGGCTTAAGGTTATTGATAAAATAATTGGTAAAATGAGCTGGGCATGGTGGTGCATGCCTTTAATCCCAGCACTCTGGAGGCAGAGGTAGAGGATCACTGTGAGTTCAAGGCCACCCTGAGACTCCATAGTGAACTCCAGGTCAGCCTGGGCTAGAGTGAGACCCTACCTCAAAAAAAGAAAAAAAAATAATAATTGGTAAAATGTTGTTCTCAGGGCTACTAAAATGTTCTACCTATACTTATAACTGACAGATACTTAAAAGATAAAATGTGTATGCTTTCTATGTTCCAGATGTAGCTTACACTGTCACCTAACAAACTAAACTTAAATATTAATCAGAATGATTTTAAACTATTGTATCATTCTCTAACCAGATCTGCTTTCCTAACAAAACATATTCTACACCTTTCTAACTAATCTGCTAATCAGATATGTACAGACTCTCTGAGTGATTAGTAACCATTTGTGGAAGCCAAGATCAATTGAAAACAAGGATAACCAAAGCTGGGCATGGTGGGTACATGCCTTTAATCCCAGCTCTTGGGAGGCAGGGGTAGGAGGATTGCCAAAAGTTAGAGGCCACCCTGAGAATACAGAGTGAATTCCAGGTCAGCCTGGTCTAGTGAGAAGCCCTACCTTGAAAAACCAAAAGAAAAAAAGGGATAACCAATATTTTGGTTCCTGACCACAGGAGATGATGGGACACTTAACTAACCTCTAGCCTCTGATAAATTACCTGTCTTCTTGATCAGAGAGGATGTGGAGACCCAGAGATAAATTCCAAATCAGTGTATCTGCAACAGGAGAGTCACATTGAAGGAAAATCAGTCCTCCAGGCTTTTCAAAAGTGGGAGGGCCACCTGGTCAGCTCAGCCTTGACTTATCCTAGAAGATGACAATGCTGAGAGTCATAGAGCTCACAGGTCCCTAAACGTCTCTCCTACAGCACCATTATTGACCTCTAGAATAATATACAGTTAATTCTGGTAGCCTGCATGGTCTTAATCACCCAATAAGAAAGACATAACTACAAAATAAACTACAGTATAAACAAAGATTCATAATAATACGCTCCCCAGTCTGATGATGGCTCATAATACTAAACTCTAACATTAACTCTTGCCCTCTGCCTCTGCCTGTCCCTGATTACTTCTGAACTTCACCTATCCTGGTCCTGGCTCCTCCCACTTGCCTTCGCCAGAATCTGAGCTGTTCCTCTGGCCTCCTCCTTCCTTAGCCCTTACCCTACCTCATCCAGGGGTAAGTGCACGAGGGGCACTCTCAAACCTAAACTCTCTCATGTTCCTACTCTGCCCTTGATCCCAAAATGCTGCTCTTGAATCCACGGATGCCCCTCTGCCTCCTCTCTCTTGCTCTCTCACCTCAGAGTGCCCATCCTCCCTTACACCTGGCGTTTTGATGTCATAGCTGTTGACATAACAAGCTCCTTAATTACCCTTTCTGTCTTCTCATGGGATTGCAGAGCTTATCTCCCTCACCTTCTCTATAACAGATGTCACCAGCGACTGCCCCAAAGCCAGATAAATACAGGGATGGTATGCGAAAAGTCTCTGTTTCACTCAGGACCAAGTCGCAACAGCATGCTACACTGCCACTGTCAGAGGGTGCTCATCATCAGTCTTGCCACTCTGCCCCCTCTAGTCACCATGAAACGGCCTCCTCATCACCTACCCTGAATGGAGACCCATCGACCACATTATCCAGCCTCTCCCATAAGAACTCATCACCCCTACAGTGAACATTAAAAAAAAATTAACCTTCGTCTCTTATCATTTACAAGAGGCTGGAATGTTAGGTCAGCACAGATTCCCAAAATAGAGTCACCAAGGACAGCAGGATGGCAATAGACATAAGGAAGTGGATAATCCACATTCCTCAAGAAACTGACCAGCCATTATTCCTTCCTTGCCTAACAATGCCCCTGGGTCATGGTCTCCTGCCCCCTTATCTCTTAAGTTGCCTACTCACTGTTCTGGTCTCACACTCTAGCTATTTGTTCTTTTCCCTTCCTCACCTTCCCCCAACTGAAAAGCCCTATAAAGCCCACTATCTGGAAACTCAGGTTGCCTGTGATCCCCTCTTGTGAGCCAGCCCTGGCAGCTCATGTTTTTCCCAAATAAAAGCTTCCATATTTGCCTCAGAGTGGTTTGTGTAGTCTTGGTCACTCCTGAACCTTATAATTTTTTGTTTTTTTGAGGTAGGGTCTCTGGTCCAAGGTGACCTGGAATTCACTATGTAGTCTCAAGGTGGCCTCAAACTCAAGGCAATCCTCCTACCTCTGCCTCCCAAATGCCTGGATTGAAGGCGTGCGCCACCATGCCCAGCTTACAATTTTTACTTATTTATTTAAGAGAGAGAGAGAAGCAGGTGGAAAGAATGGATGCATCACAGTCTCTAGCCATTGCAAAGGAACTCCAGATGCATACACCCTGTGCATCTGGCTTACGTGAGTCCTGGGGAATCAAATCTGGATCCTTAGGCTTCACAGGCAAGTATCTTAACCACTGAGCCATCTCTCCAGCCCTCTCCCAAGTTTTGAGCCCAGCCTTGAGATGACTGCAAAGATAATTATTTCTTCCTTGTTTCATTCTAGGAGATGGAGCACAGTTTTATGCCCAAGGCAAATGTTGTCCTGGGCAGAAAGCACTGCTCATACCCACCTCTCTAAAAGCCTCAGTGGCCTGCGCACCGCTTCGTTTTTCCCCTTGCTCGGAAGCCATACCATCCTTTCCCTGAACAGTGGCTTCGTTAAGAGTCCCCTAACCCTATCTCCCTTGGTTTTGTCTGGGAAGGCACTCTAGGAGGTGTCCCTAACCTTAGGTCACCTCAGTCAAGGACCCATGTGGTTTTTCAGCTCCCTGATAAATTACCTGTCTTCTTGATCAGAGAGGATGTGAAGACCCAGAGATAAATTCTTGATCATATTTTTTGAGAGACCTACCCCGATCAGGATGTAACATTTATTGATGAAGAATTCTGTGGAGGGCTGGAGAGATGGCTTAGTGGTTAAACGCTTGCCTGTGAAGCCTAAGGACCCCGGTTCGAGGCTCGGTTCCCCAGGTCCCACGTTAGCCAGATGCACAAGGGGGCGCACGCGTCTGGAGTTCGTTTGCAGAGGCTGGAAGCCCTGGAGCGCCCATTCTCTCTTTCTCCCTCTATCTGTCCTTCTCTCTGTGTCTGTCACTCTCAAATAAAAAAAAAAAAGAAAAAGAAAAAGAAAAAAAGAATTCTGTGGAGTTTGCGCTGGAGATAAGACAACATGCTGTTGTGGTCATGGGTGCCGCTGGAGTTTGCACTGGAGGTGGAAACTAAAGTTCCCAGGAAAGCGCTGCACCTACTTCCAGCAAGGCTGAACGGACAAAAAAGCTCCCGTGATCACCGACAGATTGGGAGGATGCAAGTCAGAGCCAAAGTTCCTTGGGCTGCCTTTAGCCCCTCAATAGACATTTATTGCCCACCTCTGTGTCTGACCTAACAGTCACACGCCTATCGGTTGATCAAATGCAAACTTTTTGGAAGGTACTAGCAGACCACCAGCTCCCACAAGCCCAAGGTCTCAGAATGTCATCTGACAGTATCTGAGGCCTATGGTGGAGATTTCCCTGCGCTGTAACCTGCCTCCCTGATGGTCAGCCAGTGTATTTGAAAAGTGCTTTGATTATGACTTTCTTCTGTTCTGTAACTATAAAACCATGAAATTGTTAACATGTTGGAACATAGAATTTGGGGTAGCCTAAGTCTGTGTTCCCGGGCCATAGTTGCTTATATTTGGCTCCAGAATAAATGATCTCTTCTCCACTTAAAAAAAAAAAAAGGAAAGAAAAGAAAAGAAATATTAAGCTTTAGCCAGGCATGGTTGAGAATGCCATTAATCCCAGCACTGGGGAGGCAGAGGTAGGAGGACTACAGTGAGTTCAAGGCGTCCTTGAGACTAATAAACTCCAGGTCAGCCTGGGCTAGAGTGAGAACCTTGAAAAAAAAAAACTTTTTTTTTTTTTTTAACTTAAGGGTTATAGAGATGGCTCAGCAGTTAAAGCCTCTAAGGACCCAGGTTCAATTCTCCAGGTCCCATGTAAGCCAGATGCTCATGGTGGTACATGCATCTGGAGTTCATTTGCAGTGGCTACAGACCCTGGCACACCCATCCCCATCATCTCTTCTCTCTCTCTCTCTCTTTCATAAATAAATAAATAAAAATAAATATTTAACAAAAATTATTAACTTAAGAGCCAGATCATAATATAAAAATTTTATTTTCTGGGCTAATGAGAAGGCTTTAGTGGTTAAGACACTTTCCTAGGAAGCCTAAGGACCTAGATTTGAGTCCCCAGAATCCCTGTAAGCCAGATGCACATGTTGGCACATGTGTCTGGAGTTCATTTGAAGTGGCTAGAGACCCTGGCATGCCCATATTCATTCTCTCTCTCTCATAAATAAATAAAAATAAATCTTTAGAGTTTTCTTTTCGTAAGATTTATTTTTATTTATTTATGAGAGAGAGAGAGAGTGGGCATGCCAGGACCTCTAGCCCCTGCAAACAAACTCCATATGCATGCACCACTTTGTGCATCTAGCTTAGGTGGGACCTGGAGAATAGAACCTGGGTCATTAGGCTTCACAGGCAAGCAACTTAACTGCTAAGCCATCTCTCCAGCCCTAAAGTTTTATTTTATTTTATTATTTTTTTTTAATTTTTTTAAAATTTTTATTAACATTTTCCATGATTATAAAATATATCCCATGGTAATTCCCTCCCTCCCCACCCCCACACTTTCCCGTTTGAAATTCCATTCTCCATCATATTACCCCCCCATTACAATCATTGTAATTACATATATACAATATCAACCTATTAAGTATCCTCCTCCCTTCCTTTCTCTACCCTTTATGTCTCCTTTTTACCTTACTGGCCTCTGCTACTAAGTATTTTCATTCTCACACAGAAGCCCAGTCATCTGTAGCTAGGCTCCACATATGAGAGAGAACATGTGGCGCTTGGCTTTCTGGGCCTGGGTTACCTCACTTAGTATAATACTTTCCAGATCCATCTATTTTTCTGCAAATTTCATAACTTCATTTTTCTTTACCGCTGAGTAGAACTCCATTGTATAAATGTGCCACATCTTCATTATCCACTCATCTGTTGAGGGACATCTAGGCTGGTTCCATTTCCCAGCTATTATAAATTGAGCAGCAATAAACATGGTTGAGCACGTACTTCTAAGGAAATGAGGTGAGTCCTTTGGATATATGCCTAGGAGTGCTATAGCTGGGTCATATGGTAGATCAATCTCTAGCTGCTTTAGGAACCTCCACACTGTTTTCCACAATGGCTGGAGCAGATTCCATTCCCACCAGCAGTGCAGAAGGGTTCCTTTTTTTCCACATCCCCGCCAACATTTATGATCATTTGTTTTCATGATGGTGGCCAATCTGACAGGAGTGAGATGGAATCTCAATGTAGTTTTAATCTGCATTTCCCTGATGACTAGTGACGTAGAACATTTTTTTAGATGCTTATATGCCATTTGTATTTCTTCCTTTAAGAACTCTCTATTTAGCTCCATAGCCCATTTTTTGATTGGCTTGTTTGATTCCTTATTATTTAACTTTTTGAGTTCTTTGTATTCCTAGATATTAATCCTTCATCAGATATATAGCTGGCGAAGATTTTTTCCCATTCTGTAGGTTGCCTCTTTGCTTTTTTCACAGTGTCCTTTGGGGTGCAAAATCTTTGTAATTTCATTAGGTCCCAGTGGTTAATCTGTGGTTTTATTGCCTGAGCAATTGGGGTTGTATTCAGAAAGTCTTTGCCAAGACCAATATGTTGAAGGGTTTCCCCTACTTTTTCCTCTAGCAGTTTCAGAGTTTCCGGTCTGATGTTAAGGTCTTTAATCCATTTGGACTTAATTCTTGTGCATGGCGAGAGAGAAGAATCTATTTTCATCCTTCTGCAGATATATATCCAGTTTTCAAAACACCATTTGCTGAAGAGGCTGTCTCTTCTCCAATGAGTATTTTTGGCATTTTTATTGAATATCAGGTGGCTATAGCTACTTGGACTTACATCTGGGTCCTCTATTCTGTTCCACTGATCTACATGTCTGTTTTTGTGCCAGTACCATGCTGTTTTTGTTACTATGGCTCTGTAGTATAGGTTAAAATCAGGCATGGTGATACCACCAGCCTCTTTTTTGTTGCTCAGTATTTTTTTAGATATTCGTGGTTTTTTGTGATTCCAAATGAATTTTTGGATTGTTGTTTCTATTTCCATGAAGAAAGCCTTTGGAATTTTGATAGGGATTGCATTAAATGTATAGATTGCTTTAGGTAAGATTGCCATTTTCACAATATTGATTCTTCCAATCCAGGAACAAGGGATGTTTCTCCACTTTCTAGTGTCTTCTGCAATTTCTCGCTTGAGTGTTTTAAAGTTTTCATTGTATAGATTCTTTACTTCCTTGGTTAGGTTTATTCCAAGGTACTTTATTTTTTTTGATGCAATTGTGAATGGGAGTGATTCTCTGATTTCATCCTCTGTGTGTTTGTTGTTAGCATATACGAAGGCTACTGATTTCTGTGTATTTATTTTGTATCCTGCTACATTGCTGTAGGTTTTGATCAGCTCTAACAGCTTGCTAGTAGAGTCTTTAGGGTCCTTTAGGTATAGAATCATGTCATCTGCAAATAATGATAACTTGATTTCTTCCTTTCCAATTTGTATCCCTTTTATGTGTGTCTCTTGCCTTATTGCTATGGCTAAGACTTCCAAAACTATATTAAATAAAAGTGGGGACAGTGGACACCCTTGTCTTGTTCCTGATTTTAGTGGAAAAGCTTCCAGTTTTTCCCCATTTAGTAATATGTTGGCTGTAGGCTTGTCATAAATAGACTTTATTATATTGAGATATGTTCCTTCTATTCCCAGTCTCTGTAGGACTTTTATCGTGAAGGGATGTTGGCTTTTGTCAAATGCTTTCTCTGAGTCTAATGAGATGATCATGTGATTTTTGTCCTTCAACCCGTTTATGTAATGTATTACATTTATAGATTTGCGTATGTTGAACCATCCCTGCATCTCTGGGATAAAGCCTACTTGGTCAGGGTGAATGATCTTTTTGATATACTCTTGTATTCTGTTTGCCAATATTTTGTTGAGAATTTTTGCATCTATGTTCATGAGGGAGATTGGTCTGTAATTTTCTTTTTTTGTTCTATCTTTGCCTGGTTTTGGTATCAGGGTGATGCTGGCCTCATAGAAGGAGTTTGGTAGAATTCCTTCTTTTTCTATTTCCTGGAAAAGCTTAAGAAGCAATGGTGTTAGCTCTTCCTTAAAGGTCTGGTAAAATTCAGCAGTGAATCCATCCGGGCCTGGGCTTTTTTTAGTTGGGAGATTATTGATAACTGCTCGGATCTCCATGTTTGTTATAGGTCTATTTAAGTGATTAATCTCATTTTGATTTAATTTAGGTAGGTCATATAGATCAAGGAAATCATCCATTTCTTTCAGATTTTCATACTTTGTGGAGTATATGCTTTTATAGTATGTCCCTATGATTTTTTGAATTTCTCTGAAATCTGTTGTGATGTGACCTTGTTCATCTCTGATTTTATTAATTTGTGTCTCTTCTCTCTTTCTTTTGGTCAGATTTGCTAAGGGTTTATCAATCTTGTTTATCCTTTCAAAGAACCAACTCTTTGTTTCATTGATTCTTTGGATTGTTCTTTTTGTTTCTATTTCATTAATTTCTGCCCTAATCTTTATTATTTCTTCCCGTCTACTGATTTTTGGTTTGCCTTGTTCTTCTTTTTCCAAGGCTTTAAGGCGAAGCATTAGGTCATTTACTTGCGACCTTTCTAATTTCTTAATATAGGCACTCAAGGCTATAAATTTACCTCTTAGAACTGCCTTCATTGTGTCCCAGAGATTTTGGTATGTTGTGTTCTCATTATCATTTGACTCTATAAATTTTTTGATTTCCTTTTTGATTTCTTCATTGACCCATTCATCATTTAGTAGTGTATTGTTTAGTTTCCATGATTTTGTGTATGCTCTATAGCCTTTCTTGCTACTGATTTGTAGTTTAATTTCATTGTGGTCGGATAGAATGCAAGGAATTATTTCAATTTTCCTGAATTTGTTAAGATTTGCTTTGTGTCCTAATATATGGTCTATTTTAGTGAATGTTCCATGTGCTGCTGAAAAGAATGTATGTTCTGCAGCCTTTGGATGAAATGTCCTGTATATATCTGTTAAGTCCATTCCTTCTATGACCTCATTTAGTCCAGATGCCTCTCTGTTTATTCTTTCCCGGGATGACCTGTCAATTGATGAGAGTGGGGTGTTGAAGTCACCCACCACCACTGTGTTTGGTGTTATCTGTGACCTTAGTTCTAATAGTGTTTGTTTGACGAATTTGGGAGCCCCCATGTTAGGTGCATATATGTTTAGGATTGTAATGTCCTCCTGTTGGAGTGTGCCCTTAATCAATATAAAGTGACCTTCCTTATCTTTCTTGACTAACGTCGGACTAAAGTCTACCCTGTCTGATATTAGGATAGCAACCCCTGCTTGTTTTCTAGTCCCATTTGCTTGAAACACCGTCTTCCAACCTTTCACCCTAAGATAATGTCTATCCTCTGTAGAAAGGTGAGTTTCTTGGAGACAACAAATTGTAGGATCCTGCTTTTTAACCCAGTCTGCAAATCTATGTCTTTTCGTTGGGGCATTGAGACCGTTGATATTAAGAGATATTATTGAAAGGTGTGTATTTATGTTTGCCATTTTTGTGTGTGTGTGTGTGTGTTTCTGGTTCTACCTGCGCTCTCTTCTGTTAACTAGTATTTGAGTATTGCTTGTTTTTTCTAGGTTCCTTATATGTGTGCTTTTCCTTTTCTTCAGCATGGAGGATTCTATCAAGTATTTTCTGTAGAGCTGGTTTTGTCTTCAAATACTCCTTTAACCTGCTTTTGTCATGGAATGTCTTTATTTCTCCGTCTATTTGAATAGATAACTTTGCAGGATAAAGTAACCTTGGTTGACAGTTGTTATCTTTCAGAACTTGGAATATATCACTCCAAGCCCTTCTGGCTTTAAAAGTTTCTGTTGAATAATCTGCTGTAATCCTGATGGGCTTGCTTTTGTAGGTAACTTGATTTTTCTCTCTAACTGCTTTCAATATTTTTTCTTTGGTGTGTGTGTTTGGAAGTTTGATTATAATATGGCGAGGAGAGGTTCTTTCTGGGTTTTGTCTGGCTGGGGTTCTAAAGGCTTCCTGTATCTGCATTGGCACCTCTTTCCCAATTTGGGGGAAATTTTCTTCTATGATTTTGTTGAAGATGCCTACTATGCCTCTGGAGTAGAGTTCTTCTCCTTCTACTATGCCCTGAATTCTTATATTGGATCTTTTCATAGTGTCCCGAATATCTTGAAATTCCCACTCATACTTTTCTATAAGTTTGTCTTTCTCTTTGTTGGACTGCATTAGGTCTGCCACCTGGTCTTCTAGCTTAGATATTCTGTCCTCTCCCTCATCCATCCTACTGGTGAGATTTTCTACAGAGTTTTTTATTTCATTAACTGTGTTCTTCATTGCTAGTAATTCTGACTGGTTTTTCTTTATTATTTCTATTTCCTTATTTATGTCTTGTATTGCCTTCTTTATTTCATTAAATTGGTGTCCTGCATCTTCTTTGATTCCTTTGATTTCCTTTTTGATTTCTTCTTTGATTGTTTTGATGTGTTCTTTGACCTCTTTGAACATATTTATAATCATTCTTTTGAACTCTTTCTCAGGCATTTCCTCTAACTCTTTCTCACTGGAGGACATTTCTGATGCATTAATACTTTTAGGTGGATTTATATCATCTTGCTTTTTAGTGTTTCTTGTGTTATAATGTATATATTTTTGCATCTTGGATTAAGTTAATGCTTGGATTTTCTAGCTAGCTGTGTATTCTTAGCTGTATCAATTGATTTGATGTAATATATTTTCAAGGTAGGACCTTAAGGTGTGAGGTGTGGCTCTTAAGACTCTCAAGAGTATCTACAAAGATGTTCTTAGGGGTTGAGTTTCCCTGCTATAGGAGTATTCAAGCAGGCTGAGTGGAATAAAATACAGGTAGATTCTAAAATTTAACTAACCACTGTACACATTCAATCAAAAACAGCCCCGAGTATGTATGCAAGAGTAGTTATTATAACGACCAGATCCTCTATCAACAAAGAGGTTGAGATTTCTGGTCTGTTGAGGGATCCAAGTCAGCTTGCGACCAAGTGAGACCCTTCCCTGGTGCAATCCCAGTTACTTTGGATGATTTTGGTCTCAGTCAAGTTGCTGCCTGGGCCGTCAGGCTGCTGTTCTGATTTCTGGAGCTGGGCACTTGCTTTTCCTGGGGGGCAAACCGAGCCTGGCAAGTGTGGCCCTGCAGATCAGCACCCCTGCTGCTGGAACTGCTGCTGCTCAAGCTGCCCCTGCTGGGACTGTAGCCACTGCTGCTGAAGGTGTTGTTGCTGGACCCACCGCTGCTGCTGCCTCTGCTGCTGCTGTAGCTGCCACTGCTGGAGCCACCACTGCTGCTGAAGCTGCTGCTGCTGTGTCCACTGCTGCTGCTCCCCCTGAAGGTGCTGCTGCCGAGTCTGCCGCTGCTGCCACTCCTGGGTCTGCTGCTGCTGGGGCCGCTGTTACCAGTGCTGGAGCCGCTGATGTTGCTGCCGAACTCTGCTCCTGCTTGGGTCCCGCTGTTGGCGTGGCTGGGTCCCGGGCCGCTGCTCTGTTTGCTGGAGCTGGGCTCAGGCGGTGGGGGAGGGGAGGGAGCCACGGCTGCTCTGGTTCTCTCGCTGTTCCACGTGTTCTTCTACCTCACGGTCTGCTCCTCCGCTGCTCGCTGCCGCTCTCCCCTCATGTTTCCCGAGTTGCGGAGAGTGCGGTGTGAGGGGAAAATCCCGCACCTGGCTTTTCCTGCGGCTCGAGTCGAGACTGGCGGCTTTCTGGTGCGCCGTGGCCGCAGCGGTTGGCCAAGCTGCTGGAGCCGCTTTTCCCGCCTGTGCAGGCTCTGATGCTCTGGAACTCTTCTACTTCTCCGCTGCTGCGTCAATTTCCTATACACCTCACTTTTTAGTAAAAGTGTGTATTTTGCTGAGTTTTTTTGGTCTTTTCCCCCCCTAGGCTGCTTTGGCGTGGTACCTACGCCACCATCTTAACTGGTAGTCCTCCTTATTTTATTTTTTTTAAATATATTTTATTTATTTATTTGAGAAAGAGAGAGGGAGAATATGGGTGCACCAGTGCCTCCAGCCACTACAAACAAACTCCAGACACATTCGCCCCCTTGTACATCTGGCTTGCGTGAGTCCTGGGGAATTGAGCCAGGATCCTTTGGCTTTGCAGGCAAACACCTTTACCGCTAAGCCATGTCTCCAGCCCTAAAATTTTCTTTCTTGCGGGGGGCGAGGGGGAGGTTTGACTAACCTGGAATTCACTATGTAGTCTCAGGGCGGCCTCAAACTCACTGCAATCCTCTTACCTCTGCCTCCCAATTGCTGGGATTAAAGGCGTGCCCCACCATGTCTGGCTTTATTTATTTTATTTATTTAAGAGAGAAAGAGAGAGAATAGGCATGCCAGGGCCTTCAGCTACTGAAAATGAACTCCAAACGCACACACAATCTTGTACAGCTGGTTTATGTGGGTCCTGGGGAACAAAACCTGGGTCCTTTGGCTTTGCAAGCAAGTACCTTAACTGCTAAGCCATTCCTCTGGCCCTAAAGCTTTCTTTTCTAACAAAATAAATTCTAAGACTAGTATATTTGCTTTAAGGCAGGAAATTGAAGACATGACAACTACTAAGTGTTGCTGTGAAACTACTAAGAAGCCACATAAAAAAGAACAATGCAATGAATTTGTTGCAGAAAGAGAAAAACTTGAAATACGCATTGAAACCATAGAAAGGGAATTAGAAAATGCAAGGAATGAATTAAAACAGGTAAATTAATCATAAGTAAAAATTTCACATTTCTTATTTATTTCACTAATATTACTTATAATATACTTTTCATACATTTATTTATATTCAATGTAATGACAGGGGTGTTATCTATGAAATATGTCCTTTTTGAGTTTGATCAGTACCCAATAACATAAGCCTATACTTGCCAAAACTGAAGACATCAACCTCATCTGTAGGCATATAAGCTCATGGCATATCCAGTGTATATTCTTCCCTTTTTTTTCTTTTTTAACCAAAACATTATTATGGTGAGGATCCCCAGGGAAGACCACACGGACACCAAGTAGTAGGAAAGGAATCTTTTTTTTTTTTTGGTTTTTCAAGGTAGGGAGGTAGGGTCTCACTCTAGCTCAGGCTGACTTGGAATTCACTATGTAGTCTCAGGGTGGCCTTGAACTCATAGCGATTCTCCTACCTCTGCCTCCCCAGTGCTGGGATTAAAGGCGTGCGCCACCACGCTCAGCTTGCCAGGCTGTACCTCAGCGCTCCTTTTACAGGAGAACTCCATAAGATTGCACATCTAAGTTTTACAGTTCAGAAGTTCGGTAATCATACTCTTACAAAACCAAGAGTTAATTTCAGTTGCTTTAGAAAAAAATAAAACAGAAAAATTTCCGGAATCTCCCCTCCCTGCATTTTCCCTCTCCTGCAACTGCAAGCAAGCAGCAGTTAATACAGAAGCTAAAGATTGCATTTAGCGGGCTGGAGAGATGGCTTAGTGGTTAAGCGCTTGCCTGTGAAGCCTAAGGACCCCGGTTCGAGGCTTGGTTCCCCAGGTCCCACGTTAGCAAGATGCACAAGGGAGCGCACATGTCTGGAGTTCGTTTGCAGAGGCTGGAAGCCCTGGCGTGCCCATTCTCTCTCTCTCCCTCTATCTGTCTTTCTCTCTGTGTCTGTCACTCTCAAATAAATAAATTAATTAAAATTTAAAAAAAAAGATTGCATTTAGCAATAGTGAGAAAAATATCTTGTCTTGTGGTGACCCATTGTGTTAAAGCAAGCCAAAAAAAAAAAAAAAAAAGTTCTAGTGCAGGTGAGACCATATCCTGAGGTACCAGCTAAGCTGAACGTGCTTATATAAGTTCACAATATGGAGTCACTTATGTCCTCCAGCTGAGGCTTTTGTCACATCCCCACTGGTTCTATGGGCATGAGTCAAATCATTGACTCGGCTTCAGTGGGTAGAGGGTTAAGTGCTTAGTTATTTCTCCCTCAGTTATGTTTCTTAGTTTAGGGAGAATAGAGAGCGGCCTTCCAAACATTATCTCATAAGGAGTGAAACTTTCCTGAAACAGGGTGCATTTGGTTCTAAGGAGAGCAAAAGTTAAGAGGTTGGCTCAACTTTTGCCTGTTTCTATAACTAGTTTAGTGAGAGTTTCCTTTAATGTCCTATTTATTATTTCCATTTGACCTGAACTCTATGATCTGTAAGCATAATGTAATTTCCAATTGATATTTAGTGCCTTTGCCAAATTTTGAGAGATTTTGGCCATGAAGGCCAGGTCATTGTCAGATCCTGAAGTAAGGGGCAAGGCAGACCTAGGAACTAATTCTTGAGGAAACTTCCTAGCTACTACAGAAGCAGTTTCCGTGCAAATAGGAAAAGCCCCCACCCATCCAGAAAACGTGTCTACAAAACTAGAAGGTGTTTATACCTGAAAGTAGCAAGTCTGATTTCAGTAACGTCCAATTCCAGTGTTCTCTGGGTGTAGCACCTTTGCCTGAGAGCAGGACAGACACCTGGACACGGTGTCCTTCATGATCCGGTCCAGCTGAGGGATGTTGTACCTGGGTCTGAGGAGTTTCATCATCCTTGTGACTCCCAGATGTGTATAGTCTGGTGAGACTGGGTCACTCACTGTCTTCCCAGGGCCACCGGGAGAATGTTCTCCCATCTGGTAGCAGCAGCCATCCGTTGTCCTCCTGGTTAGCACTCTCCTATCGTGCTCAGGCTTCTTCCTCTGAGGCGTAGGTGGGCTTGCGAGGCAGGCTGGGTTCTAGTTTCAGTAAGGACCTCAGGGGGCCCCGATGGTTCCAGGTGCCTCCCAGGTGGCTAAATCTGCTGCCCCATTTTCATATGTCTTGGGGGAGTCTCCCTTTTGATGTCCTTTACAATGGCCACCCTTTTTGGTAGCCAAATGGCCTCCAATAGGGCCAAAATCTCCTCTTTGTTTTTTTTTATTTTTATTTATTTGAGAGCGACAGACAAAAAGAAAGAGGCAGAGAAGGGAGAGAAAGAGAGAGAATGGGCGCATCAGGGCCTCCAGCCACTGCAAATGAACTCCAGACACATATGCCACTTTGTGCATCTAGCTTACATGGGTCCTGGGGAATCAAGCCTCTAGACGGGGTCCTTAGGCTTCACAGGCAAACGCTTAACTGCTAGGCCATCTCTCCAGCCCCCTTTTTCTTTCTTTCTATTTTATTTATTTATTTGAGAGTGACAGGCAGAGAAAAAGGAAGCGAAGGGAGAGAGAGGGAGAGAATGAGTCCTCTTTGTTTTATTTCTTGACTCAGTGGAGGTGAGGAGTCCCCATCCTCTGTCTAATGCCCCATGCAAATGTGCAGTGGCAAAAGCATACCTACTGTCTGTATATATTGCAATAGCTTTGGCTTTTCCCCACCTGAGAGCCTGAGTCAGGGCTATCAGTTCAGCCTTCTAGATGTCTCCCAGCTTAATGACTGAGCCCAAACATTCTAGTCTCTGGTGACAACTGCTGTCCCTGCATGCCTGAGGCCGTCCTGAATGAAGCTGCTCCCATCTGTGAGCAATACTTTGTTGGCCTTGGTCAGTGGGGTGTCTGTCAAGTCCGTTCTAGTAGACTGGACTGGATCAGTCACCTGGGTACAGTCATGTAGAGGAAGGATGCCCTGGATGGTCGTCTGGCAGCAGGCTGGCTGGGTTAAGGGCTGACGTTCTGTAAAACCTTATGCAGCGCTCGTCCCAAAGCAGCCTGGTAATGAGTCACTCATGCATTTGCCATCCAGCGCTCAGGGCGCCTCTCAGAAGGGTTTGAACTGAGTGGGAAGTAGTGAGGAGGAGTTCCTGCCCCAGGGCCAGCCAGCTGAGACAGAGTCCAGTCTTTAATTTTTTAAAATTTTCTCTCTCTCAGGGGCTGGAGAGATGGCGTAGCAGTTAAGTGCTTGCCTGTGAAGCCTAAGGACCCTAGTTCAAGGCTCGATTCCCCAGTACCCCCGTTAGCCAGATGCACAATGGGGTGCATGCATCTGGAGTTCGTTTGCAGTGGCTGGAGGCCCTGGCGTGCCCATTCCCTCTCTGTCTATTGGCCTCATTCTCTGTCTGTCCCTCTCAAATAAATAAGTAAAACAGAAAAAGAAAATTAAAAAAAATTCTCTCTCTCTCTCTCCTTCCTTCCTTCCTTCTTTGAGAAAGAGAGAGAGAATGAGCACAACACCAGGGTCTCCAGCCACTGTAAACGAACTCCAGATGCATGTGCCCCCTTGTGCATCTGGTTTACATGGGTCCTGGAGAATCAAACTGGGATCCTTTTGCTTTGCAGGCAAACACCTTAACCACTAAGCCATCTCTTCAGCCCGAGTCCAGTCTTTTAGATTAAATAATCAGCCACCAGGCGTGGTGGCACACGCCTTTAATCCCAGCACTTGGGAGGCAAAGGTAGGAGGATCGCCGTGAGTTTGAGGCCACCCTGAGACTCCATAGTGAATTCCAGGTCAGCCTGGGCTAGAGTGAGACCCTACCTCAAAAAAAACTATCAGCCTTTTCCAAGGTCCCAGTGTGAGAGCAAAGACCCCTTTTGCTAACCGTGTCTGATTTCATCTACATACAGATACGGCTTGGTGGTGTCTGCGAGGTCTGGGAGGGCAGCACAGGTGCAGCCACAGGGCCTTTTGTTTAGTCTCAGTCCACTTGAGGGATTCTGTCCCTCTGAGACTGGCATAAAGGGCTTGGCTATTTCTGAAAATCCATAAGTGGCAGTAACCCATCGCCCTCAGACACTTGTGTACCTGTTTCTTGGTCTTTGGGGCCCGAATCAGTGGGATGGCTGAGACGTGGCTCTGAGACAAAGTACGTTTCCCTCCTTCCAGACTGCACCTCAGGTAGGTCACGGGGGTGAAGACAGCTGAGATGTCTTAGCAGACATTCGATACCGCAGGGCTTAGAACATTTCCAGAAGTCCCTCAGTGGTTTCCTGCATTCCTCCTCTGTCTCAGAGGCCGCAAGCAGGTCACCTGCTTATTGGAGCAGCGTGCTCTTGGGTGCTTTAGGTAGAACTCCAAGAGGTCTGCACTCAGGGCCTCATTAAACAGAATAGGTGAGTTTTTAAACCCTTGGGGGCAGTCTAGTCCAAATCGGCTGTCCTATGTGCCCTCCCTCAGGATCAATTCACTCAGATGCAAAAAGGGGATGATTTATGAGTGCCAGAGGCAGGGAAAAGAAACCATCCTTCAGGTCCAGAACCTTTAACTGAAGGATCAAGTGGTCAGTCTTCTTTTCCCTGTTTGGGCATTCTTTTTTTTTTTTTTTCAATATATTTTATTTTATTTTTCTTTTCTAACTTTGTTCTGTCTGAGAAGGGTCTTAGATTTTTGTCTCTGGTGTTAGGATTCAGGATTGACCAGAGCGACATGAGGAATATAAGAGAGAAGAGCCAACCTCACCAGCACAGACTTTAATGGAGTACACCAAGGGCAGCCTTCTCCCACAGGAGATGAGAATGGCAGCCCCCCCACCCCCCAGTGGGCATTGGGAATTTTAAGGAGTTAGGCTTCAGGACAGCCTCAGCTGGGGGGAGTCAGGGCAGAGTTAAATAAATTTTACATTGTCTCTATCCTCTGTTTTCTTTGGGAGTGAATAAAGGGAAGACAGAGCCTTTTCTTTGTTTACTGATCATCCTGAGAGGGGATTGGGGCTGCTTCTTAAGTGGCCTGATAACCCCCAGAGTCTGGCCATCTTCAAATTTATGTTTTATGGCCCCAAAGAATTCTCCGGTGAGGTCAGTGATTCATAAATCCAGGGCTTTCTATTATCTGCTTTCCTTAGCGTTGCCCCTACCAATTTCTTGTTTTGCTTTTCTTCTACAGTATTCCTATGGTTACATACTTTTTGAGCAATTTCTAATAACTGAGACCTTTTCATTCCTTCAAATCCCAATTTTTGTAATTTCCTTCTAATGTCTGGGGCCAACTGCATGGCAAAGGGAATATTTATGGCTCGCTGGTTAAGACCTAACAAGGGAGCTGAGATGCTCCAGAAACCCAGCGGGCAATTCTCGGGGCCTGAGTCACCTCGCTTACCTTAGACAAATCTGTAGGCTTTCTAGAGCTGCTGCTTTTATTCCTCCTAGAAGAGTCTGGTGAAAATTGTCCAGACACTCCTTACCTCTATCAGATTGGGGTCCCAGTGAGGTGGCACAGAGGAAAGATGCGCTCTATTCGCGTTGTCTGGGAGTGAGTTTGCCCTGGTCCGAGCGCAATCTCTTTACTATTTTACTATTTTAATTTGGTCTCTTTCTTCCACCGTGAAGAGAGTGACCAGGAGTTGTTGACAGTTGTGTCAGGCGAGCTGGTGGGTACAAAGGACAATCTCAAGGAGAGGGATTGGTGCCTGCAGTTTTCTCAGAGAAAGGGGGTTTTGGGTTTTGGGGTTTCCCATTGTGTAAGCTCTCAGCAGAGAAAGGAACAAAAACACCACAAACGGACGTGGGGCTTCTGAAGCGGCTGCGCTGTCCCTGCCCGCACGGGTGGGCTTCTCCGAGTGGAAGGAGAGGGGCAGCCCGGCTCTGGGTGACCGGGTCCCCGAAAACAGATCCATCTCGAGTGTGAG
This sequence comes from Jaculus jaculus, assembly GCF_020740685.1. Classification (NCBI taxonomy): domain Eukaryota; kingdom Metazoa; phylum Chordata; class Mammalia; order Rodentia; family Dipodidae; genus Jaculus; species Jaculus jaculus. Next base: position 83,080,930 of record NC_059110.1, on the reverse strand, counting down.
GCGGGCAGAGGGGCGCCCGCGCCTCTCTCGGTGTGCAGCTCTGCCCTGCACCGGGGCGGGAGGCTGAGCCCGAGGGAGAAGACCGGATCCCGTGCGATGCGCCCAGGCCTGGGCACAGGTCTGCCGGTGCTCACGGCGGGGCAGTGCGCTCTCCTCGCGGGGAGCCGAGAGAACCGGCTTTGCTTTAGGTTTCTTCCCGGCTGCTGCTTGGCCTGAGAGGACATGAGAGCCTAGGGAGAGCACACAGCTTTTAAGTCATGGGGGGCGGGGGTGGGGACCAAGAACAGCCAGCGGTCAGTGTAGGGGAACTGATCAGGCTGCCCGGGTCGCTGGTGACCACACGCCAAATGGCACGGACCATTCTGGCATCTAAAGTTCCCTCCTATTGCCACCCAACTCTACCTCACAGAGTCCTGAGGGAAAATAAATACCATGGTCAGATCCACCAAATCATCTTTGAAGTGTTTTAGCATGCACCTCAAGGGCACTTTGGGACAGTTTGCTGCGTTTCCCATGATCCTACAGGCTAGGTGGAAAAGCACAAAAGAAGCCAGACAGTGAGTATCAGCACTCAGCACAGTCACACAGCGCAGATGCAGCCACACAGCACAGTCACGTTGCCTAGATACCCAGCACAGTCGCGTTGCTTAGATACACAACACAGTCACACAGTGGTCACTCGTTCAATTACTCTGAACCAGAACCAGGGAGCCTTGCGATGTCTCACTCAGGTCTCTGGACACCGGGGCACTGGGGTTACTGTCGCATCCGACCCCCCAGGTGCCTCACCAGTGAATTAAGGCAAACTAGACCTCCCTCCAGAGGTTTTCCAGAAGAGTTCCTTCTACCTTTGGCGGTGCTGAGAGAGTCGTGGGGACCCTGGAACGTGTCAGGTGGTGCCTCCCCTCAGGATGCTCTCAGGAGCACTGGCACTGTCACAGTGCCGAGGGATCTCGCTGGGGCCTCCAGAAGGTTCTGGTGAGGACCCCCAAGGTAGACCACACAGACACCAAGCAGTAGGGAAGGAATCTTTATTAGCAGGCCGTGGACTACATCCAGGACTCGGGAGCCTGAATGCAGTGCCAGGCTGTACCTCAGGGCTCCTTTTATAGGAGAAATCCATACGATTGCACATCTTAGCTTTACAGTTCAGAAGTTCAGTAATCATAATCTTACAAAACCAAGAGTTAATTTCAGTTGCTTTAGAAAAAAAATAAAAGAGAAAAATTTCCGGAATCTCCCCTCCCTGCATTTTCCCTCTCCTGCAACTGCAAGCAAGTAGCAGTTAATACAGAAGCTAAAGATTGCATTTAGCAATAGTGAGAAAAACATCTTGTCTTGCGGTGACCCGTTGTATTAAAGCAAGCCAAGCATAAAGTTCAAGTGCAGGTGAGACCATATCCTGAGGAGCCAGCTAAGCTGAACTTGCTTGTACAAGTTCACAATATGGAGTCACTGTGTCCTTCTCCAGCTGAGGCCCTTGTCACAACATGACTGCTGAATTCAGGTTTAAAACAAAATGTCATTTCCACTGAAAATAAATCGCCTTTATATCGAAAATTACTAATTTTAAATTTTTTTGTTTATTTTTATTTATTTATTTGAGAGCGACACACAGAGAGAAAGAGGCACACAGAGAGAGAGAATGGGCACGCCAGGGCCACCAGCCACTGCAAACAAACTCAAAATGCGTGCGCCCCCTTGTGCATCTGGCTAACGTGGGTCCTGGGGAATAGAGCCTTGAACGGGTGTCCTTAGGCTTCACAGGCAAGCGCTTAACCGCTAAGCCATCTCTCCAGCCCTAAAATTACTGATTTTTAAATGTCATCTAACATATGTGCACTATAAAGTTTCTACATGCAGGGATGAAACACGTAAGTTGACTCTCAACACCACATGCATTTCAGTGTGGGCCCTCCAACGCTGACAGTCATGCGCACTAGCTCTGCACTGTAATGGACCTGATGAAGGGTGGGTAGAGTCACTGAATTTCGCAGTGGTATCTGGCCTGTATTCAACTGCTTTCACTCTTGAAATTAAAATCGGAGGAAAAACATCCAGGCACAGTGACCAACACCTTTAATCCCAGCAATTGAGAGCCAGAGGTAGGAGGATCTTCAAAGCCAACATAGTGAGACAACATAGTGAATTCTAGGTCAGCCTGGGTTAAAGTGAAACCCTATCTTGAAAAACTAAAACTTAAAAATAATACAATAATTTTTTTTAAGAGAAAAATTGGAGGAACAGGACTGGAAAGATGGCTTAGCCATTAAGGTGCTTGCCTGTGAAGCCTAAGGACCCAGGTTCAATTCCCCAATACCCACATAAGCCAGTTGCACAAGGTGGCACATGCATCTGGAGTTCATTTGCAGTGACTAGAGGCCCTGCTGTGCCCATTCTCTCTCTCCTTCTCTAATAAATAAATAAAAAAAAAATTAATTGGAGTGGGGCTGTAGTGATGGCTTAGTGGTTAAGGCGTTTGCCTGCAAAGCCAAAGGACCCAGGTTTGATTCCCCAGGACCCACGTTAGCCAGATGCACAAGGGGGCGCACACATCTGGAGTTCGTTTGCAGTGGCTAGAGGACCTGGCATGTCCGTTCTCTCTCTCTCCCTCTCCCTCTTTCTCTGACAAATGAATAAATAAAGAAAATATTTATTAAAAAATTGGAGGAAGGGCTGGAGAGATGGCTCAGTGGTTAAGGCATTTGCCTGAGAAGCCTAAGGACCCAGGTTTGATTCTCCAGGTCCCACATAAGCCAGATGCATATCATGATGCATGTATCTGGAGTTCGTTTGCAGTAGCTAGGGGCCCTGGCACACCCATTCTCATTCTTTCTCTCTCTCTATCTCTAATATATAAATAAATAAAATCAGAAAAAAAATTAATTGGAGGAAGACATATCAAATAAAACGTGTGCTGCTTTAATATGCTGCACACTTTTGACATTTTTTTCAAATTTCTATTCTTCATTAATATTGTCCCTTGCAAAAGATCAATGATTGAATAAAATGTATTTCTAGGTTTTAAAGGATCAACATGAAACCCAGAGGCCAATTTCTAAAGAAGAAAAACAAGAAATACCAAGACATCACTACTGGAGTCTCAAGCCAAAGGAATTAAAATCATTCATTCAAAAAATGAGCACTGAGGTATCTTATTTAGTCATTTTCAAATATTGTTGTATGTGTTTGTGTGTATGCTTATTTTAAAAATGAACACATAGCCGGGCGTGGTGGCGCATGCCTTTAATCCCAGCACTCGGGAGGCAGAGGTAGGAGGATTGCCATGAGTTTAAGGCCACCCTGAGATGACAGAGTTAATTCCAGGTCAGCCTGGACCAGAGTGAGACTCTACCTCAAAAAAAGAAAAAAAAAAAAATGAACACATAGATCATTTCTTTGGATTATGACATGACCTGAGCCAAAAGGGAAAAAGAAAACATTCCTTGGGCCAGGCGTGGTGGTACACACCTTTAATCACTTGTGAGGCAGAGGTAAGAGGATCTCAGTGAGTTCAAGCCCAACCTGAGACTACACAGTGAATTCCAGGTCAGCCTGGGCTAGAGAGAGACCCTACCTTGAAAAGCAAAAACAAAAAAAAAATCCTTGGAATTCATGATTTTGTTTGTTTGTTTGTTTTGTTTTGTTTTTAATTTTTTTGTTCATTTTTATTTATTTATTTGAGAGTGACAGAGAGAGAGTAAGAGGCAGAGAGAGAGAAGGGCGTGCCAGGGCTTCCAGCCACTGCAAACAAACTCCAGATGCGTGTGCTCCCTTGTGCATCTGGCTAACGTGGGTCCTGGGGAATCCAGCCTCGAACCGGGGTTCTTAGGCTTCACAGGCAAGCGCTTAACCGCTAAGCCATCTCTCCAGCCCTTGTTTTGTTTTTTGAGGTAGGGTCTCACTGTAGGTCAGGCTGACCAGGAATTCACTATGTAGTCTCGGGGTTGGCCTTGAACTCACCATGATCCTCCTACCCCTGCCTCCCGAGTGCTGGGATTAAAGGCATGCACCACCATGCCCGGCCAGAATTCACAATTTTTTTCATGCTCTCAAACCCTTGATATGATGAAACCCATTTTCTAGATTTGGACAGTTTTTTCTTACCCTTTTGTTGATATGAAGGTTTATGTATACATCTACTGCTTGGTAAGGAAAATAGGAGACAGCTTATTTTAGATGTCATTCCTTCCTGTTTCAGAAAATATGTTTGCTCTAGGTATCAGTCCAAAGAGGTTTTGCAAACAAGGTTATGCCATAATATATATTCAAGTATTCCCAGCCATGTACATGTAGATAATTATTTCATGGATTTCAATATATTTTTTAATATTTAATTAATTTATTTATTTAAGGGAGAGAAGGGGAAATAGAGAGAGAATGGGCATGCCAGAGCCTCTAGCCATTGCAAAGGTATTTCAGACACATGGGCCACCTTGTGCATCTAGCCTGCATGGGTACTGAGGAATCAAACCTCTGTTCTTAGGCTTCTCAGGCAAGTGCCTTAACCATTAAGCCACCTCTCCAGCCCTCAAGATAATCATTTGTTTGTTTGTTTGTTTATTTGTTTGCTGTTCAAGGTAGGGTCTCACTCTAATCCAGACTGACCAGGAATTCACTATGTAGTCTCAGGGTGGCCTCGAACTCACGATGATCCTCCTACCTCTGCCTTCCAACTGCTGGGATTCAAGGCGTGCACCACCATGCCCGGCTATTCTATTCTTTTGGTCAACTTATCTGTGTTTGTCAAAGTTCCATATTGTTTTTGCTTCTATGGCTTTGTACTATATAGTTTGAAACCAGGTATTACCTTTTCAGCATTGCTATTTCTGTTGACAATTGCTCTAGCTATTTAGGGTATTTTGAGCTTCTAAGTGAATTTTAGGATTCCCCCCCCACCACCATTTCTAAGAAGAGAGCTATTCTGATTTGGTTGAGATTACATTGACTATTTAGCTTGCTTTTGTTAATATAATCATTTTCTCTGTCTTATTTATGCTGATCCATGGTCGTAAAAGGTCTTTCTATATTTTAACATCTCCAAGTTCTTTCCTCAGCTTTTAATGTTTTCATGGTAGAGGTCTTTCAACTTCTTGGCTAACATTCTTCCAGATTTCTTTTCTTTGAAGCTATCATAAATGTGGCTTTCTTTTTTTTTGAAGTAGGGTTTCATTCTAGCCCAGGCTGATCTGGAAGTCACTATGTAATCACAGAGTGGTCTTGAACTCATGGTAATCCTCCTACCTCTGCCTCCCGGGTATTGCGATTAAAGGTGTGAGACACCATATCTGGTGAATGTGATTTTTTTTCCCCCTGATTTCTTTCTTTTTTTTTTTTAATTAATTATTTATTTATTTGAGAGCGACAGACACAGAGAGAAAGACAGATAGAGGGAGAGAGAGAGAATGGGCGCGCCAGGGCTTCCAGCCTCTGCAAACGAACTCCAGACATGTGCGCCCCCTTGTGCATCTGGCTAACATGGGACCTGGGGAACCGAGCCTCGAACCGCGGTCCTTAGGCTTCACAGGCAAGCGCTTAACCGCTAAGCCATCTCTCTAGCCCTCCCCCTGATTTCTTTCTCATTTATTTCCTTACTGGTGTATGGAAAAGTTGATGTTATTTCCTACTTTCCTGAAAGTGTCAGAATCAAGTTGATTTCTAATGCAGCATTTATGCTCTGCTATATGCAAGAAGGATCATGTCATCTATAAACAGGGATAACTTGATTTCTTTCTCTAACATTGGTATCTATTTTCTCTCTTTTTCTGACTTGATTTTATTTTTTCATTTTTTTCTTTATTAGATATGTACACACTCAATGAGTAAAGAGCACATGTTGGTACCATCCTTAGCCTCCTCCTATCCTCCCCCCTCTGAAGGGACCCTCCTCGTTGGGGTTGCCAGTTATCCCCATGGGGATTACGGATCATGCATTGTAGGGGAAGCAATCAGTTATGGGGAAGAGGCAAAATCTCTGAGCATAATGTTCCACTTGTGGCTCTAACAATCTTCCTGCCGCCTCTCTTTTTCTGATTTTATTGCTCTGCTTACATGTCAAGCATTTCACTGGAAAGATGGAAGAGGAGAGAGAGTGGACACTTTTGTCTAATTCTTTTTTTTTTATGCATTGACAGTATATAATAGGCATATAGTCTACATTTAAAATTAATCTTCCATTTTTCAAGGTTCAGGAATTTTGTCTTATTCTATATTACTCTTTTTATTTTATTATTATTATTTTTTAATAATTTTATTTATTTATTTGAGAGTGATAGACACAGAGAGAAAGACAGAGGGAGAGAGAGAATGGGCGCGCCAGGGCTTCCAGCCTCTGCAAATGAACTCCAGACGCATGCGCCCCCTTGTGCATCTGGCTAACGTGGGACCTGGGGAACCGAGCCTTGAACTGGGGTCTTTAGGCTTCACAGGCAAGCGCTTAACCGCTAAGCCATCTCTCCAGCCCTTGTCTTATTCTTCATCCAAGAAGACATGCTTACAATTCCCCATTTAGTATAATGTTCATTTGACCCATTACTTTCTCATTGCTCTAACAAAATGCCTGAACAGAAGGAAATCAGGAAAGAAAAATGTTTAGGGGCTAGAGAGATGGCTCAGCAGTTTATAAAGGTGCTTGCTTGCAAAGCCTGGTGGCTTGGATTCAATTCCCCAATACTCACATAAAGCCAGATGCACAAAGTGATACTTGCACTTGGAGTTTGTTTAGAATGGCAGGAGGCCCAAAGGTACCCATACTCACTGTCTGCCTCTTTATATCTCTCAAATAAATGAATAAAAGTATTTGTTTTAAAAGAAAGGGGAACAAGCATGGTGGTGCATGCCTTTAATCCCAGTACTCAAGAGCCAGAGGTAGTGAATGAGTTTGAGGCTAGCCTGAGACTTTGTGAATTCCAAGTCGGTCTTGGCTAGAGAGAGACCCTACCTTGAAAAGGAAAGGAAAGAAAGGAGAAAAGGCGTTTAATTGGGCTTACAGAATTGGACAATTTCTTAATGACAGGAAAGACATAACAAGACTGAGTGGGCAGGCTACATCAAATCTCCACAGAGCTAGGAAGAGGCAGAGAGAAAAGAGAAGGAGGAGGAGGAGGAAGAAGAAGAAGAAGGAGAAGAAGAAAAAGAATAAAACAGAACAGAAAACAATATCATGGTTTAAATCCATGTTGCCACAGCCACCTGATTATTTTTACAAAGATACTCTTTATACTCAAAAGATGCTGTGCAGAAAAGTCATTCTGTTCAACAATGGTGCTGGGAAAACTTGCTATCCACAATGTACATGATTGAATACTACATCTATATGTCTCACCCTGTAGAAAAATATCAATCAAAATGAATCAGAAACTTAACATCTGGAGCTTGAAACTGGACAAAAATATAGGGGAAAGACTTCAAGGTACACACATATAGAAGGACTTTATGGAAAGGAATATAATAGCTCAGGAAATAATAGTAAGAATTGACAACTGTGTTTACATGAAATGAAATACCTTCTGCAAGAGGAGTGAAAAGACATGTATAGAATGGGAAAGAAATAAAAAATAAAGCCAAGTATGCTGGGCATGGTGGCGCACGCCTTTAATCCCAGCACTTGTAAGGCAGAGGTAGGAAGATCGTCTTGAGTTTGAGGCTACCCTGAGACTACATAGTGAATTCCAGTTCAGCTTGGTCTGGAGCAAGACCCTACCTCTAAAACCCAAATAACAACAACACAAAAGCCAGATGTGGTGGCACATGACTTTAATCCCAGCACTCAGGAGGCAGAGGTAGGAGAATTGCCGTGAGTTCGAGGCCACCCTGAGACTACATAGTGAATTCCAGGTCAACCTAGGCTTCAGTGAGACCCTACCTCGAAAAACCAAAAGAAAAAAAGGGTCAGAAATATTTTAAAATTTATTTAATTTAACTTAGTTATTTGAGAGAGAGAGAGAAAGGATGCACCAGGGCCTCTAGCCTCCGCAAACGAATTCCAGATGCATGTGCCACCTTGTGCATCTGGCTTACATGGGTCCTGGGGAGTCAAACTTGGGTCCTTTGGCTTTGCAGGGCAGCACCTTAACTGCTAAGCCATCTCTCCATCCCATGAATATTTTTTAATGTTTATTTATTTGCAAACAGAGAGATAGAAGAAAGACCAGCACAGAGAGAGAATGAGAGTGTCAAGGCCTATAGCTCCACTGCAAATGAAGTCCAGATACATGTACAACTTTGTCCGTCTGTCTTTATGTGGGTACTAGGGAATCAAACAGGCTGACCTGGAATTCACTATGTAGTCTCAGGATGACCTCAAACTCACGCAATCCTCCTACCTCTGCCTCCTGAGTGCTGGGATTAAAGGCGTGCACCACCACACCCAGTTTGTTTAGCTTTTTAAGATATTAATTCTAGCCAGGCATGTGGCATGTGCCTTCAGTCCCAGCACTCAGGAGGCAGAGGTAGGAGAATTGCCATGAGTTCAAGGCCACTCTGAGACTACATAGTGAATTCCAGGTCAGCCTGAGCTAAGTGAGACCCCAAAGCTAAACACACACACAAAAAAATCATTCAATCAATTAACAGGCCAGTGAGTCCAAGCATGAACACAAGTGGCCAATAAACACATGAAATGTGTACCATCCTTAGCCGTAAGGAAGTACAAATTAGACCTGTTTGAGATTTTGTGTCCCTTCAGTCAGAGGGGTATCACCAAGAAAACAAATTATAGCCAGGCATGGTGACACATGCCTTTAGTCCCAGCCCTTGGGAGGCAGAGGTAGGGGAATCACCATGAGTTTGAGGCCAGCCTGGGGCTACAGAGTTCCAGGTCAGCCTGGGCTAGAATCCTACCTTGAAAAACAAACAAACAAACAAACAAAAAGGGCTGAAGAGATGGCTCAGAATTTAAGGCACTTGCCTACAAAGCCTAGTGACCCAGGGTCAATTCCCCAGTACTCACATAAAGCTAGATGTACAAAGTGGCACATGCATCTGGAGTTCATTCGCAGTGGCTAGAGGCCCTTCTGTGCCTTGTCTGTCTCTCTTCTATCTCTCTCTGTCTGTATTTGCAAATTATATTAAAAACAAGAAAAGAAAACAAATTACAACCAATGATAGTGAGTATGTGGGGAATAGGAACCCTTAACACACCTGGGGAAAATCTAAACTAGAACTACTATCACTATGGCCACTCCTCAAAACTCTGAAACCAAGAGTTTCACAGGATCCAGCTACCCCACTCTTAGAAGTATATCCATAGGAATCCAAGCACACCACAGCGATACTTACACATCCCAACCTAGATGTCCATCAACATTTGAATGGATAAAGAAAATATTACATGGGACTGGAGAGATTGCTCAGCGGTTAAAGGCACTTGTTTGCAAAGCTTGACAGCCCAGGATTGATTCACCAGTACTGACATGTAGCCAGATGCACAAAGTAGTGCATGCATCTGGAGTTCGTTTGCAGTGGCTAGACGCCCTGGAGCACCCTTTCTCATTCTCTCTGTCCTTACAAATAAGTAAAAATATTTTTTAAAACATTACACATATTTACCATAGAGTTTTATTGAGCTGTAAAGAAGAATGAAAATATGTCATGCTCAGGAAAATGAATGTCACTACATTGCCATGTTAAGGGAAAGTCCAGACAGACAAATTTACATGTTTTATCAAATGTGAAGAGTATGTATTTAAGAAAACATACATGATCTGATATGCCTATGTGGTAAGAACAGTATCTAAAAGGTGGTGGGGCTAGAAAGATGAATCAGCAGTTAAGGCACTTGCCTGCAAAGCCTAAGGGCCCAGGTTCTACTCTCCAGATCCCACATAAGCCAGCTGCACAAAGGAGAGGCAAGTACAAGGTCACACATGCTCATTAGGTGGTGCAAGCATCTGGAGTTTAATTTCAGTGGCTGAGGCCCTAGTGCACTGATTCTCTCTCTCTCTCACTCTAAAAGAAATAATAAAGAAAAAAAAGGTGTGGAACAGGAGAGGGTGATAACATCTTGTATTACATTATTTTCTCTCATAAGAATAATTAAGGGCTGGAGAAATGGCTTAGTGGTTAAGGCATTTGCCTGTGAGGCCAAAGGACCAAAGGACAATGTTCATCGTACTAAGCACAGCTCTGGGCATTGATCTATCTAGGAGCTTTTCATATTATAGGCATGGTGCAGTGTTCGGAATGCAAAAAAAATATGACAAGGGCCATTATCTTTTCCGCGTTTACCCAGTATGGTTAAGTTTAGTTGTGTCTGCTTCAGTGCAATTAAGAAAATCTATTTCAGGGACTCAAGGCCTTAACGGAGCAGGGAGGATATAGCTTTACCCTCTCAAGGTCCGAGAGTCACTGAAGCGACCACAGCCACCATGAGGCCCTGGAAGGAAGCAGAGCTGCTGGTGCGGCGCCCAGAGGCAGTAGCTTCAGAGCTTCCACTGCCACTGGGGCTGGATGTGAAGTTGGGGGCCCTGGTGGTGCTGCTGGGGCTAACCCTTCTCTGCAGCCTGGTGCCCGTTTGAGTGCTGCAGAGGCCTGGAGCTGGCCACGAAGCCCCAGCTTCCCACCAGAAAGCCCTAAGCCTAGTCAGCTGCTATGCAGGAGGGGTCTTTTGGCTACTGGTCTCCTGGACCAGCTGCCTGACTTCGTGGCTGCCATCGATGAGGCCCTGGCAGCCCTGCATGGGACGCGCTAGCCCCCCCCTTCAAGGGTTCATCCTGGCCATGGGTTTCTTCCCCATCCTGGTGATGGAGCAGATCACGCTGGCTTACATGGAGCAGTGGGGGCCACCGCATCGTGAAGAGACAGGGCTCTGCTGGCAGCAGTGAATGGCGGGCCCGCGCGCCTACGTACGGGTCTTTTCTCTGGCCTTGCACTCGGTGATCGAGGGCCTGGCTGTGGGGCTGCAACGAGACTGGGCTCAGACAGTGGGGCTGTGTCTGGCTCTCTTGCGCCACAGGGGTATCCTGGCAGTCAGCCTGTCCCCGAGGCCCCTATAGAGCCACCTCTGGGTTCACGTGGCGGCTGGCTGTGGGAGCCTCTGCTCATGCATGACACCTCTGGCCATTGGGTTGGTGCTGCTCTGGCAGAATCAGCTGGGCCTCTGCACCAGCTGGCCCAGTCTGTGCTGGAAGGCATGGCAGCTAGCTCCTTCCTCCGTATCACCTTCCTGGAAATCCTGCCCCAGGAGCTGGCCTCTTCTGAGCAGGGGATTCTCAAGGTCATTCTGCTACCAGCAGGGTTTGCCCTGCTCACTCGCCTGCTCTTTGTCCAAATTTAAGAGGCTTCAAGAGAAGGACAGGTGGTCGGAATGTTGACTGTCAGGTACCCCTGTCTTCCCTCCCTCCCTCCCTCTCCACTGTGTGGGGAATGAACGGGGAAGGGGGGTAGTGAGGAACAGAATTCTCTGGGAGGTAGAAGAAATAGAATGGAACATTTGGATCGATGGATAATGAGAGGGAAGTGGACAGGAAAGAGACTGGCCCAAGGAACGAGCTGGACAAGTCACTAGAAACATGATCAGGGGACATTAGGAATGGGGCAGACTGCTAGAGTCAGAGGTCATACATGGCACCTAGGGACAACTGGCGTAAGAGGCTGGAGGGAGGCAGCCAGCTGCTTGGGGATAAAGACACAGTGAGGGCATCAGCCAAGTCAGCACCCTGCTCTGCTGGTTCTGGCCCATTTCAGCACTCTGCCTCTTTTCTTGCCTTTCTCTGCCAGTTTTCATACTTTCTCGGGCCTCCCTTGCCCTGCGCACTCTTTTTAAAGTGCCAAACTCCCCCTTCCTCCAACACACACACACACACACACACACACACACACACACACCCTTTCTTAAAGCACAGTGGTGTGGCACAGAGCCCAGGCTAGAACCTCAGTGCAGGAGACCTACAGATTTACTAATTCATTATTTGGTGCCATAATCTGGGATGGGAAAGAAATGTTTGCCGAACTGGTCTTGGGTGAGCCGGGAGTGGTGGCCACCTACTGTCTCCTTACCCTAAATACAGAAAGTATACTTGGCGCCCCGTGCCTAGATAAACATTGAGCTGCCAAAAATTTTTGTACCGGAGAAGCCCAAGGAAGAAGGGAAATGCCCACCCTTAGGGAGGGAGGAGGGAGGACTGTGCATAGGGTGATATTCTCTAGAATCTATTTTACTAACTTGTTTTGAGATAGGTTAGCCAAACAAAAGATGCTTCTATACATCTAAAAAAAAAATCTATTTCAGGTTGGAGAGATGGTTTAGTGGTTAAGGCACTTGCCTGTGAAGCCTAAGGATCCAGGTTCGATTCTCCAGGTCCCATGTAAACCAGATGCACAAGGTGACGCATGTGTCTGGAGTTTGTTTGCAGTGGCTAGAAGCCCTGGTGCATCCATTCTCTTTCTTTTTGTGTCTCAAATAAAAAGAAAATTAAAAATGTATCTGATTGCCGGGCGTGGAGGCGCACACCTTTAATCCCAGCACTCGGGAGGTGGAGGTAGGAGGATCGCCGAGAGTTCGAGGCCACCCTGAGACTACATAATGAATTCCAGGTCAGCCTGAGCCAGAGTGAGACCCTACCTCGAAAAACCAAAAAAAAAAAAAAAAAATGTATCTGATTAAGAAAAAAGAAAAGAAAATATTTCAACTGAGTATGGTGGTGCACCCCTTTAATCCCAGCACTCAGGAAGTAGAGGTAGGAGGATCACCATGAGCTCAAGGTCAGCCTGAGACTACATAGTGAATTCCAGGTTAGCCTGGGCTAGAGTGAGACCCTACTTAAAAAAAAAAAAAAAAAAGCCAGGTGTAGTGGCACACGCCTTTAATCCTAGCTGGAGAGGTGGTTCAATGGTTTAAGCTCTTGCTTACAAAGCCTAATGACCCTGCTTTGATTCCTTAGTAGTCATGTAAAGCCAGATTCACAAAGTGGGACATGCATCCGGAGTTCATTTGCAGCAGCAAGAAGCTCGATGTGCTCGTTTTCTCTCTCTCTCTTCATCTCCATCTCTCTCTTTCTCTGCTTACAAATACATTTTTAAAAGAAAAGAGTAGGGCTGGAGAGATGGCTTAGCAGTTAAGGCGCTTGCCTGCAAAGCCAAAGGACCTCGGTTTGATTCCCCAGGACCCACGTTAGCCAGATGCACAAGGAGGCACATGTGTCTGGAGTTCGTTTGCAGTGGCTGGAGGCAGTGGCGCGCCCATTCTCTCTCTCTCTCTCTCTCTCTCTCTCTCTCTTCCTCTTTCCCTCTCTCAAATAAATAAATAAAAATAAAATATAAAACAAAAGAAAAGAGCAACCTATTTCAGCTCTAGCGAAGGGTCAGTACACTTTATAAAGGGAAGATAACATGACTTCAAGCTTTGTGCACCATGCTATCCCTGTGGCGTCAACTCAGTTAACTCTGCAGGGTGGGCTCCCCAGTGACCACAAACCCCGTGCACGTAACAGGATCTAGCCGGTTCCAAAGACCTGCACCACACTCACAGTGGGGTGGATTTGTGCCAAGATGCTACTGAAATTTCCCTTAATTTTTAGGTGGAAGCTATCAAGGCTGAACACTACAAACAGTAAGTACATTTTGTGATGATTCTGGAAAGCCACCTTCAAACCTGATAATTTAAAGTAGGGCGTGGTTGTGCATGCCTTTCATCCCAGCACTCAGAGGTAGGAGGATCGCTGTGAGTTTCAAACCACCTTGAGACTGCAGAGTGAATTCCAGGTCAGCCTGGGCTAAAGTGAGATCCTACCTCAAAAAAGCAAAGTAAACAAAAAGTGTAATTTAAAGTAGCATATAAATAGCTTGAAGGCTTATAAAGTGATTAAGTACTATAATATTCAAGCTGTAGCAATTAGATAATAAGCAGCACATCTATAAAAAGCATGAGAAAACTGCTTTAAATTATTTGTTACATGCAGTTAAGGACGTATTTCTTTTTCTTTTTTTTTTTTTTTAATGTTTTATTTGAGAGCAACAGACACAGAGAGAAAGACAGATAGAGGGAGAGAGAGAATGGGCATGCCAGGGTTTCCAGCCTCTGCAAACGAACTCCAGATGCGTGCGCCCCCTTGTGCATCTGGCTAACGTGGGACCTGGAGAACAGAGCCTCGAACCAGGGTCCTTAGGCTTCACAGGCAAGCGCTTAACCGCTAAGCCATCTCTCCAGCCCAAAGGACGTATTTCTGTAGACGAATATGTGCTATATATGAATGATGGTCTGGGTCATTTCATTTCCCAGAGAATATAAAAAAAATGCTTATTTGTTATACCTAAATTTTCTATATTTTCTAGTAAAATTATATAATTTCTGAAGCATTTACTTTTGAAATATGTTCTAATAGTTTTTTGGGAGGGTATGAGGTAGGGTCTTGCTTTAGCCCAGGCTGACCTCGAATTCATTGTTACTCTCAGGCTGGCCTCGAACTCACAGATATCCTCCTACCTCTGCCTCCTGAATGCTGAGATTAAAGGGTACACCACCACGCCCGGCCTAATTTTTTTTTTTTTTTTTTTTTTTTGGTGGTGTTGTTTTGTTTATTTGAGGCAGGATTTCACTCTAGCTCTGGCAGACCTGGAATTAACTATGTAGTCTCAGGGTGGCCTTGAACTCACAGCAGTCCTCCTACCTCTGCCTCCCAATGCTGGGATTAAAGGCATGGGCCACTATGCCTGGCTACTTTTAAAATATATCTTTTTTATTTTTATTTATTTATTTGACAAAGAGACAGAGAATGGGCATGGTAGGGCCTCAGCTGCTGCAAAGGAACTCCAGACATATGCACTACCTTGTGCATCTACATTACATGGGTCCTGGAGGGATGAACCCAGGTCCTTTAGTTTTGCAGGCCAGCACCTTACCTGCTAAGCCATCTCTCCAGCCCTCATGTCCTAATTTTATTTTTAATTTTATTTTATTTTTTACTTTTTGGGTTTTGTTGAGGTATGGTCTCACTGTAGCCCACCTGAAATTCACCCTGTATTCTCAGGGTGGACTTGAACTCATGGCAATCCTCCTACCTCTACTTCCTAAATGCTGGGATTAAAGCCAGGTGACTAGACTGGCCTTTTTTTTTTTTTTTAAATGAGAGAGAGCAAAAGCAAGAGAGAGAGAGAGAGAGAATTGGAACGCCAGGGCCTCTCCAGCCACTATAATCGAACTCCAGATGCTTGTGTCACCTTGTGCACATGTGCGAACTTGCACATGCATCACCTTGTGTGTCTGGCTTACATGGGATCTGGAGACTCAAACATGGGTCCTTACGCTTCGTGGGCAAGTGCCTCAACCGCTAAGCCATCTCTCCGGCTCTCATGTCCTAATTGTTGTAGTCACCATTTCAGATATTCAAAATTTTTATGGGGGGTAAGAGAGGGGGTAGGTGAGGGTTTTTAGTGGGCACAGAAGAAAAAGTTAAATGAGGGCCAGGCATAGTGGCTCACGCCTTCAGTCCCAGCACTCAGGAGGCAAAGGTAGGAGGAGCGATGTGAGTTTGAGGCCAGGCTGACACTACGTAATGCATTCTAGGTCAGCCTTGTCTAGAGTGAGACTGCACCTCAAAAAGGAAAAGAAAGAAAAGCCGGGTGTGGTGGCACAAGCCTTTAATCCCAGCACTCAGGAGGCAGAGGTAGAAGGATCACCATGAGTTCGAGGCCACCCTGAGACTCTAGAGTGAATTCCAGGTCAGCCTGGGCTAGAGTGAGACCCTACATGGAAAAAACTTAATAAGAGATATATATTAAAACATCACAGAGAAATCTGTCACTTTGTAAGCTGACTAAAATGATTTAAAAGTTTTGTTGAGGGGGGCTGGATAAATTGCTTAGTGGTTAAGGCACTTGCCTGCAAAGCCAAATGACCCAGGTTCAATTCCCCAGGACCACCCACATAAGCCAGTTGCACAAGAGGGCACATGCATCTGGAGTTTATTTGCAACAGCTGGAGGCCCTGGCATGCCCATTCTCTCTCTCTCTCCCCCTACCTATTTCTCTATCTCTCTCAAACAAAGAAAAATAAAATATTTTAAAAGTTATGGCATCCAGATCATCTGAGAATATTTTTTTGAGGCAAGACCAACAGACTGGCCTTTTTTTTTTAATGAGGGAGAATAAGGGGGGTGAGAATTGGTACGCTAGGGCCCCAAGCCACTGCAGTCAAATTGCAGATGCACCTCCTTGTATACTTGAGCTCTTGTGTGCTTTCGTCACCTTGTGCATCTGGCTTACATGGGATCTGGAGAGTTGAAAATGGGTCCTTAGGCATCACAGGCCAGAGCCTTAACTGGTAAGCTATCTCTCCAGTCCGAGAATAACTATTTTAAAATATATCCTTCAGGATGTTATATGAGAATGAAAACTTGAAAAATATAGTAAAACAGCACACAAAATTATGTGAAGATGTTGCAAGATATATGGAAAATTTATCTCAAATATTGGTGCAAGACACAAATTTGGTAAGTCAAACTTGGGAATTTCTGTAATACCAAAAGGAATTTTTGTTCTCTATAGCGGTATAGAGGAATATTTTAGAAAATCTATGAAAGGTCTTATTAGATAAATATTTGTTGGGCTGGAGAGATTGGTTAGTGGTTAAGGTGCTTGCCTGCGAAGCCTAAGGACTCAGGTTCAATTCTCCAGATCTCATGTTAGCCAGATGCACAAGGTGGCGCATGCATCTGGAGTTCATTTGCAGTGGCTAGAGGTCCTGGCATGTCCATTCTCTCTCTCTCCTCCACCCCTCCATCTCTAATAAATAAATAAATAAATAAAACGATTAATAAAAATATTTGTTGAGTTTAAGCCAGGCATGGTGGCACATGCCTTTGATCCCAGCACTCAGAAGGCAGAGGTAGGAGGATTGCCACCAGTTTGAGGTCACCCTGAGACTACATAATGAATTCCAGGTCACCCTGGGCTAGGGTGAGGCCCTATCTTAAAAAAAAAAAAAAAAAAACAGAAAAAATAGGGCTGGAGAGATGGCTTACTGGTTAAGCGCTTGTCTGTGAAACCTAAACACCCCAGTTTGAGGCATGATGCCCCAGGACTCACGTTAGCCAGATGCACAAGGGGGCACACGCATCTGGAGTTCATCTGCAGTGGCTGGAGGCCCTGGCATGCCCATTCTCTCTCTCTCTCTCTCTCTCTATCTGCCTTTCTGTCTGTCGCTCTCAAATAAATAAATAAAAATAAACCAAAAAAAATTTTTTAAACCAAGAAATATATTTGTTGTATTTGTGTTGATGCTGCAAAGTCACACCAGTTGAGTCATCTTGGTATATAAAAGAAAATTGGTGGATAAATCAGTTGGTACTGTGGGTAATGGTTAAATATAAACATTAGAGAAAAACTAAAGAACATTGCTTCCATAATTTATGAATGTGCATGTGTGTGTAAAATAAAATTACTCAGGGCTGGAGAAATTGCTTAGTGGTTAAGGCATTTGCCTGCAAAGCCAAAGGACCTCAGTTCAATTCCCCAGGATCCATGTAAGCCAGATGCACAAGGTGGCACAAGCATTTGGAGTTAGTTTGCAGCGGCTGGAGGCCCTGGTGCGCCCATTCTCTCTCTCTCTCTCCCATCTGCCTCTCTCTCTCTCTCTCTCTCTCTCTCAAATAAATAAATAAATAATAAAATATTTTTAAATGAAATTATTCAAAAGAAAACAAAAAACAACTAATGACCTCCTTGAGAAAACTTTAAAATTATTCAAGAAAATAAAACAAAGTGCTGGTTACCTTCCTAAAGGGTGAAGGTCTGCACATAGCCACAAGTTTGAAAACTCACCACAGTCAAGCTAGCATGGTGGTGTCGCATGTCTCTTTAATCCTGACACTCAAGAGGCAGAGGTAGGAGGATCACCATGAGTTCAAGGCCAACCTGGGACTACAGAGTGAGATCCAAGTCAGCATGGGTTAAAGTAAGACCCTGCCTTGAAAAAAAAAAGTCCCTAAAAATCACTGCATTTAGAACTCAGTCAGAATCACTGTGTAATGCATGTGATCAGTCATGTACCTAATTCTCAGTAAATTATGCCATCTGAGGTTTATAATCTATGATACTAAGAGTACCTGAAGGACGAAACAAATGTATAATGCTCTGGTGTCTTCTCATAAGTAATTCTGAGTTAGATCTTGATACTTTTTTTTCCCTTTTTGGTTTTTTTTTTTCCCCCACTTTGGTTTTTCAAGGTAGGATCTCACTCTGGTCCAGGCTGACCTGGAATTAACTCTATAGTCTCAGGGTGGTCTTGAACTCACAGCGATCCTCCTACCTCTGCCTCCCAAGTGCTGGGATTAAAGGCGTACGCCACCACACCCAGCTCCCTTTTTGTTTTTTTAAGGTAGGGTCTTGCTCTCAGGCCCAGGCTGTCCTGGAATTCACTCTGTAGTCTCAGGGTAGCCTCGAACTCATGGGGATCCTCCTACCTCTGCCTACTGAGTGCTGATCTTGACACTTTTCCCAGCACAGGTCCTGCATTCTCAATCAATACCTGGCTCTTTGTATTTACCAACTTTTACACAGATTACAATTATCTTTCAAGCATATTATAGAATTTTTCAAATAATTACTTGGAACAAAATAAATTTCAGGACTAAAAGATTTAAAAATCACATAGTGTTAGACTTTATCAAAGAAAATTATTACTCAAAATAGTAAATTGAACTTTCTACTTTTAAAACCATGTAATGTAATGTGGAAAAATAACACGGTACAGTGTAAGCAGGAGGTGGTCTTCTCCATGTAACAAGCTTGCAGGCAAAGAAAGAATTGTGTTGCACTCATTCAAATTATGTGATATTAGTTTTATTGCTAAAGTATTCTTTTTGTTTGCTTGTTTTTCTTTTTGTTTTTTCAAGGTAGGGTCTTGCTCTAGCCCAGGCTGACCCAGAATTCACTATGTAGTCTGTAATCTCAGGATGACCTTGAACTCACAGCCATCCTCCAACCTCTGCCTCCTGAGTGCTAAGATTAAAGGCATGCACCACCATGCCTGGCTTTCAAATGGTTTGATATACTTTGTTTCATTGAGTGAAGGAAATATTTTTTTCTTTTCAAATTTTTTTATTAACAACTTCAATGATTATAAAAAATATCCTGTGATAATACCCTCCCTCCCCCCAAGGAAAATAAATTTTTAGAGGTAAATATTCAGACCCAGCTATAGCACTCTTAGGCATATATCCTAAGGACTTGTCTCACTACCTTAGAGATACTTGCTCAACCATGCTCATTGCCACTCTATTCACAATAGCTCGAATATAGAACCAGCCTAGATGTCCCTCAACTGATGAGTAGATAATGAAGATGTGGCACATTTACACAATGGAGTCTATTCAGCAGCAAAGAAAAATGAAATTTTCAGGAAAATGTGTGGATCTAGGAAGGATTACTTAGTGAGGTAACCCAGGCCCAGAAAGCCAAACGTCACATGTTCTCTCTCATATGTGGATCCTAGCTACAAATGATTGTACTTTGATGTGAGTAGGAATAAAACTCAGTAACAGAGAACAGTAAGCTAGAAAGAGGATAGATATAGAGGGAATAGAAAGGGAGGGGGACTTAATAGGATGGTATTATATACATATATATAGATAAATAGATAGACGCAAAAGAACAGATTAATGGGGATGAAAAGGCCTGAGTGAGATCAGGGGACGAGATTGAGAAAAGGAAAGGTGGAGGGAGGGCTAATAAAATTTAAGAGGATATAAATAAGTCATATGGAAACCTATTTTCTTGGACAATGGAATACCCAGAAGCCATAGATTGTTAGTAGAAAAATTCCAGTGCCAGAGATGGGATACCTTCCAGTGAGTTGCTGGCCAGGGAGGTCCCTGATGCCCCCAGAACATTACAGGCCATTGCTGAGGCCCTTGGTTTCCCACCAGGAATAGATATAAGACCCTATTGCTGAAGACTCCACATACTTGGGCTGCAAGGCCCCTGAGAAATCCTGCTGGAGTTGAGCTGAAAACCTCCTTCTTGTAGACCAGCTGACAGAAAGCTGTGTTGCATACAGTTCAATGGGAGAGAGAGAAATCACCAGTGGAAATACTTAACAGTGGACACTGCAAGCCTTAATTTGGCCAACCAGGCCAAAGGAGCCAACGAGTACAATAGTGGTATGTCTGTTATAGGGAAAACTAATTGCCATCTAATTGGACTAGAGGTCCATTCCATGGGAGGGAATACATGCCTAATACTGAAAACCTATGACAGGGGTAGTCATGAGCCCTAGGGGTATAACCTCTGCTGCTGTCTGGCTAAATGTATACACTATGCTCACAAAACTGCCCAGTAAGCGCTTCTCTTAAGGTTCATACCCATATATTAATGCTACTCTCATTTTTGGTTAAAGAAGCTTCTCTTTTCAGATGGTAGTGACCTTGGGATGCCTCAGAAGGCACCATGGTGCTGAGAAGTGATATGCATGCTCAGCACTGAAATATCTCTATCACATCTTCCAAGGCACAGGGTCCTTGGTGGAAGAGGTGGTGGAAAGAACGTAAAAGCCAAAAGAAGGGTAGGACTCCTTACAATATGCTCCTCCAGACACAAAATGGCCTGGATATCCATGACCTCACAGCACCTGACACTACCTACACAAGACCATCATAATAGGAGGAAAAGATGATGACATCAAAATAAAAGAGAGACTGATTGAAAGGGGGAAGAGGTATAATGGAAAGTGGAGTTTCAAACAGGAACGTGGAGGGAGGGAGGGAATTACCATGGGTTATTGTTTATAATTATGGAAGTTGTCAATGAAAAATAAATTTAAAAAAGAAATAAATACTCAATCCCAGCCCATGGGAGGCAGAGATAGGAGGATCACCATGAGTTCAAGGCCACCATGAGACTACATAGTGAGCAGGTCAGCCTGGGCTAGAGGGAGACCCTACCTTGAAAAACCAAAACAGAAAAAAAGAAAAAGAAAAAGATTCACAATTTGCATAGCCAACATTTTGCTGAACTCCTAAAACACTGCAGACAGGAATGAAGATGGGAACAAGGAGGTACTGAAGACCCCCGTTCCACAGAGGACTGGAACATGGGGGGCGCACAAGGAGGCACTGTAGCCTGCTTATGACTGCTTTGATGAATAATTCCTCCTCAACTTAGAAATCATTCTGATAAACCTTGCGGGGTTTTCTTGTTTTCTTTTCTGGAGAAATAGATGGTATTTACAGCTAATGACTTGCTCTCGGTGCTTTCTCCCTTCCAACCAAGCTGGTAGGTAGCATCTTTCATTATAATGCTTTTGGCCTCCCATAATCTCACCATCAAACAGTGCTTTTGGCGCCACATTTCTCTTCAGAACTTTGGGTCTACTGAGAGTAGACTCTCAAATGCACTTTCAAAAATCTTTTTTTTGTTTTGTTTTGTTTTGTTAGGGTCTTGCTCTAGCTCAGGCTGACCTGGAATTCACTGTGTAGTCTCAGGGTGGCCTTGAACTCCTGGCGATTCTCCTACCTCTGCCTCCCAAGTGCTGGGATTAAAGGCGTGTGCACAAATCTTTTTAAAATAAGTTCCTACCATAATTGTTAAGATGCAGCTGTATAAAACAATGCCTTTAAGGCATCATGGTGCTGAGAAGTGACAGAGGAGTGTTCAGCACTGAAACATCTCTTTCATACTTTCCACGGCCCAGGGTCCACTGCAAATGAGGTGGCAGAAAGAATGTAAGAGCCAAAGGAAGGGTAGGATGGCTTACAATGCAATCATTCAGACAGAAATTGGCCTCAAGCCAGGTGTGGTGGCACACGCCTTTAATCCCAGCACTTGGGAGGCAGAGGTAGGAGAATCGCCAGGAGTTCAAGGCCACCCTGAGACTACACAGTGAATTCCAGGTCAGCCTGAGCTAAAGTGAGACCCTACCTCAAAAAAAAGAAAGAAAGAAAGAAAGAAAGAAAGAAAGAAAGAAAGAAAGAAAGAAAGAAAGAAAGAAGTTGGCCTCAATATCCATGACTTTGCAGTACCTAGTACTACCTACACAAGACCCTCATAATAGTAGGAAAAGATGATGACATCAAAAATAAAAGAATGATTGAGAGAGGGAGGAGATATGATGGAGAGTGGATTTGTAAAGAGGAATATAGGGAGGAGAGTTATCATGATTTGTTGTTTATAATTATGGAAGCTGTCAATAAAAAAAGTTTTAAAATGACAAAACTGAAAACAAATAAGACTCTTGTGCTTTTGTTGTTGTTGTTGTTGTTTGTTTTTTGTCTTTTTGAGGCATGATCTCGCTCTAGCCCAGGCTGACCTGGAATTCACTATGTAGTCTCAGGCTGGCCTTGAACTCACAGCGATCCTCCTACCTCTGAAGAGCTCCCAAGAGGAATCAAGGGATTCAAGGTGTGCACCACTAAGCCTGGTTCCTTTAAGACATTTGGATCCCCTAACAAATTTGAGGCTCTACTTAAATCTTTCTGAAGACTTAACAAAGTGATTTATGTTTATGCTACTGGTTTCCCCTTTGGACTATATGTTCTAAGTGGCATTTGTAATTTCATCTTATCTCAGAAAGCAAATATTTTAGAGCTATTTGGTAATTTGTCATGTGGAGAATATAAAAATTTGAAACATAGGTGTCCACAGCAATCCTTGTTCTTTAATATTATATTTAATAATTTTTCTTTAGCTTATATGTCTTGTCAATTTTGCTTTCAGCTGCTATGTAACAAGATTTCCCTTTACCCAAGTCTCAAGTATCTTTCCATTAGGTCTGAAGCCCTTCCTACAATCTTTGAGGACACCAGGATTTCAGTAAACAGAACCTATGAAGCCCTATGTCTTCTGACATCATAGGATCTAATATATACCATGCTCCCATAGTTCTCCTTTTCTTTTAAGTATTTTTAATTTTTATTTTTGAGAGTGAGAGAGAGACAGAGAGAGACAAATAGAAAGAGTGGGTACACCAGGGTCTCTAGCCTCTGATAATGAATTCCGGATGCATGCACCACCTTGTGCATCTGGCTTACATGGGTCCTGGGTAGTCGAACTGGGATCCTTTGGCTTTGCAGGCATGCGCCTTAACTGCTGAGCCATCTGTCCAGCCTCCACATTGTTCTTTAGTTCGTTGCACTAGTCCATTAAGAATTTTGGGGGGATGCTGGGCGTGGTGGCGCACGCCTTTAATCCCAGCACTTGGGAGGCAGAGGTAGGAGGATCACCGTGAGTTCAAGGCCACCCTGAGACTACATAGTGAATTCCAGGTGAGCCTGGGCTAGAGTGAGACCCTACCTCGAAAAACCAAAAAAAAAAAAAAAAAAAAGAATTTTGGGGGGAGGGGATATGATGGAGAATGGAATTTCAAAGGGGAAAGTGTGGGGGGGAGGGTATTACCATGGGATTTTTTTTTTTTTTTTTTTTTTTTTTTTTATGTCTGTAGAGAATGGTGACTTAGAAAACTTCAGATCATTTGAGGTGGAAGAGATCTCTGACCCCAAGGCTGGGTCTTACTCTGTAGCTCAGGCTGACCTGGAATTCACTCTGGAGTCTCAGGGTGGCCTTGAACTCACTGAGATCCTCCTACCTCTGCCTCCCAGTGCTGGGATTAAAGGTGTAAGCCACCGTGCCGTGGGATATTTTTTATAATCATGGAAAATGTTAATAAAAATTGAGAGAAAAAAAAAAGACTGGCACAGAAAAAATAAAGAAAGAAAATAAAATAAAGAAAAAAAAGAGAATTTTGGTCAGAGCCAGGTGTGGTGGTGCATGCCTTTAATCCCAGCACTTGGGAGGCAGAGGCAGGAGGATCATTATGAGTTCGAGGCCACCCTGAGATTACATAGTGAATTCCAGGTCAGCCTGGGCTAGAGTGAGATCCCTACCTCAGGGGGAAAAAAAAAGACGTTGGTCAGGTATGGTGGGTGGTACACATGTTTAATCCCAGCACTCAGGAGGCAGAGATAGACAGATCATCAGCGAGTTCAAAGCTAGCCTGAGACTACATGGTGAATTCCAGATCAGTTTGGGCTAGAGTAAGCCCCTACCCTAAACATAAAAAATGAAAAAATAATTTTGGGGGTTAGAGAGATGGCTCTGCAGTTACGGTGCTTGCCTGCAAAGCCTAATGACCTGAGTTCAGTTCCCCAGTACCCACATAAAGCCAGATGCACACAGTGGCACATGCATCTAGAGGTCATTTGCAGAGGCATGAGGCCCTGGTGTGCCCATTCTTTCTGTCTCTGCTGGGTGTGGTGGTGCACACCTTTAATTCCAGCACTCAGGAGGCAGAGGTAAGAGAATCCCTGTGAGTTCGAGGTCAGCCGGAGACTACATAATGAATTCTAGGTCAGCCTGGGCTAGAGAAAGACCCTATCTCAAAAAGAAGAGGAGGAGGAGGAGGAGGAAGAAGAAGAAGAAAACGAAGAAGAAGAAATTTGAGTTTGTCCTATAGTTCTTTGAATTCCCAGCTGACAGGACAGGAGTACTAACATAGTCATGGTTTAAGGTAAAGTTCATTAGCAAGAGTGCTTTTCTAGCAAAGTGCCAAGATCTGGTTCCAATTCCGAACCACATGAACCCAAGTGCACAAAGATGAATAAAAGGTTTATAAAATTCAGATTTAATGTTTATGTTCATGATACTTTTTTTTTCGGTTTTTCAAGATAGGGTCTCACTCTAGTCCAGGCTGACTTGGAATTCACTATATAGTCTCAGGGTGGCCTCAAACACATGGTGATCCTCCTATCTCTGCCTCCCGAGTGCTAGGATTAAAGGCATGCACCACCATGCCCGGCCATGATAAATACTTTAAATAGAAATTTTAAATTGTCTAAATCATTTATTTAAAAGAATCAAACATAGAATATTATCTGGATTATACTTTTTTCTAAATATATAATTCCAATTTGCTTTAGAAACACTCTAAAAGGATAAGTGGACATGAATATTTTGAACAACAATGTCTGAAAGAAATGAGAATTACAAGATCATTAATGCAGCAAATATTCAAGTGAGTAAGAACAAAGAACCATAGGAGGTATAATGAGCTCAATGTGTTTCCTTTAAATCATAATATTTAGGGCTGGAGAGATGGCTTAGTGGTTAAAGCATTTGCCTACAAAGCCAAAGGACCAAGGTTTGATTCCCCA
Source organism: Jaculus jaculus (assembly GCF_020740685.1). Classification (NCBI taxonomy): domain Eukaryota; kingdom Metazoa; phylum Chordata; class Mammalia; order Rodentia; family Dipodidae; genus Jaculus; species Jaculus jaculus. The sequence goes on along the minus strand of NC_059110.1, from coordinate 83,055,851 downwards.
GGGCCCATGTAAGCACATTTGGAGTTTGTAGTGGCTAGAGGCCCTGGTGTAACCATTCTCTCTCTCTCTCTCTCTCTCTCTCTCTCTCCTGCTCTCTTAAATAAATAAAATTAAATCATAATGTTTAGTGAGACATGGTTGTGAGATTAATGGGACATGAGAGCTAACTGGCCAATATGATTTTAGAAAAATGATCTGAGCAAGTGAAGTCACTGAAAAACCTGTGAGGTCAATGTAAAAGAGCAGACTAGATCAACTTCTACTTTGGCTACATGTGGCATTTCCCCAGCAATCTTACATCATCAACCAGACCTTCAGCTATGGATCTTAAAAGTGTCTAAGTAAGGGCTGGAGAGATGGCTTAGCAGTCAAGATACTTGCCTGTGAAGCCTAAGGACCCAGGCAAGATTCTCCCGCACTCATAAGCCAGATGCACAAGGTGGTGCATGTGTCTGGAGTTTGTTTGCAGTGGCTGGAGATCCTGGCGTGTCCATTCTCTCTCCCTCTCTAATAATTTTTTTTCAAGTTTCTAATTAAGACCATTATATAGTTATTAGTCAGCCTTTCCAGAAGCAGCAACGTTAAGAGACTGGCTACTTTGGAAGATTATAACTAAAGCCTCAAGGACCAAGTACTGCTAATACTCCTCTGGAGACATTTTAGTACTTGGTAAATTAGATTTCCTTGACTGTTACCATTGGTGTTACCACTACTGGGTTCCTGGTGACAAACTGACCTGTAGAGGTTTCTGGTCTACCTAAAGGCATACCCAGAATTTTATCTATGTAATGTAGACATTGAAACAATGGGTTGAAAATTTTATTAAGGGATTTTTAAAATTTCTAACTTGCTTACTAAATATAAGAATCCATAGATTATCTTTGATATATTTTATTATATATATTTAAGAAATATAACATTGTCATAAACTTATATCTAGTAAAATTAGGACCAAAACATGTATGCGACAAATCCACCGTCTCACATAATTCCCTTTTAAGTCTCAGGTCTCAGTATTTCTTTTCTTCTGGTTTTTCGAGGTAGGGTCTCACTGTAGACCAGGCTGACCTGGAATTCACTATGTAGTCTCAGGGTGGCCTCGAACTCACGGTGATCTTCCTACCTCTGCCTCCTTGGTGCTGGGATTTAAAGGCATGCACCATCATGCCTGGCAAGTCTCAGTTTCTGTTTTTCTTTGTTTGTTTATTTGTTTTCCTTTTTTTGTTGTTGTTTGTTTCTGGGTGGGTGGTTTGAGGTAGGATCTCACTCTAGCTCAGGCTGACCTGGATTTTTTACTATGTAGTCTCAGGGTGCCCCGCCATACCTGGCTTTGAAGTCTCAGTGTTTCTAAACCAACATATAAAACTGTTTAAAAGTGAAGTCCTCTCAATAGGCAGCACTTTCACCTCTTAAGCTGGGCTTCATTGGAAGCCATATCTCTGCCTCCCACATTATTTGATTTATTTGTTAGCCCAGATTTCACTAGAATTATGTGAACTTGTATCCTATAACTTTATTCAGTAGGTGTGCTCCAACTGGTCGGTGGGGAATATCATGCATGGAATTTCATGCATTCTTATTACATGTTTGAATGGCTGTCACTCACTTAGGGATCATTTCAAAAAAGAGAGGAGACTGGGATTTTACCTTCTTGTTTCTTACAGGAAAAATGAGAGAGAAGATGAAGCCGATAGGAACACTGGCCTGAGTGTGGAACAGGACGCATCTTCACTGAGTGACCTGACGCCAGGGGCTGCTGTTCCTCAGTGCTCTTGTATTGCAAAATACCTTCGCAGCATGGAACACAGCCGAGGTTACCCACTATAAGAATTCTGGGAGCAGCCGTGCATGGTGGCACACGCCTTTAATTCCAGCACTCAGGAGGCCGAGGTAGGAGGATCGCTGTGAGGTTGAGGCAGCCCTGAGACTACAGAGAGAATTCCAGGTTAGCCTGGGCTCGAGTGAGACCCTACTTCAACAACAACAACAACAAAAATACTGAGTGCTGCTTACTTCAGTGAAGAATGTTCCCGTGACTGCAGGCAGAACTACCTGTGGAGTGTATGCTGTATTACGTTTTTGGTTTTCAGACTCGTGGTATCATTCTTGATTTTTTTTTTTTTGCGGGGGAGGTTGGGGGTCGAGGTAAGGTCTTGCTCTAACCCAGTCTGACTTGGAAATCACTATGTAATCTCAGGCTGGCCTTGAACTCACACCAAACCTCCTACTTCAGCCTCCTGAATGCTGAAATTAAAGGCACGAGCCACCACACCTGGCTCATTCTTGTTTTTAATGTGCTGTACAACTGAGTTGTTTATTCAATTTATGCTTGTTAAATGAATGTCACACTGTGTGTAATATAGTAAAAGCTAAAACAACTTTTCCAATTTCCTTTTTTTCCTGGTTTTTTGAAATAAGGTTTTACTCTAGCCCAGGCTGACCTGGAACTCACTATGTAGTCTCAGGGTGGTCTTGAATTAGTAGAGATCCTCCTACCTCTGCCTCCCCAGTGCCGGAATTAAAGGCATGTGCCACCACACCCAGCTTAATTTTTCCAATTTTCTAAAGTGTCCTTTGAGATTCTCTTTTCTAACTAGATTAAGTAAAACAAAACAGATGTTTTCTATTTATTTATTTATGAGAGAGAATGGGTGCTCCAGGGCCTCTAGCCACTGCAAATGAACTCCACACACATGTGCCACCTTGTACATCAGGATTAGGTGGGTTCTGAGGAATCAAACCTGGGTCCTAAAGCTTCGAAGGCAAGCACCATAACTGCTAAACCATCTCTCCAGCCCACAAGACATGCTTTTGGTATGGTAGCCAGCACTGAGGGGGAGGATGGCTCCCACCCCCAATTTAGAAAATCACTACAAATAAACAGAATAAGAATAAACATAAAGTTTGTGAGATTGCCAAGTGTGGTAGAGCACACCTATAATCCCTGCACTCAGGAGGCAGAGGTAGGAAGATCATTGTGAGTTTAAGGCCAGCCTGAGACTACATAGTAAATTCCAGGTCAGCCTGGGCTGAAGCAAGACCCCACCTCAGAAAACAAAACAAAACAAAAACATATGTGATTATTGGTACATGGAAGTAATGCTCACCAAACAAGATCTTCTAAAGTTGTTGACGGGCCATGGAAGGAAGAAATGAAAATATAAAGGCATTTAGTTAAGCTTTCAAGGTTGCAAATGTGGGTTGGAAATCTAATAAGCCAGACTGACTTAGAATTTACTATGTAGTCTCAGGCTGGCTTTGAACTCACAGAGATTCTCCTACTTCTGCCTCCTGAGTGCTGGGAGTAAAGGTGTGCACCACCACAGCCAGCTGTATCACTTTTAACAGTATAATTATCTGAATTTTGTTTATATTTTCTTTTATTTATTTATTTTTTAATTTATTTTTTGTTTATTTTTATTTATTTATTTGAGAGCGACAGACAGAAAAAGAGAGAGAATGGGCGCCCCAGGGCCTCCAGCCACTGCAAACGAACTCCAGACGCGTGCGCCCCCTTATGCATCTGGCTAACGTGCGTCGAGCCTTGAACCGGAGCCCTAATGCTTCACAGGCAAGAGCTTAACCGCTAAGCCATCTCTCCAGCCCTTGTTTATATTTTCTTTTTTTTTTTTTTCACTTATGAACTTTGGGATTTATTTAAACAGCAAAGTTATCAATCTGAACAGGAGGGGAAAAGGAAAAAAATTTAAAATCCACAGGAAGATGCCCCCCCACCAGCACCCCAAATCAGCATAAAGCGCTGGTTGTATCGTCCCATAGCAGAGTGGTTCAACAGCCCAGAGACATGGCATCGGTTCCACGTGGGTGTATCCTTTAAATTCCTGCAGTGTGAACAAAATATCCCTTGACATATTCATCAAACTCCCCTCCCCAGTTGGCTTTCCAAAGAAGAAAGCTCACAACGGTGAGTTTTGACAGCGCTGCGATGTGGAATGTCTACGTAGGTCACCATGGTCCCGGAGGGAGGACAGCAGCATCCACCCAGCAGAGCCTCCGCACTGGGGCTGCCCTCTGCAGCAGCCACCCTGTGCACGCTGCCGTGGGAGCTGTCAGCTAGCCGGGCGCCGACTGACTGCACAAAGGCACAAGTGAGTTCCTGTCCAGACCGTTCACGTCCGTGCCAACTTGCTTAGTGTTCTAGGACATTGAGGGTGAGCCATGAGCTTATCCTCCAGCGAACATCTGAGAGAATGATGGAAAATGCTCATTACAAAGTGTTTCCAGGTTTGGTAACTGTTAAAAATTGCTGGCTTTTATAAAAATGTCTTTCAGTAGATCAGTGAATCTACAAACGGTGGGATTTCTCTACAGACTGCATGTAAAACAGAGGTGCGGCTCATGGAAAGGAGCCATTGACACTGCTACAGGTCATGATTTCAGGGTCTCATGATAAATGCTTTGGCTGAGGCTGCATAGTTATGGGTGCCCACTCAGATGACGTGGCGCAAGGGTAGGAGCTGGTAGCAACAAGCGGTTCTCAAGACTTCTCCTCCTCGTTAACTTCGGAAATTCTGTCGATAGATTTCAGTATTTCAGCAACAAGATTCAGTGTTTCTGCTCCAGACACCAGCTGCTTTATGGATGAGTGTGCATTGTTCATGACAATGCGGAGGTTCTGCAAGGCCACTTCCGTGTTCTGTTTCACCACTGTAAGGCTGGTGCCCTGGCCCGCACGCAAGGCTTCATTTTCCCTCTTGAAGCTGGAGACCTGTGCCTGGAGCAAGCTTACTTCCTGTTTCAGCTTTACCACATGATTTTCTGCCTTTATAGCTCGTTTAGTCATTAGCTCGAGGTTCTGCTCGACTTGCTGGACCACCGACTCCAGGTCATGGAAGTCACTCTCCTCCTTGATCATCTTTGCTTCCAACTTCCGCTCCAGTGTCCTCACCATTTCTGTTTGAGTTTCAGAGAAGCTCTGAACCTCATTCAGCTTTCTTCTTAGTTTAGAATTTTCGTCTTTTAGTGCTTCGTAACTTATCTGCAGCGTCCGCAGGTGTCGGTCTCCCGAGGATTCTCCGTGTGCTGCAAAGTCTGCACCCGGACTCCCGGCTGGAGATGCCGGGGAAACATGCGAGTCGGTGTCACCAATGGTCCATGGGGGCAAAGACTCGGGTCCTGCAAGCTCCGATGTGTTGGAGAAAAAGGAAAGGTATGTGCCACAGGGTGACGTGCTGCCTGTGACCCTGGAGGAGTGAGTCTGTTCCACGGTAGAGGGCATGTAGGCTCCATCCCACCCATCCTCCTCTTCCTCCTCTTCCAGGTCACCGGCTCCTGTTGGGTCTTCAAAAAATGGCTGCTGATAATCCAGGCCATATCCCATGGTCTGAGAGGTTGGAGAACTGTGGTCTAGTCCCAATGGGTGCCTTGATGCTTCCTTCGGATAAGTCCTACTGTTGGTTGACGTGTCTTCTTTCGACAGGCTAAGGTTCTTGGTTTTTAGAAACTCTTTAAAGGAGGATGGATTAGCCTCTTCAAGGTCTTCCGGTTTGTCATCGTCGGGAACGACGAGGCTCCGAGTCCGGGACAGCGGGGGGCGCGCCAGGGCGGCGCGCGTAGCCCGACATCGCCGCGCCCGCTAGCCCGGCCCGCTCCATGACCCCCCGCAGCCGGCCGGAAGCCAGCGCCCCTTGTTTATATTTTCTATCTGCATTTTCCTTTACTCAGTTACAAAACATAGAAATAAGACTCCTTTTTCATAGGCATCTCACATGTACACAAGAGATTATTAATCATATATATAGCCACTAACACACCCACTTTAAAATGATTAGGTAGGGCCAGGTGTGGTGGCACATAACTTTAATCCCGGCACTCAGGAGGCAGAGGTAGGAGAATCACCATGAGTTCGAGGCCACCCTGAGATTACATAAAGAATTCCAGGTCAGCCTGGGCTACAGTGAAACCCTACCTTGAAAAACAAACAAAACAAAAAAAGAAATTGTTAGAGGTTGTAACTGTAATAAACATGGGTGATCTACACAGACTTAAACAGTCTTTCCTTCCTATCTTTTGGGAGTTGGTGGTTCCTGTGGTGACTTGATTTAGGTGTTCCCCACAAACTTAAGTATTCTAAATGCTAGTGTCTCTAGCTGATAGAAATTTGGGAATTAAAGCCTCCTGTAGATAGTGTATTGTTGGGGGCAGGCTTATGGGTATTATAGCCAGTTTTCTCATGCCACTGTTTGGCACACTCTCCTTTTGCTATATTGTCCATCTTGTGTTGGCCAGGGGGTGATGTCCACCCTCTGCTCATGACTTTGCTTTCTCCTGCCACCATGGCACTTCCCCTTGTGTCTGTAAGCCAAGATAAACCCTTTTTTCCCAAAAGCTTCTCTTGGTCAGATGATTTCTGCCAGCAATGCAAACCTGACTGCAACAGTTCCAGAAACTCTTGAGGAACCAAGCTAGTATAGTTTGCACATAACCTACTCATATCCTCTTATAATTTTTATCATCTCTTCAGTACTAATGCCATGTATAACATAAATGTTAAATAATTATTGTAGTAACATTGTTTAGGGAATAATGAGGGAGAAGATATGCACATGACCTGTATAGTTGTAATTTCTACTCAAGAATCTTCAAAAAGGCCAGGCATGGAGGCACATGCCTTTAATCCCAGCACTGGGGAGGCTGAGGTAGGAGGATCACCCTGAGTTCAAGGCCACCCTGAGACTACAGGGTGAATTCAAGATCAACCTGGAACAATAGAGATGTGTTAATTATGTGTCATACTGCAGATAAAAGTTAACAAAGGTGGGACTGGAGAGATAGCTTAGTGATTAAGGCATTAGCCTGCAAAACCAAAGGACCTCAGTTCAACTCCCCAGATCCCACATAAACCAGATGCACAAGGTGGCACAGGCATCTGGAGTTCATTTGCAGTGGCTGGAGGCCCTGCCATGCCCATTTTCACTCACTCTCTTTCTCTCTCATTCTCTCTCCCTCCCTCTCTCTGTCTCTAAAAAAATAAAATCTTTTTAAAATGTTCTTTAAAAGGGGGGCTGGAGAGATGGCTTAGTGGTTAAAGCATTTGCTGCAAAGCCAAAAGGACCCAGGATCGATTCCCTAAGACCCATGTAAGCCAGATGCACAAGGGCACATGTGTCTGGAGATCGTTTGCAGTGGCTACAGGCCCTGGCATGCCCATTCTCTCTCTGTCTCTCTATCTCTCTCTCCCTCTGCTTTCAAATAAACAATAAAAAAATTAAAAAGGACACAATCCCTACCCTAATGAAGTTTACTATCACTCTTTCTTTCTTTCTTTCTTTCTTTCTTTTTTTTTTTTTTTTTTTTTTTTAGGTAGGGCCTCACTGTAGCTCAGGCTGACCTGGAATTCACTAAGGAGTCTCAGGGTGGCCTTGAACTCATGGTAATCCTCCTACCTCTGCCTCCTGAGTGCTGGGATTGAAGGCGTGCGCTACCACGCCCAGCTGCTCTTTTATTTCTTTTTTTTATATTTTATTTATTTGCAAAGTAAAGAGAAGAAAGAGGCAGATAGAATGAGCACACCAGGGTCTCTAGCCACTGCAAAGGAACACCATACACACGTGCCACCTTGTGCATCTGGCTTAACATGGGTACTGGAGAATTGAATCTGGGTCCTTTGGCTTTTCAGACAAGTGCCTTAAATACGGAACCATCTCTCTGGCCCTATAAAGTTTTTCTATTTATTTGGGAGAGAGAGGGAAAGAGAAACAGAAGAGACAGAGAGTATGAACATAGTAGGGCCTCCGCCCACAGCAAACGAACTCCAGATGCATGCGCCACTCTGGATCTGGCTTAACGTACTGGGGAGTCAAACCTCAAGTTGGCAGTATTTAACTCATCCAAGGGTGATACATATTAATAGTTTGTGCTCATCATGCAATTTATTTGTGTATGTGTGTGCATATATGGGTATTTCAGGGTCTCTTGCCACTGCAAACGCTTGTGCCACCTTTGGGTCTAGTTTACACTGCTGGCTTGATAATCAAACCCAGGCCAGCAGGCTTTCCAAGAAAGTGCTTTTAACAGCAAAGACATCTCTCCAGTGCCTTCTTCACACATTTTAGTCAAATAGGTGTGTGTTTATAAAGGATTTATGTAGATTGCTTAGATTGCTAAAAATGGCCTTAATTTTGTATCAGGGTCGGGTCTCACTCTAGCCCAGGCTGACTGGAATTCCCTGTGTAATCTCAGGGGGTGTGCCTTCACACAAGTGCATGCATGAGGTCAGAGGACAGCCTCAGTCTCTGTGCTCTTTTTCTACCTTCTTTGGAGACAGGGGCTCTCACCCTACAAACAAACACCAGTCTAAGTGGCCTGTGTTTTGGGTTCTCCTGGCCCTGTCTCCCATTTTTGTAGGTATGTTGGGATCACAGATTCACGTGCCACTTTGCATCTGGCTTTGTATGGTTACCGGGGAAGATAAAACTCAGGTCAGGGCTGGAGAGGTGGCTTAGCAGTTAAGAGCTTGCCTGTGAAGCCTAAGGACCCCAGTTCGAGGCTCGATCCCCCAGGACCCATGTTAGCCAGATGCACAAGGGGGCACATGCATCTGGAGTTCATTTTCAGTGGCTGGAGGCCCTGGCACGCCCATTCTCTCCCTCTCTCTCTCTCCTCTTTTTTTCTCTGTCTGTCACTCTCAAATAAATAAAAATAAATATAAAAAAAAAAAAAACTCAGGTCAATGTGCTTTGCAAGCAAGTGCCTTTAACTACTAAGCCATCTCCCCAGCTCCTTAATTTTTCAGTCTTCCTAAATCCACACCTGTTTACAATGTAATTCTACAGTTCCTCAACAAGAGGTGGAGTCTAGGGCTGGAGAGATGGTTTAGCAGTTAAGGTTCTGTGAAGCCTAAGGACCCAGGTTCCACTTTCTAGAACCCATGTAAGCCAGATGCACAAGGTGATTCATGTGCATAAGGAAGGGAGTGGTGGCGCACACCTTTAATCCCAGCACTCAGGAGGCAGAGGTAGGAGGATCGCTGTGAGTTCAAGGCCACTCTGAGACTACAGAGTGAATTCTAGGTCAGCCTAGGTTAGAGTGAAATCCCACCCCAGAAAAAAAAAAAAAAAAGGAAGCATATGCATCTGGAATTTGATTTCAGTGGCTAAAGGTCCTGGCACACCAATTCTCTCTCTCATAAAAAAAAAAGGTGGAGTCTAACTGCCCACTCCAGAAAGATTGTGGTGGTTTTGAATCAGATGTTTCCCACAGACTCATGGGTTTTTGTTGTTGTTTGTTTTTAGAGGTAGGGCTTCACTCTAGCCCAGGAAGACTCCCGCGTGCTGGGATTAAAGACATATGCCACCACACTCAGCATCTCATCTGTTTTGAATGCCTGGCCCTCTGCTGATGGCAATTAGAGAGGTTAAGCCTTGCTGTAAGAGAGTGTAAGAAATGTGTTTTGGGGGCTAGAGAGATGGCTTAGCAGTTAAGCGCTTGCCTGTGAAGCCTAAGGACCCCAGTTCGAGGCTTGATTCCTCAGGACCCACATTAGCCAGATGCACAAGGGGGCGCACGCATCTGGAATTCGCCTGCAGTGGCTGGAAGCCCTGGTGCACCCATTCTCTCTCTCTGCCTCTTTCTCTGTCTGTCGCTCTTAAATAAATAAATAAATAAATAAATAAATAAATAAATAAATAAATAAAAAGAACTGTGTTTTGGGTGGCAGGCTGAGGAATGTTAGAGCCAGTTCCCCACTGCCAGAACTCCACTTAATATCTTTTTTTCTTTTTTTTAGGTTGGGTCTCATCCTAACACAACAATAGTCCTGACTATTGTTAGGCTGACCTAGAATTCACTATGTAGTTTCAGGATGGCCTCAAAGTCATGGCGATCCTCCCACCTTTGCCTCCAGTGTGTTGAGATTAAAGGTGAGCACCACCATGCCCAGCCTCATCTCTCTCTCTTGCTACTGTTTTCTACCAGTTGTGACAAAAGTAATGCCCTGCCTCTGCTGTGTCATGCTGCCCCCTACCATCATGAAGCTTCCCCTTGGGACTGTATACTAAAATAAGCCTTTTCCTCCCATCAACTGCTTTTGGTCTGGTATGTTGTCCTGGCAATGTGAAGGTAACTATAACAGGAAATTGGTACGAGAATGAGTGGGGTCATTGCTGCTCTAAACCTGACTGTGTTGCTTTTGCTCTTTTGGAACTGGTTTTCAGAAGGAATATGGAAGGATTTTGAAGCCTTGGACTGAGATGCAATGATGTATATAGAACTTGATGGACTATTTATTATTATTATTATTAGTTTTTCGAGGTAGGGTCTCACTCTAGCCCCGGCTGACCTGGAATTCACTATGGAGTCTCAGGGTGGCCTCAAACTCATGGCAATCCTCCTACCTTGGCCTCCTGAGTGCTGGGATTAAAGGCATGCACCACCACACCCGGCTATTTTCTTTTTCTTAAATGAAATTTCCCTTTAAAATATTTTATCGAGAGATGGCTTAGCAGTTAAGGTGCATGCATGCGAAGCCTAAGGACCCAGGTTCAATTCTCTAGGTCCCACATAAGCCAGATGAACCTGGGGGCACATGCATCTGGAGTTCATTTGCAATGGCTAGAGGCCCTGGTGTGCCCATTCTCTCTCTCTTTCCCTCTCTCTGTCTCTAATAAATAAATATTGTATTTATTCATTTGAGAAAGAGAGGAGAGAAACAGACAGAATGGGAGCATCACAGCCTCTGGCCACTGCAAACAAATGTCAGATGTATGTGCCACTTGGTGCTATTTACATGGGTACTGGGGAGTCGAACCTGGATCTTTTGGCATTGCGGGAAAACACCTCAACCATTATATAACCTCTCCAATACTTCATGGACTATTATTGTGAAAATTGAAAGACATAAATACAGAAAGAATTGTGGACTGTGTAGCTTCACTCATGAAAAGAAGGAAAAAGTTTGTTGGAATAGGGTCAGAGGCAGTTTGTGCGAGAAGCTTGATGTGCTACCCATGTCCTGAGAACTTGAATAGGGTTTAGTTTAGAAGAAATGGACTAATATGCTCAGTGGATATGACACAGAAAGAGCTGATGGCAGTTTGGGAGGTGGAGTCTTGCTGGAGGAGATGTGTTGTTGGGTGCAAGCTTTGGAGTGTTATAACCAGCTTCCTTTGCCAGAGCTGGGCTCACTCTACTGCTACTGTCTTCCACCTACTATGGCAAAAGAGATGTCTATCCTCTGCTTGTGCCATGCTTTCCCTTTTCTCCCATCAACTGCTCTTGGCTAAGTGTTTTGTCCTAGCAATGCAAGGTAACTACAACAAAGCTGAACTAGCTTGTGGTTAGCTTTAATTAAATATGGCAATATTGACCTTGACCAGTTCCAACGTTAGGCCTTAAGAGGTATTATGAGTGGGGATAAAAGGCAGATGTGAAGTCATTACACTTGATTTCTTGGTACCCTGTCAATAGCCACACAATGCAGGTTACCCTGTTGGAGAAAGGGATGGAAGAAGAGAGGATAGACAGGTATATAGATAGAGAATGTTTACAATATTTCAGCGTAGGGTCATCTAGCAGCTGGTTGGATGACACTAGCCATGACCACAAGAACTGCCCTGCTAAGCACCATCTACTAGTATTTGAGTATTGCTTGTTTTTTTTCTAGGCTCCTTATATGTGTGCTTTTCCTTTTCTTCAGCATGGAGGATTCTATCAAGTAATTTCTGTAGAGCTGGTTTTGTCTTCAAATACTCCTTTAACCTGCTTTTGTCATGGAATGTCCTTATTTCTCCGTCTATTTGAATGGATAGCTTTTCAGGATAAAGTAACCTTGGTTGACAGTTGTTAATCTTTCAGAACTTGGAATACATTACTCCAAGCCCTTCTGGCTTTTAAAGTTTGTGTTGAATAATCTGCTGTAATCCTGATGGGCTTGCTTTGTAGGTAACTTGATTTTTCTCTCTAACTGCTTTCAATATTTTTTCTTTGGTTTGTGTGTTTGGAAGTTTGATTATAATATGGCGAGGAGAGGTTCTTTCCAGGTTTTGTCTGGCTGGGGTTCTAAAGGCTTCCTGTATCTGCATTGGAACCTCTTTCCAAATTTGGGGGAAATTTTCTTCTATGATTTTGTTGAAGATGCCTACTATGCCTTTGGAGTGCAATTCTTCTCCTTCTACTATGCCCTGAATTCTTATATTGGATCTTTTCATAGTGTCCCAAATATCTTGAAATTCCCACTCATACTTTTCTGTAAGTTTGTCTTTCTCTTTGTTGGACTGTATTAGATCTGCCACCTGGTCTTCTATCTTAGATATTCTGTCCTCTCCTTCATTCATTCTACTGGTGAGATTTTCTACAGAGTTTTTTATTTCATTAACTGTGTTCTTCATTGCCACTAATTCTGACTGGTTTTTCTTTATTATTTCTATTTCCTTATTTATGTCTTGTATTGCCTTCTTTATTTCATTAAATTGGTGTCCTGTGTCTTCTTTGATTTCCCCTTTGATTTCCTCTTTGATTTCTTCTTTGATTCCTTTGATTTGTTCTTTGACCTCTTTGAACATATTTACAATCATTCTTTTGAAATCTTTCTCAGGCATTTCCTCTAACTTGTTTTTGCTGGAGGTAATTTCTGATGCATTAATACTTTTAGGTGGATTTATATCATCTTGCTTTTTAGTGTTTCTTGTGTTATAATGTATATATTTTTGCATCTTGGATTAAGTTAATGCTTGGATTTTCTAGCTAGCTGGGTATTCTGAGCTGTATCAATTGATTTGATGTTATATATTTTCAGGGTAGGAGCTTAAGATGTTAGGTGTGGCTCTTAAGACTCTCAGAGTATCTACAAAGGTGTTCCTAGGGGTTGAGTTTCCCTGCTATGGGAGTATTCAAGTAGGCTGAGTGGAATAAAATACTGGTAGATTCTAAAATTTAACTAACCACTGTACACATTCAATCAAAAACAGCCCCAAGTATGTATGTGAAAGTAGTTATTATAACAACCAGATCCTCTATCAACAAAGAAGTTAAGGTTTCTGGTCTGTTGAGGGATCCAAGTCAGCTTGTGACCAAGTGAGACCCTTCCCTGGTGCAATCCCAGTTACCTTGGATGATTTTGGTCTCAGTCAAGTTGCTGCCTGGGTCGTCGGGCTGCTGTTCTGATTTCTGGAGCTGGGCACTGGCTTTTCCTGCGGGGCAAACCAAGCCTGGAAAGTGTGGCCCTGCAGATCAGCACCCCCGCTGCTGGAACTGCTGCAGCTAAAGCTACCGCTCCTGGGTCTGTTGTTGCTGCTGCTGAAGCTGCCACTGCTGCCACTGAAGCTGCTGCTGCTGGGTCTGCTGCTGCTGTGGCCACTGTTGCCGGTGCTGGAGCCGCTGATGTTGCTGCCGGACTCTGCTCCTGCTTGGGTCCCGCTGTCGGCTCAAGTTGGCGTGGCCGGGTCCCAGGCCGCTGCTCTGTTCGCTGGAGCTGGGCTCAGGTGGGGGAGGGGAGGGAGCCGCGGCTGCTCTGGTTCTCTCAGTGTTCCACGTGTTCTTCTACCTCGCGGTCTGCTCCTCCGCTGCTCACTGCCGCTCTCCCCTCACGTTTCCCGAGTTGCGGAGAGCGTGGTGTGAGGGGAAGCGCCCGCACCTGGCTTTTCCTGCAGCTCGAGCCGAGCCTGGCGGCTTTCTGGTGCGCCGCCGCCGCCGCCGCTGCTGTTGGCGGAGCTGCCGGGGCCACTTTTGCCGGCCTGTACAGGCTCTGGATCTCTTCTACTTCTCCGCTGCCCTTTCAATTTCCCATACACCTCACTTTTTAGTAAAAGTGTGTATTTTGCTGGGTTTTTTTGGTCTTTTTCTCCCCTAGGCTGCTTTGGCGTGGTACCTACGCCGCCATCTTAACCGGAAGTCCTGAGCACCATCTAAACTGATGACCTATATAAATTTTCATAAGACAATTTTTTTGGTCTCACTCTAGCCCAGGCTGACCTGGAATTCCCTATGTAGTCTCAGGGTGGCCCCGAACTCTTGGTGATCCTCTTACCTCTTCCTCCTGAGTGCTGGGATTAAAGGCATGCATCACCATGCCCAGTTTAAAACAATTTTTAAAAAATTCTCTCCTGTGTGTGTGTGTGTGCATGCGCATGTGTGCATGTACTTGTGTGTGGATGCATGATTACAACAGCACACTTTTGAAGGTCAGAAAACAACCTCAGGTGTTGGACCTCATCTTTTCCTTGCTTGAGATAGGGTCTCTCATTGTATAACAGGTTAGCTGGCCCATGAAATTCACAAGTCTTCTGACACCTACCATCTCTCATTTTGCAATAGGTGCCCAGAGATTGCAGAGCCATGTACCATGTCTACTGTATTTTCTTTTTTCTTTTTTTTTTTTTTTTTTTTGAGGTAGGCTCTCACTGTAGCCCAGGCTGACCTAGAATTCACTATGGAGTCTCAGGTGGCCTCAAACTCACTGCAATACTCCTACCTCTGCCTTCCAAGTGCTGGGATTAAAGGCATGCACCACCATGCCCAACTTCTTTCTTTTTGAAGTAGGTTCTTGTGGTCATTTGATTCAGGTGTTCCCCATAAACTTAGGTGTCCTGAGCACTAGGTTCCCCAGCTAATGGCAATTGGAAATTACAGTGTACTGTTGGAGTGAGCTTATGGGTGCTATAGCCAGTTTCCCTATGCTAGCGTTTGGCACACTCTCCTGTTCCTATTGTCTGCCTGATGTTGGCCAGGAGGTGATGTCCACCCTCTGCTCATGCCATTGTTTCCCCTTGCCATCATGGAGCTTCCACTCAAGCCTATAAGCTAAAATAAGCCCTGTTCCCCACAAGCTGCTCCTGATCAGGTGATTTCTACCAGAGATGCGAACCTGACTATAACAATTCTCCCTTTAGCCCAGGCTGACCTGGAATTCACTATGTAGTCTCAGGCTGGCTCCAAACTCATGGTGATCCTCCTACCTCTGCCTCCCAAATGCTGGAATTAAAGGCATGTGCCACTAAGTCCAGCCCATGTCTGGCTTTAAATAGTCCTGAGGACCTGAATTCAGATTATCAAAGCTTATGCAGCAAGTACTCACTGAGTAAAATGATTGTTTTAAATCATAAAACATTGATATAGTTTGGTACCAGATACAGCAACTTTATTAAACTCTAGTAGTATTACTACCCATCACTCATATTAGACGTTTTAGCAGGGATGTGGGCTGAGAATGTAGCTCAGTTGATAGAATATTTGTCTAATATGCATAAGGCCCTAAGCTCTGTAGGACCAGACTTGGGACAAGGACCAGCTGAGGTAACATGACAACGAAGACAGGAAAACCAACTTCAAAATGATAGATTGCTTTTCAATGAGGCAAAGAACAACCAAGGAAGAGTTCCCCACAGGACAGAAACTGTGTGTCCAGGTGTGGCAGAGCTGGGAATTTTAAAGGGCCTGGTACAGGAAAAAGAATAAGTAGAGGAAAAGAAGGGGGGCCTAGGCCATTCTGCCCATTGAGTCTGTCTGTTCTCTTGATGGCCTCAGGGGAGGGTCTCTGCCCACCAGATGGTCTTATCAGAGAAAACATTTTAAGTATTTTGCAGTCCAGACTTTCCAGGAGATCTACTCCTCTGAACCTCTGCTGAGGTCAGCTTGCTTGATCACTCTGACTCACTAACCCTTCAGGTTCAATCCTCAGCACAATATAAATGGGTATGGTGGCATGTGCTTGGAATCCCAGCATTCAGTAAGTGGAGACAGGCCAGCTTAGGTTACATGAGACCCTCCCTGTGGTAGTATGAATTTATGTCCCCCAATACATTCAAATGTTTTATTAATGTAACTAGGATTTCCAGCTGCCTGTCTGGAATAGAGGTCACTGTGGACAAATCCTGGGATCCAACCCTAAGGTGTTACTGAGGGCAGATCTGTTTCTAGCCTAAAGGTATGCAAACTGCTTAAGCTTTGCCTGGGCCTCCCTGCTGTGCATTTGGTGCTGGGAGTGGCTTTACTCTCTGCAAGAAATTGGTAAAGGGGACCAGCTTCTTCTACCATTATGGAAATTCCCCTGGATCTGTAAGCTCCAAATAAATCCCTTCCTCGCATAAACTGTGTCTGGTCTATAGGTTCATCCCAGCAACTTAAAGCTGACTGTAACAGAAATGGGCACCAGAGAGTGGGTTGTTGCTATGCAATGAATCTGACCATGTGGGTTTTAGTCTTTTGGAACTTATGTCTTGGAGGAATGGACACAGACTTGGTACTTGCAACTGAAGATGGCTTCCAGAGTGGCAAGCTACGTTTTATGGACTATTCTGGTGAGAGTTTGAAAATGCTAAGTGCAGAGAGAATTGTATTTGGAGGATTTGCTTACGAAGTTTCTAAGGGGAAGGAAAGACTACAGAGAACTATGATGTCCTTGGCTAAAGATTTGGAACAGAGATATAAGATTTAAAATTGGAGAAATTCACACAAGTTTAAAATGTACTGGCACACAGACTGGTTTTAGGATACTGAAGCTACTATTGTCAAATACATTAACAATCTTAAGGGAGATGGCCCAATTACTTCACATTGAAACAATGGCCAGGATGCCTGAGCAGACTGAATGGTAGAAATGGTAGAAATGCAAACTCTTTGGAAAGATGACAGAAAGGAAGGAACCTGCTCTTCAAGGTCACAATTTATTTTGTCCCTGAACTAACAACATGGCTGTGTATTGCATACCTGCTATTAGTTTTGGGAAGCATAAAAAATGCATGGAATGGGTCATGAAGTGCACATGGCTTCAGGATCTGCTGTTGAGATGTGGCATATGAAGCAGGGCATGATGACCCTGATAAAGAGACTAGTGAAGCCATTGGTTGACCATGGTGTGCATGGAGACCTGAAGATGTTTTGTATATACCAGGACTGTGCAAGGGCTACACCATGGAGAGTTGTTGGCTCTGGATACAAGTTTTCCCTGGCTACTCAGCCCAGCTGGGGAACTGGAAAATTCAGAGACTTGCCACTGGTCACTTGTTATGGATATCAGACTTGAACTACAAATACTTAACCTAATGGTTATTTATTTTGCACTGGTCCACTTTTCTTGTTATGCCTTATAACAATAGAAATGTTTACTATGTGCCATTACCTGTTGAAAGTATATAACTTGTTCTGATTTTATAGGACTCACAGCTAAGAAACAATCTTAAATCTTAGAGGAGACTTGGGAATTTGGAATTATCTTAAGTTGGCAAAGACTATGGGGACCTTTGAAACTGG
The DNA here is from genome assembly GCF_020740685.1 of Jaculus jaculus. Lineage (NCBI taxonomy): Eukaryota > Metazoa > Chordata > Mammalia > Rodentia > Dipodidae > Jaculus > Jaculus jaculus. Next base: position 83,038,646 of record NC_059110.1, on the reverse strand, counting down.
ACTAAATATAATTTACAATGGGAATTGGTTATTAGCAGCAAGGGGCAGAATATGGTATTTATGTCCCCCAATAGACTCAACTTTTTTAAAAAAATTTTTAATTTATTTATTTGAGAGCGACACAGAGAGAAAGACAGATAGAGGGAGAGAGAGAGAGAATGGGCGCACCAGGGCTTCCAGCCTCTGCAAACAAACTCCAGACGCATACGCCCCCTTGTGCATCTGGCTAACGTGGGACCTGGGGAACCGAGCCTCGAACTGGGGTCCTTAGGCTTCACAGGCAAGTGCTTAAGCGCTAAGCCATCTCTCCAGCCCTAGACTCAACTTTTTATTAAAGCTGTAACTTGGATGATCAGCTGCCACACTGGAAGTGTCATTGTGAGCAGATCCTGGGATCTAACCCTAAGGTATTACTGTGGGCAGACGTTTCCAGCCTAAAGGTATTCAGAGTGCTTGAGCTCTGCCTGGGGTTCCTTGTCGTAGACTTGATGCTTGCTTGTAGTGCTGCTGGTGGTTTTTCTATCTCCATGGATTTGGTAAAGGGAGCCAGCATCTTCTGCCATTATGGAACTTACCCTAGAACTGTAACCTTCAAATAAATACCTTCCTCCCATAAACTGTATTTGGTCTGGAGGCTCATCCCAGCAACATAAAGCTGACTCCAACAGCTATCTTATATATTAAAAAAAAAAATTTGCAAATATTCTCACTGATTTTATAATACCCAGACAGAGTAAACATTCACTATATTAAGACCACACAGAGGTTTAGAGAGTTGGCGTAGCAGTTAAGGCACTTGCCTGAAAAGCCAAAGGACTCAGGTTTGATTTCCAAAGACCCACCTAAAACAGATGCACAAGGTAGCGCATGGGTCTGGAGTTCATTTGCAGTGGCAGGAGGCCATAGTGTGCCCATTCATTCTCTCTACCTGCCTCTTTATCTCTCTCAAAGAAGTAAATAAAAATAAAACTTTTTTTTTTTTTTTTGAAGGTCATGCAGAGCTGGGCATGGTGGCACACACATTTAATCCCAGCATTCAGGAGGCAGAGTTAGGAGGATTGCTGTGAATTCAAGGCCACTCTGAGACTACACAGTGAATTCCAAGTCAGCCTAGGCTAGAGTGAGACCCTACCTCAAAATAACCAAATCAAACAAAAAGACCGTGCAGGCTGGAGAGATGGCTCAGCAGTTAAGGCACTTACTTGCAAAACCTAATGACCCAGGTTTGATTCCCCAGTACCCATACAAAGCTAGATGTAAAAATGGCACATGCATTTAGGGTTCATTTGCAGTGGCAAGACTCTCCTCTCTCTCTGCTCACCATTAAATAAAAAGTAAAATTATTGGCTGGGCATGGCACACACCTTTAATCACAGCACTCAGGAGGCAGAGGTAGGAGGATTACTGTGAGTCCAAGGCCAGCCTGAGACTACATTGAATTCCAGGGCAGCTTGGGCTAGAGAGACCCTACCTCAGGACCAAAAGAAGAGCCAGAGCATGGGGAGTAGTTCAGAAATGTTGCCTTGCAGACATGAAGGGGCCATTATATTCGTGATTGAGCTCACAGTGTTGTTACATTCACAAGACCTGCACAATATTAGGGCCATCAACACTCTGTCATGTATGATGGAGGTTAAAAAGTCAAGTATAACGATTCACACCTACAATCTCAGCACTCAAGAGGCTGAGACAGGAGATTGCTGAGTTCAATGCCAGCCTGGACTGCAGACTGAGATCCAGGTTTGCCTAGTTTAGAGTAAGACAGTGTCTCAAAACAAAAAAAGAAAAAGAAGACATCAAAATAGTTTTAAGGCACTTGCCTGCAAAACCAAAGGACTCAGGTTCAATGTCCCAGGACCCACATAAGCCAGATGAACAAAGTAGCACATGTGTCTGGAGTTTGTTTGCAGTGACTGAAGACCCTGGTGCACCCACTCTCTATCTGCCTCTCCCACCCTCTCTTCTCTGCTTCTTTCTCTCTCAAATAAATAAAATATTTTAAAAGTTTTTTGCTGAACATGGTGGCACATGCCTTTAATCCTTGCACTTGAGAGGTACAGGTAGGAGGATTGCCATGAGTTTGAGGCCACCCTGAGTCTACACAGTGAACTCCAGGTCAGTCTGAGCTAGAGTGAGACTCCATCTCAAAAAAAAGTTTTAAAGCTGGACATGTTTGTACATACCTTTAATCCCAGTACTCAGAAGACAGAGGAAGGTGGCCTGCCATGAGTTCTAGGCCACCCTGAGACTTTTGAACTCCTACCTCCACCTTCCAAATGCAGAAATTATAGCTTGCACCACCACACCAAGTTTTTTTTTTCTTTTATGCACACCTGTATGCTGTGCGGTATATGCATGTGTATGTGGTGGAGGAAAATAGCAGGTATTCCCCTCCACCAATCACCCGCTCATATTTCCTTGCAACAGTCTTGATTCCAGTTTGGAGCCCTAGTAATTCTCTGGTCTCCACTCCCCACAGGACTATGATTATAAATGTGTATGACCATGCCCCCATGTTTTATGTGGGTCCTAGAGATTCAAACTCAAGGGGGTCCCAGGATTCCTTAGGCGCTCATGCTTAAACAGGAGTCACACTTAACTGCTGAGCCATCTCTTCTGATTTTTTTTTTTTATTTGGGGGAGGGACGGATAGAAAATGGGTATGCTGGGGCCTCTAGCCACTGCAATTCCAGACGCATGCACCACCTTGTCCATCTGGCTTACATAGGTATGGGGAATCGAACCTGGGAACTTAGGTTTTGCAGGCAAATGCCTTAACACTAAGCCATCTGTCCAGCCCAATTATTATTATCATTATTATTTGGTTTTTCAAGGCAGGGTCTCACTCTAGCCCAGACTGACCAGGAATTCACTACGTAGTCTCAGGGTGGCCTCAAATGCTCAGCGATCCTCCTGCCTCTGCCTCCTGAGTGCTGGGATTATAGGCGTGCACCACCATGCCTGACTTTATCATTTTTTAAAAATTTTTTGTTTATTTATTTGAGAGCGACAGACACAGAGAGAAAGACAGATAGAGGGAGAGAGAGAGAATGGGCGCGCCAGGGCTTCCAGCCACTGCAAATGAACTCCAGATGCATGTGCCCCTTGTGCATCTGGCTAACGTGGGACCTGGGGAACCGAGCCTCGAACCGGGGTCCTTAGGCTTCACAGGCAAGCGCTTAACCGCTAAACCATCTCTCCAGCCCTCATTTTTTAGAGAGAGCGAGACACAGAGAATTGGCGCACCAGGGCTTCAGCCACTGCTGTCAAACTCCAGATACTAGCGCCAACTAGTGCCCATGTGCAACATTGTGCTTGTGTCCCTTGTGTGTGCCTGCTTTATGTGGGACCTAGAGAGAGATCAAACATGGATCCTTAGGCTTCACCAGCGAGTGTCTTCACTGCTAAGCTATCTCTCCAGCCCTTGTTTTTTTAGAACTAGGTCTCGCTCTAGCACAGGTCCACCTGTGCTTCACTATGTAGTCTCAGGCTGCCCTTGAACTCACAGGGATCCTATTTCTGCCTCCAAGTGCTGGGATTAAAGGCATGTGCCACCACATCGAGCAGTAAAAATATTTTATGCATTTTGAAAAAATATTTATTTTTGAGCCAGGCGTGGTGACACATGCCTTTAATCCCAGCACTTGGGAGGCAGAGGTAGGAGAGTCACCATGAGTTCAAGGCCAAGGCCACACTGAGGCTACATTGTGAATTCCAGGTCAGTCTGGGATAGTGAGACCCTATCCCAAAAAGCCGCCCCCCCCCCAAAAAAAAAGTATTTCTGGGCTGGAGAGAGTTTATTGGCTAAGGCACTTGCCTGCAAAGCTCAGGTTTGACTCCCCAGTACCCACATAGAGCTGTATGCACAAGGTGGCACATGCATCTAGAGTTCATTTGCAGTGGCTAGAGGCCCTGGTGTGCCAATGTTCTCCCTCTCTCTCAAATAAATAAATATTTTATTTTTCATGGTATTGTATGTATGTAAGTAGAAGAACAGATTTCTGGAGGTGGAAAAGCCTAAGTGAGGTCAAGGGAAGATATTGAGTAAAGGGAAAGTAGGGGGGGAGAGTTAATCAACATGTAAGCAGATATGAATAAGTCATATGGGGGGCTGGAGAGATGCCTTAGCAGTTAAGGCATTTGCCTGCAAAGCCGAAGGATCCCGGTGCAATTCTCCAGGGGGCGCATGCATCTGGAATTCGTCTGCAGTGGCTGGAGGCCTTGGTGCACCCATTCTTTCTCTCTCTGCCTCTTTTTCTCTCAAATAAATATAATTTTTTGTTTGTTTGTTTGTTAAGGTAGGGTCTCACTCTAGTCCAGGATGACCTGTTAGTCTCAGGGTGGCCTTGAACTCACGGCAAACCTCCTACCACTGCCTCCCGAGTGCTGGGATTAAAGGTGTGTGCTACAAAGCTCGGCAAAAAAAGTTTGTTTTTTTTAAGTCAAGTCAGGTGTGGTAGCACACACCTTTAATCCCAGCACTCGGGAGGCAGTGGTAGGAGGACTGCCATGAGTTCAAGGCCACCCCGAAACTACAATACTGAATTTCAGGTCAGCCTGAGCAACAGCAAGACTCTACCTCAGAAAATTAAAAAAAAAACGAAAAAGTCATATGGAAACCTACATTTTTGGACAATGGTGCACCCAGAAGCCAGATTGTTACTAGAAAATTTTCTGTCCCAAGGATGGGACACCTTCCAGTGAGTTGCTGGCCAGAAAGGTAACTGATGTTCTATCCATAATATTCTATCTCCTGTATCTTTACATAGACAGATTGATTCTCTTCATGCTCCCCTTGAATCACTGCATAATTTCTACAAACCCCCTAAAATGTCAACAATTTCATCTTTAAATACTCCCAGGTATATTATTATTTACACACACAATTGAGGCACATACCTTTTATTCCCTATAAGCATAGGTTTAGCTGTTCCATGACAAATATTCAAAGATTACTTTCTCCAAAAGATCACCAAGCCAAACATTTGGCCATACTTTTATTTCTACATATACTATAAACATACAATACATGCTACAAAAAAAAACATTTCTTTAAAATTTAACTGTCAAGAAAGTGTATAGTGTTATAATACAATGGCACATGTTCATATTTTATTTCAAATTGGTTTGCTTATCACCCATTTCAAACCATTAATAGTGAAATGTTACTTGTGGATAATTAAAATCTATTTGCTTTATTAATAAACAATTCCAACAAATTAATAAGAATTAACCATGTCAAATATTAGTATCCAAAAAATGGACTTTTGCAGAAATGATTATATAAAATATAGCAGCCAATTTCAGTTTACTTTGCTCTGTGACAATGTACATATGCATTTGAATAGGATTCTAGCTTTTGCTTTTTTTGGAAGATATTTATAAAAAGTCCTTTGATTTCTTGAGGTCCAGTAACTGCTTCACCAGCCAAATGCAACCCAACAGTTCGTGTAATGGCTCTGGACACTAAGTCACTGAGAAATTCTTATGATTTGGGTAGAGATGCATATTCCACTAATATTACACATGATGAGGAGACATCACAAGCTAATATCAAAGTCAAAGGCAAAATAAAAAACAAACATTCTGATCAGTTGTGACAAGGATCTTCTTCAAATATTTTGGATGCCATACTTCCAGGAAAAGAAGACTGAATGTGTACTTGGATTTTATAGTTATCCGTGCTAACTGAAAATTCAACATAGTAGTAGATGGAATTATTTTGAGTATTGCAAATCTGTCCATCCAACATTATTGAGCACCCACTGTGCATAGCACTGTGCTAACATTTTGAGTGTTTACATTTTTGTCAAGCATTACTTTAGTGTGAGGTAAAAATGTATTAAATTAGCATCAACTCATTAGTTTGCCTATGGTAATGTACGTATTCTGGTGCCACCTGACTTCCCTATGTCATGTCACACGCTTCTGTGCTCTGCTCATTCTCTCATACACAACACCTGCACACGGCTGTGCTAAGCAATGTGCTGATCCCTGCAATGCCATGATTTGGTGCATGTCCAAAGAATGCAGACTTATCATATGTTATGAACCTATGCAGGACTAGAAAGGTAGGCAATTTTCTAAAATGAGGTCAAGGGAAAGTAGAAGGTGTTTCTATTGGTCACACCACACCAGAGACCACTAAGTGCTTTTACTGACTGGGAACTAACTTTGAAAGTTCCATGTTATAGTCTTAACAAGAGCCAGATCATTTTTGGTCTCATAGGTCTATTCTTTGGAGCACCTGACCCCATATAAACCATTCTATATTTGTAAACTAACCTGGACATAAAAAAATGAAAGGTATTTGTAATGTAATGTAATTCAAGCACTATTCTGGTCATGTAAAATGAGTAATACATAAGTAATTTATGACCGGTTCACACATTTTTCAAAGTATTAACCCTCTCTATCTCAAAGTCAAATTCTAAACTGCCTTTTTTTTTTTTTTTTTTACAAGTTGCACATGATGCAGAGGGCAGTATTTGGCCCTAAAACCTTCCATGGAATATGGTAAGTGATTGGTCCTTCCACTCCATCTAGAATCTGAGAATTCCAAGTGTCCCGTTAGCACTCGGGAGAGACAGCCCTGCTGGAACCCCACTATCAGCCAGGAGTGTCTTTAGCTGCTGTAGCTGTGTGCAACTACTGTCCCCTCGGGGCAAAGTAGGGAGCTTGGAGTTTGACTGTCCACTGAGTGAATCCAATACTTGCTTAAAGCTATGCACTGAATAAAGTGCTCTGCACATCCTGCTTCTCGTTTGGAATGAAAATATACACTCTTCTAATAATTAGGGCCTGGGGGAAGAGAATGACAAGGATTGAAAGAATACAAGAGAAAGTGTGAAGCACTGACTGAGAAGGAAGACAAATGCCTCTAGTAGTGTTCTCAGAACGCTCAGGATTTGAAATGTCAGAATGAGTCACACAATGGTCATGTTCCATAAATGAAAACAGGATCCCAATGGGGACTGTTCACCTGGTGCATGGTTACTTCATGGGGAGGAAGGGCGCAGTCTACTGCATTTGATAGTGTGGTTTGAGAATGAAAACAGAGCCACTCAGTCAGGGTAAGCAGTGCCTAAAGCTCTTGCTGTTCATCAGTTCTCCACAGGTTGATGGGCACTGCCCGAGAGAAAGGCGGCCAGACATGCATCCTTCTATGCGGCATGGCCACCACAACCTCAAACTGCCAAATCAGAAGTCAACCACAAAGCCCTCCAGTTTCGTACCCTGAATAAGGTATATAAGACTAGAAATGGAGTAGTTCACTCTAAAAAAGTATTACAGGTAACAGAATGCTTATATAAACTAGACTGCTTTTGACACCTGTAAGAAAATTGTATAGATGGCAATTGGGAAGGGAAAAAAAAAGATTGTTCCCATCTGTCAGCAAAACCGTTGAGCTATACTCAGCTGAAGTCCTCATCAGGATTCTGTTGATCCAGTAGACGGACATGTGTGAATGGGAAGTGACCTCGTTTGCCATTACACTCCCCTTCCCACTGACCACTCACATTAATCTTCGTAACCTTTACCAGCTCACCGACCTGCAGGAGGAGAATAAGGACAGTACTTTATTTCCAGTTAAGAATGCAAGCTGAAAATTTCCATTCTCTGGCTAGGCATACCCTGCCCAGGTGACTGTTTCAGGGTTAATACAGAAATGGCTACTCACTACCACCCCAGCCCCAGCCACCAGACTGGTTACTTGTGGTTAATGCAGGCAAAAGAAAAGCAGTAGAGAAAAAAACAGAACACAGAAGCAAAAAGGATCCTAGAAAGTGATACTTTCTGCAAACCTCCTTGTCTCTGGACAACCAATCTCAGCCTAAGTGAGCTAGTGTTCCTCCTCTGTGTTCACTATCCTCAGCCCGTCTAACCTACCAAACTTAGCATAGGGGATGAAGCCCAGCCCCCTCCTTAAACCTACACAACAGCATACTCTCCTTAGAGTGCACACGCTCGTGTGTGCACACACAGACACACCCTGACTGCCTCCAATGCACAGCAAAAAGAAAACATAGCAAGCAAACTTGAGAGGCTGAGGCAGGAGGATCATCATGAGTTCCAGATCAGCTGGGGCTAGAATAAAACCATGCTTCAAAAAAGAGCAAAAGGGCTGGAGAGATGGCTTAGCAGTTAAGCGCTTGCCTGTGAAGCCTAAGGACCCCAGTTCAAGGCTCAACTCCCCAGGACCCACGTTGGCCAGATGCACAAGGGGGCGCATGCGTCTGGAGTTCGTTTGCAGTGGCTGGAGGCCTTGGAGTGCCCATTTTCTCTCCCTCTCTCTATCTGCCACTTTCTGAACCTCTCAAATAAATAAAAAAATAACAACAACAAAAAAAAGTAGATAAAAGGTTCAAAGCAATTACATGATATTCAGATTACATGAATGTCTATAGCAAAAGTCTTTGGACCAGAACTACAGATTTCAGAATAGCCACTTTATTCCTAAAATCAAAAAAAATTTTTTTCAAGGTAGGGTCTTGCTCTAGCCCAGGCTAACCTGGAATTCACTATATAGTCTCAGGCTGTCTGGGAACTCACAGCGATCCTCCCAACTGCTGGGATTTTGTGCACCACCACGCTTGGCATTTGTTGGTTGTTGAAAAAGGATCTCAAAAGACTAACCTGAAGCTTGCTTGCTATGTTGACCAGGCTGGCCATGAATTTATGTTAATCCTTTGCCTCTCTGCCTGCCAGGTGCTTGAATTACAGAAATGTGCAATCAGGCTATAATCTTACAATACAAAGGAATGCACTGACAACAGTAGTTCTAATACTTCTCATTTCAAACAACCAGTTATAAATAGGGAAAGAAGCCAGGAGGCTGAGGTAGGAGGACTGGCATGAGTTCTAGACCAGCCTGGGCTATAGAGTTGAGTTCCAGGTTAGCCTGGGGTAAAGTGACACTCTACTTCAAAACACACAAAAGAAAGACAGCTGAGGGCTGAGGAAATAGCTTAGTGGTAGGAGGATCACCATGAGTTCGAGGCCACCCTGAGACTACATAGTTAATTCCAGGTCAGCCTGGGTCAGAGTGAGGCCCTACCTTGAAAACCAAAAATGAACAAACAAATAGCTGGGCATGGTGGTGCACACCTTTAATCCCAGCACTCAGGAGGCAGTTAGGAGGATGTCATGAGTTTGAGGTCACCTGAGACTATATAGTAAATTCTAGGTCAGCCTGAGATAGATTGAGACCCTACCTTGAAAAAAAAATCAATAATAAATAAATAGGGTTGGAGAGATGGCTTAGTGGCTAAGGCCCTTGCTGCAAAACCAAAGGTCCCAGATTAAATTCCCTAGTATCCACATAAAGCCAGATGCACATAGTGGCACATGTATCTGGAGTTCATTTGCAGTGGCTAAAGGTCCTAGCTTGTCCATTCTCTCTATCTGCCTCTCTCAAATAAAAAATTTAAAAATAAGCTGGGTGTCATGGCATACGTCTTTTATCCTAGCCCTCAGGAGGCAGAGGTTGGTGGATTGCTGAGTTTCAGGGCAGCCTGAGACTAACTACATAGTAAATTCCAGGTCAGCCTGGGCTGAAAAGTGAGACCCTACCTTGAAAAAAACTAAAAATTTAATTAATTAAAAAAATAATTTAAGTCACTTGGTGTGGTGTTGCATGCCTATAGTCCTAGGACTCTGAGAGGCTGAAGCAGCAGGACTATAAACTTAATAAAGCCAGCTTGAGCTGTATGAGGCCATATCTCAACATCAACACCAAAAACACACAAAAAAAGGTGGGGAGGGACTATTTTTTAATTCCTTATGTAGCACACACAGGATAACCCTGAATTTATAATCCTTGTCTCCACCTCCCAAGTGCCCAAATTATAGGTGTGTGCCACCACTCCCAATTTATACAGTGGTAGGGATTGGACCCAGGGCCTTTCGCATGCTAAGGCAAGCACTGTTGCAAATGAGCCACATCCCTAGTGACAGGAAAATCATAGTATGTATTACCAATGAACAGGAAAGACTTTCTAACGGCTTGAAGTAATACACTCCCTCACTCCCCAACGCAGGGTCTCACTCTAGCCCAGGCTGGCTTCAAACGCACAGTGACCCTCCTACCTCAGCCCACCTAGTGCTAGAATTACAGGTCATTATGTGTCATTATGCCTGGGTAGTTATAGTTTTTAGGTCCATGTGCATAGAATTTGATATGTATGTATGGATATGTGTATGTGTGTGCAGATAAAGTGCATCCCATGTGGCAAGAATGTGGAGGCTAGAGGAGGGTGTCAGATGTCCTCCTGCATCACTCTTCCACCTTACTTCTTTGAGAAAGTCTCTTGCTGAACCTTAATTTCACTGTTTTATTTTTGTTGTTGTTGTTGTGTTTGTTTAAATTCACTGTTAAGTTAGACTAGCTAAACCAGAGAGCCCTGGTGAGCCTCTTGTCTCCACCCACCTTCAGTAAGTATGGCCCAATCTAGCTATTTCTGTGATTGCATGCTAGGGAACTGAATCCACAGAGGGGCAAGCCCCATCAGGCTTTCAAGCTTGCTTGCAGGACACGCACTCTTATTGAGCCATCTCCCCAATGCTACATTTATTTATTTTTCTTTCAAGGTAGTGTCTTGCCTAACCTGAAATTCACTTGTCTCAGGGTGGCCTCAAGCTCACAGCAACTCACCTCTACCTCCTGAGTGTTGTGATTAAAGGCATGTGCTACCATATCCAACAGATTATTATTCTACCACTGTTCCATCCTTCTATCTGGTCCTCAGCCTCCTGACCCTTATGAACAAGCTTGAAAGTAAATCATGGAGTGATTTGTAATGGGGCTGAATATGGTTACCCTAGTTTCTTAGCTCCAAGAAAACTGAATGAACTGCTTTATTCCTTAGGTCTATACTTTTTCAAGGTCACTGTGCCCCTGTACACGTTATATACAGAACTGGTGCAGGAACAAATGCTTATTCAGCTGACTTTCACCAGAGTTCTAATAACCCAAATGACATTAACTCCTGAAATATATTAAACAGGAGATACTAGGGAACTATGTGACCTCTTTTGTTAATGCAATCCCAGATGACTACTTTTCTAGTTTATGTCCCTATCAGTTGACAGGAAAGACATCAACAACTGCCAGCTTCCTTTGATCGACACTTGCAGGGCTCCAGTGAACCCAGAACAGGAAGCACACACAAATGCAGATAAATAAAACCAGAGAAAACAAAGTACAGAGAAGAGTACAGGGGCCTAATTGCCAAACCTTCCTAACTCAACAAAGATAATAACTATTTCAAGATTTGGCTGAAATAAAATATTAAGGAGATTATAGCAATCTAAGGCAGGGGTTAAAACTATTGCTCAGGAGTCAAATCCAACTTGCTATTTTATAAATAGCTTTACTGGAACATAGCAAGTTCCATTCATTGTTTTGGCTATGACCCTCCTTCTGTTTACAATGGCAGGGTACAGTGCTCTTGACAGAGACCATATGGCCTTTGTGGGATTTTATAGAACCTTCATCTAAAGAACAGATGAGGGGCTGCGCTGGGGCTCAGCAGTTAAAGGAACTTGTTTGTAAAGTCTGCCAACCCAGGTTCAATTCACAGCCACTCATATAAAGCCAAACAGGCACACAAGTGCATACACACACAAACACACAAATGGAGACAGAGGTAGGCGATAGTTCAAGGCTGCCCTGAGGCTACATAGAGCATTCCAGGTCAGCCTTGAAACCCCCCTCCTGCCAAAAAAAGGGGGGAAAAACATAATAAATAACAATCTCAACACTGAGAAGACAGAGGGACAGAGAGGTAGGAGGATCACCATGAGTTCAAAGCCAACCTGGGCTACAGTGAGACCCTAACTTAGAGGGAGGGAGGGAGATATTTTAGGCCCATCTAGTCTGTCTCTGTTTGTTTTTGAGGTAGGGTCTCACTCTAGACCAGGAACTCACTCAGTAGTCCCAGGCTGGCCTCAAGTTCACAGTGATCTTCCTACCTCTCTGCCTTCTGAGTACTGAAATTAAAGGCACATCACATCATACCCAACCCAGCTAGGGTTTTTATTTTTAATTTATTTGAGAGCAACAGACAGAGAGAGAATGAGTGCACCTGGGCTTCCAGCCACTGTAAACGAACTCCAGATGTGTGTAACCCCTTGTGCATCTGGCTAACATGGGTCCTGGGGAAATTGCCATCTCTCCAGCCCCCAGGTAGGGCTTTTCTTTTTAGGTTTTTTTGTTGTTGTTCATTTTTATTTATTTGTTTGAGAGTAACACAGAAAGAAAGAGGCAGAGAGAGAGAGAGAATGGGCATGCCAGGGCTTCCAGCCATTGCAAATGAACTCCAGACACGTGCACCCCCTTGTGCATCTGGCTAATGTGGGTCCTGGAGAATCGAGCCTCGAACCGGGGTCCTTAGGCTTCACAGGCAAGCGCTTAACAGCTAAGCCATCTCTCCAGCCCCCATCTAGGGTTTATAATCAATGAAAACAAGTAGACATATCAGCCCTAACAATTCACTAGCTTCTAAGGTGGACTGAAATGGACATAGGTTTATTGGTGGAAAGCTACAAATGTACTGAAGTATAACTGGTAGATTACCAGGTAAGCAGAAAAAGCATCCCATATAAAATCCTAGAAGAAATTGTGATGGCATGTACTAATGACTATGAAAGAGGCTGAATCAACTAGATTGTGAGTTCAAAGTTAACCTCAGCAATTTAAAAATACATTTTAAAATTATTTTATTTATTTGCAAGAGAGGGATACAGAGAGAAAGCCCCTAAAAAACCATACACACACACACACACACACACACAATCACGCCCAGTTTTACATTTTTTAAATAAAACTAGGGCTGGGGAGATGGCTCAGTGATTAAGGCAGTTTGCCTGTGAAGTTTAAGGGCCCAAGTTTGATTTCCTAGTACCCACATAAGCCAGATGCACAAGGTGGCACATGTATCTAGAGTTCATTTGTAATGGCTAGAAGCTCTGGCATGCCCATTTTCTCTCCCTCCCTTCTCTCTCAAATAAAATAGTTAAACTAAAACTAAAAAGGGCCAGGCATAATGGTGCATACCTTTAATCCCAGCACTCAGGAGGCAGAGGTAGGAGGATCGCTGTGAGTTCGAGACCACATAGTGAATTCCAGGTTAGCCTGGCCTAGAGTAAAGCCCTACCATGAGGGGGGAAAAAAAACAAAAAAAACAAAAAAAAAACCCTAAAACTAAAAAGGGCTGGGGTTTACTTGTGGTGGTTCACACCTCTCACCCCAGTCCCTGGGAGGCAAAGACATGACTGTTTTGAATTTGAGGCCAGCCTGGGAGGCAGTTATCAGAGTGAATTCTAGACCATGTTTTCTAGTTACAAGTGTGAGATCCTGTCTCAAAAAAAAAGGGGGGGAGGGGGGAACTGTAGCATATCCATAGATCATTTTTCTAGCATGCAAGGCCCTAGATTTAATCTCTATTTAAAACAACAACAATGGGAACCAGGCATGGTGGCTCATGCTTTTAATCCTAGCACTTGGAAGGCAAAGGTAGGAGGATCTCTGTGAGTTCAAGGCCAGCCTTAGACTACATAGTGAATTCCAGGTCAGCCTGGACTAGAGTGAGATCCTATCTCAAAAAAACAACTGAGGTGCAGTGGCACATACCCTTAATCCCAGCACTTGGGTGGCACAAGCAGGAGGACTGCTGTGAATTCAAGGCCACCCTGGGCTACAGTGAGACCCTACCTCAAGATACAAAATGGGGGAGAGGAGGAATTGTCATGGTTTATTGTCTGTAATTATGGAAGTTGTCAATAATTTAAAACAATTTTTTTTGTTTTACTTTTATTTATTTGAGAGAGAGAATGGGCACACCAGGGCCCCAGCCATTGCAAACAAACTCCAGATGCATGCGCCCCCTTGTGCATCTAGCTAACATGGGTCCTGGGGAATCAAGCCTTGAACTGGGGTCCTTAGGCTTCACAGACAAGCACTTAACCACTAAGCAATTTCTCTTAGCGGTTAAGGAACTTGCCTGTAAAGCCATAAAACCTCGGTTTGATTCCCCAGGACCCATGTAAACCAGATGCACAAGGGGGCGCATGTGTCTCTCCCTGTGCTTTCTCTCAAATAAATAAAATATTTAGAAAAAACTGAAAATAATTAAAAGTGGGTGAGGTGGTCCACAGCTATAATCTCAGGGCCCAGACGACAGAGAGATCAGGAGCTCAGTCATCCACCACCACCTATTTAGTTCAGTGTTAGTCTGGGTTACATGAGCTACTGTCACAAAACAAGGGCTGAGAAGATAGGTCGAGGGTTAAAAGGTACTTGCTTGCTTGCAAAGCCTGCTGACCTGTGGTTTGATTCCCCAGTACCCAAGTAAAGCCAGATGTACATAGTAGTACATACATCTGGAGTATGTTTGCAGTTGCAAGAGCTCTGGTATACCCATTCTCTCTTTCTTTGCTAATAATAAAAATATTGAAACAATAATTAACTGGTGGTACACATCTTTAATCCCAGCACTCAGGAGGCAGAGGTAGGAGGTATGAGTTTGACTACATAATGAATTTCAGGTCAGCCTGGGCTACAGTGTAAGACCCTACCTTGAAAAACAAACAAAAACAAATAAAAAATATTTAAACCCTAAAGGACTGAAGAGATGGCTTAGTGGTTGGGGAGCTTGCTGGGAAGCCCAAGGACCCAGGTTCGATTCCCTAGTACCTACATAAGCCATCATGTGGTGTTGCATGTATCTGGAGTTCATTTGCAGTGGTTAGAGGCCCTGGCGTGCTCGTTCTCTCTCTCATAAATAGAAATATTTAAAAGAGAACAAACCCTGGAGGATATTTACCTTTCCTTGGTTTTAGTCCAAGGCAGAAATGATCATGACTACCAAGTAGGTTAACAACTGAGCTGTACTATCTTCCAGGTGAGATGTAGGGATTTTAGCTCGACATAAAAATTAACAATAGCACTGGGAAAACAGCTCAGCAATAAAAATTTTGACAGCCTAGATTCAATTTCCCAGCCACTCAAGTGAAGCTGAATGTGCATTACTTTGCATCAACAAAGAGAACCTGGCACACACTGTGTACGGTGCATATACACATATGCAAACAAATTTAATTTTTTTTGGTAGATGACACCTGAAGTTCCCAAACTGTACACTGTCTGAGGCACTGTAAGAACTCACTAGAAGCCAGGCATGGTGGGTGGTGCATGCCTTTAATCCCAGTGAATTCCAGGTCAGCCTGAGCTAGAATGAAACCCTACCTTTAAAAACCAATTTGATTCCCCAGTACTCATGTAAAACCATATGCACAAAGTGATACAGGCATCTGGAGTGCATTTGCAGTAGCAGAAGGCCCTGGCATACCCATTCAGGGTAGCCTCAAATTTATAGTTTCCTGAGTGTTAGGAATAAAGGCGTGTACCACCTTGCCTGACAAAGCTCACGATTTTTTAAAAATATTTATTTTTATTTATTTGAGAGTGACAGACAGAGAAAGAAAGAGGCAGAGAGAGAGAGAATATGGGCGTGCCACGGCCTCCAGCCACTGTAAACGAGCTTCAGACACGTGCGCCCCCTTGTGCATCTGGCTAACGTGGGTCCTGGGGAATCAAGCCTTGAACTGGGGTCCTTAGGCTTCATAGGCAAGAGCTTAATCGCTAAGCCATCTCTCCAGCCCAAAGCTCACAATTTTGACATTAGGTTACACTGTATTTCCTTCAAAGACATGCCTTTAATCCCAGCACTCAGGAGACAGAGGTAGGAGGATTGCCAAGAGTAAAAGGCCACTCTGAGACTACATTGTAAATTCCAGGTCTGAGCTAGAATGAGACCCTACCTTGAAAAAACAAAGAATTAAAATAAAATAAAATGCTAGAGAGAGACTCAGCAGTTAAGTGTTTGCCTACAATGCCTTATGACCCGGGTTTGATTCTCCAGTACCCACATGAAGCCAGATGTACAAAGTGGTACATACAAAGTGGTACATACATTGAAGTGGCTAGAGGCCCAAGTGTACCCATTCTCCCTCACTCCTTGCAAATAAGGTTTTTTGTTTGTTTGTTTTTTGTTTTAATCAAGGGGCTGGTGAGATGGCTTAGTGGTTAAGGGACTTACCTGAGAAGCTTAAGGACCCATGTAAGTGAGATACACCAAGTGGTACATGCATTTGGAGTTCATTTACAGTGGCTAGAAAACAAATCTACTCTCTCTCCTCTTTTCTTGTTCTCTCTCCTGGGTGCGGTAGCACACACCTTTAATTCTAGTACTCAGAGTCCAAAGTAGGAGGACCCCTGTGAGTTTGAGGTCAGCCTGAGACTACACAGTAAATCCCAGGTCAACTTGGGATACAGTGAGACCCCCACCTTGAAAAACAAAAATACATTGCTGGTTTACAAATCTAAAATACTCCTATCAGTCTCCTGGGTGCTCAGATCAGATTACAAGTATGTGTAACAAAGCCCTTCTCCAATCTAGATTAATAGTTGATCAAATTATGCTTCAAACATGTGAGTTACATGTATGGATGCACAGATGGAGTTGAGCATGGAGTTGAACACAAGCCTGTAATCTATAATCCCAGCACTCGGGAGGTAGAGGCAGGAGGATTAGGAGTTTAAGGCTATATGAGATTCTGTCTCCAAAAATCACGCAGAGGATCACCATGAATTCGAGGCCACCCTGAGACTACATAGTGAATTCCAGGTCAGCCTGGACTAGATTAAAATGGTACCTCATTATTTTGTGTGTGTGTGTGTGTGTGTGTGTGTGTGTGTGTGTGTGTGTGTGTAGAAGAACAGATTAATGGTGGTGATAAGGCCCAAAGTGAGATCAGGGGAAGAGATTGAGTAAAGGAAAGGTGGAGGGAGGGCTAATCAAAACCTAAGAGGATATAAATAAATCATATGGAATCCTACTATTTTGGACAATCTAACACTCAGGAGCCATAGATTGTGGCTAGAAAATTTTCAGTGCCAGGGATGGGATACCTTCCAGTGAGTTGTCGGCCAGGGAGGTCCCTGATGGTAGGCCACTGCCGAGCCCCTTGGTTTCTCACCAGGAAGAGATGGTAAGACCCTACTGCTGAAGACTCCACATACTTGGGCTGCAAGGCCCCTGAGAAGTCCTTCTGGAACTGAGCTGATAACCTCCTCCATGTAGACCAGCTGACAGAAAGCTGGAAGAAACCATTCTGCATGCAGTTCAATGGGAGAAAGAGAAATCACCAGTGAAGATACTCAACAGTGGACACTACAAGCCTTATATTTGGCCAGCCAGGCCAAATGAGCCAATGGGTGCCAATAGTGGCACGTCTGTCATGGTGGAAACCAACTGCCCTCTAATTGGACTGGAGGCCCACTCCATGGGGAGAAACACATCCCTGATACTGAAAACTTAAAACGGATAGTCATGAGCCTCAGGGGTGCAACGTCTACTGCTACCTGGCTAAATGTATATACTATGCTTATCAAACTGCCCAGTAAGCACTTCTCTTAATGTTCATACACTTATATTAATGCTACTCTCACTTTTGATAGAGAATCTTCTCTTTTCAGATGGCAGTGACCTTGGGACAGCTTATAAGGCATCATGGTGGTGGAAAGAAGTGACAGGAGTGCTCAGTACTGTAATATCTCTATCACACCTTCCAAGGCTCAAGGTCTAATGCAGAAGAGGTGATGGAAGGAATTTAAGAGCCGAAGGAAGGGTAGGACTCCTTACAACGTGCTCCCTCCAGACACAAAATGGCCTGGATATCCATAACCTCACAGTACCTGACATTACCTACAAAAAACCATCATAAGAGGATGAAAAGATCATGACATCCAAATAGAGACTGATTGAGATGGGGAGGGGATATGATGGAGAATGGAGTTTCAAAGGGGAAAGTGGGGGGGGGAGGGTATTACCATGGGATATTTTTCTAAAATATTTTTGTTCATTTTTATTTATTTATTTGAGAGTGAGAGAGGGAAAGGGTGCGCAAGGGCTTCCAGTTGTGTGTGCCCCCTTGTGCATCTGGCTAACGTGGGTCCTGGGGAATCGAGCCTTGAACCAGGGTCCTTAGGCTTCACAGGCAAATGCTTAACCGCTAAGCCATCTCTCCAGCCCACCATGGGATGTTTTTTATACATCATGGAAGTTGTTAATAAAAATTTGAAATCAATTAAAAAAAACTCAAAAGAACCAAAGAATAGATAGGCCACACATGGTGGCAACATGTCTTTCATTCCCAGTGTTCAGGAGGTAGATGTAGGAGAATCACTGTGAGTTCAAGGGCAACCTGGGACTACAGAGTGAGTTCCAGGTCAGCCATGGTTACAGTGAGAACCTACTTCAGAAACACACTCTCTCTCTCTCTCTCTCTCTCTCTCTCACACACACACACACACAGAGAGAGAGAGAGAGAGAGAGAGAGAGAGAGAGAGAGAGAATATTTTTCTTATCAGATTGCTAAGAACAGAAAGCTAGAATTCCCCATCTCACCTCACTGTAGTGAGAACTATGCCTTGCTACACAGAATAACTAAGGATATGCTATCAATAAAAAAGCAAAAGACCTGCATCAAAGCTGGAAATGATGGAATATGCCTGTAATCCCAACACTGACAAGGCATGAATTCAAATGTACCCTTGAATATATACTGAGACCTTCTCTTTTAAAAACAGACCTAGGGAGATAGCTCAGTTGGTAAGGTACTTGTCTTACAAGTCTTATAAGCATGAGAACCTGAGTTTGAGACCCAGAGACAAGTAAAAATCCCAGCTGTGGTAGCATCCGCTTGTAGTAACAGTGCTGAGACAGTGGATACAGGAGGATTCCTGGGGCTCACTGGCTAGCTAGCCTAGCTAAATAGGTAAGAGCTATGTCTAGTAAGAGACCTTGTCGCAAAAATTAAGATGGAGAGCAACTAAAGAGGATAACCATCATTGACCTTTGACCACCATGTGCACAAGCATTCACACACACATACATACATACTCCCCAGAAATGTGGCCTCTACATGCATGCACACATGTGTACATATACCTCCCTCCACCCCACATATGAATCAAGGACTACAATAATGTTATAAAGATGAGTGAACAATATAGTCAGGATGGCTAAAGGTGACCCCAAGAAGCCAAAGGGCAAGATGTCTGCCTACGCCTTCTTTGTGCAGACTTGCAGAGAAGAATGTAAGAAGAAAAACCCAGAGGTCCCTGTCCATTTTGCAGTTTTCCAAGAAGTGTCCGAGAGATGAAAGACAATGTCCAGCAAGGAAAAACCCAAGTTTGATGAAATGGTGAAGGCGGATAAAGTGCGCTATCATCCAGAAATGAAAGATTATGGACCAGCTAAAGAAGGCAAGAAGAAAAACACTCCAATGCCCCCCAAAGACCATGGTCTGGATTTTTCCTTTCTGTTCAGAATTCTGTCCCAAGATCAAGTCCACAAATCCTGACATCTCTTATTGGAGATGTAGCCAAGAAGATGGGTAAGATGTAGAATAACTTGACAGCGAGAAGCAGCTGTGTATCAGCAAGGCGGCCAAGCTGAAGGAGAAGTATGAGAAGGCTGTTGCAAACTATAAGTCCAAAGGGAAGTTTGATGGCGCCAAGGGTCCTGCCAAAGTTGCCGGGAAAAAGGTGGAATAGGAAGATGAAGAGGGGGAGGAGGATGAATAAACCTCTTATCTGTCCCTTTGTGAATAGCTTAGATTAGGGAGTGCCGTGACTGACACATCTCTCCTTGGAGCCGTGTCTACTGCCCTCATTCGGTTTAATCACAGAACATGATCACGGTCATACTGTAGTCTCTCAAAGTGTCAGTGGTTTACATGAAGTGCCACGGGAGTTTGCACATACTTCCAAGCATTCATTGTTAAGATGAAAAGGCACTCTCGTGTTCTCCTCACTCTGTGCACTTTGCTGTTGGTGTGACAAGGCATTTGGAGATGTTTCTGGCATTTTGTTTTCAACTTGTAAGGTGTTCTCAGCTCTATGGTTATTGGCTAGAAATCCTGAATTGTCAACTGTACACACGTATAGTGTGTAAAGAGAACAAAACAACTGAGACAAACTCTTGATGCTCCTTGTGTGGCATGGAGAATGGGGGGAGGGAGAGATGCCTTTTTGAGGGGCTTGTAGCTCAGGGGGTGCACTGTGAGGCCAGGCCTGCTGATACTGCAGTGAGCATCCATTTAGCTTCAGGTTGTCTTGTTTTGTATATAGTGACATAGCATTCTGTTGACATTCTTAGTTGTGGAAAAGGGGGGAGGGGTCAGCTGGCATGAGAAGTGTTGGGAGTTATTTAGTTAAGTGCAATAGATTTTCAAACTTCGTTTCTAAACTAGAACTCGTCTTTGTCAGCAAAGCAAAAGAATTACTGCATCACTGAAAGTTCAAGGGCCCTCTGTACTTAAACACAATTTGCAACATTGTTATTTTTTGTTTGTTTATAATGCTGAGATGTTTTTGAAGTTAAATAAACAGTATTACATTTTTAAAAATTAATAATGTTATAAAGAGAGAAAACCAGGGCTAGAGGGATGACTTAGCAGTTAAGGCACTTGCCTGAGAAACCAAATGACCCAGATTCAATTCCCCAGGACCCACATAAGCCAGATGCACAAGGTGGCACATGCGTCTGGAGTTTGTTTGCAGTGGCTGAAGGCCCTGGCGTGCCCATTCTCTCTCAGTCTCTTTCTCTCTCTCTCAAGAAATAAATAAAATATAAATAAAAAAAAAATGAAAAAGGCAGTCTGTTGGGCTTGCCAGAAAGAAAGAAAGGGGAGGGAGGGAAGAAGAAAAGGAGGTTGAGTTAGGTAAAGTATTGCAAGCCCATAGCCTTCCAGCACTGGAGGTGGGGTAGGAGGTGGATAAAGGAAAATCATGAGTTCAAACTATGCTAGGGCTAAAGAGACAGATTAGTGGTTAAGGCATTTCCCTGTGTAGCCTAAGAACCCAGGTTCAATTCTCCAGGTTCCATCTAAGCCAGGTCCCATTCAAACAGTGGCACATGCATCTGGAGTTCATTTTCATTGGCTAGAGGCCCTGGTGTGCCCTTTCTCACTCTCTTTCTCTCCCTATCAACTAACAAATAAATAAAAATGAAAAGAAAAGAGAAACAAACAAAGAGAGAAAACCAGATATCAAATCTGGGTTTGGTAGGGCACATCTATGTTATCATACTTTTGGGGGGAGAGGGCAGAAAGGGAGACAGGGCTTCATTACTTAGCCCAGGCTGGCCTTAAACCTGAAATACTTCTGTCTTAGCCTCCATAGTGCTAGGATTACAGCTGTGATGGACTCAACCTATCAGTTTTTTCCATTTATCAAATGAAGATATTTAAGGTTTTTCCTGCTCAAGAACTCTCTCACACTAAAAATCTCTCACATTTAAAGCCATTTTAGGATATCTGTTCTAACTTGAGCCAAGTTCCCTTCAACAATAAATGTAAATAGGTGAAAACCAGTATCCACACCAAAGAGAAAACTTGCTGAAAATCATAAACCATTTTTCTACTCAAATCTTTATTTCACAAGATTTATATTTCACAGCAGCTTTTTTTTGTGACAAGTCCAACAGACTAGTCTTGTTTGTTTGTTTTTTTAATGCAAGAGAGCACATGGGGGGAGGAAGAGGGAGAGCAATTGGCACACTAGGGCCTCCATCCACTGCAACTGGACTCCAGACATGTGGGCCTCCTTGTGCCACTTTGTGCATGTGGCTTACAGGGGACCTGGAGAGTCAAACATGAGTCCTTAGGCTTTACAGGAAAGCACCATAACTGCTAAGCCATCCCTCCAGCCCAGCTTAATCATTTTTAAACATTAAAACTCAAATCAGGGGCTGGAGAGATGGCTTAGCGGTTAAGCACTTGCCTGTGAAGCCTAAGGACCCCAGTTCGAGGCTCGGTTCCCCAGGTCCCACGTTAGCCAGATGCACAAGGGGGCGCACGCGTCTGGAGTTCGTTTGCAGAGGCTGGAAGCCCTGGCGCGCCCATTCTCTCTCTCCCTCTATCTGTCTTTCTCTCTGTGTCTGTCGCTCTCAAATAAATAAATAAATAAAATTAAAAAATTAAAAAAAAAAAAACCTCAAATCAGGAGAGACATCATTCACACTCCAACCTTCTGCAAATAAGGCCTACAGTCAACATCAAGTACCACAGCTATCATCTGGACACAGTACCATGTTATACATTAACTTAAATGAAAGTCTTGAGGGGCTGAAGAGATGGTTTAAGCAGTTAAGGCGTTTGCCTGCAAAGCCAAAGGATCCTGGTTCAATTCTCCAAGACCCATGTAAGCCATATGCACAAGGGGGCACATGCATCTGGAGTTCGTGTGCAGTGGCTAGAGGCCCTGGCGTGCCCACTCTCTCTCAAATAAATAAAAAATATGCATTTTTTAAAAAAGTCTTGGGCTGGAGAGATGGCTTAGCAGTTAAGCGCTCGCCTGTGTAGCCTAAGGACCCTCGTTTGAGGCTCAATTCCCCAGGACCTACATTAGCTACATGCATAAGGGGGCACAAGCATCTGGAGTTCGTATGCAGTGGCTGGAAGCTCTGGCGTGCCCATTCTCTCTCCCCTCTCCCCCATTGCTCTCAAATAAAAAAAAAAAATTAAGTCTTGAAAATGAAAACTTGTTTTTACTTATCCTCCAAATTCGAAGTGACCTAGACAATGTACATTCCATTGTTCACAAAAGCTGAAACATGTTACTTTTTTTGTTGTTATTTTTTCAAGGTATACTATCACTCTAGTCCAGGCTGATCTGTATCTCACTCTGGAGTTCCAGGCTGGCCTCAAACTCTTAACAATCCTCCTACCTCTGCTATTCCAGTGCTAGGATTAAAGGCATCCAATACCATGCCCAGCTAGACATGTTACTTTTAAAGTAGGATATAATCTCAAAAACACAAACATTTTAAAAACTCAATACAAATCATCTTATTTTATTTTTGTGTATGTGGTCTACATATGTATAGTGTATGTGGAGGTATGTGTATGCACTCTATATGCACATGCTTGGAGGATCTATTGTGATTCTGTTTTTACATGGGAGCAAGGGATCAAACTCATGTCCTCATAGATACAGGGCAAGTGCTCCTACCACTGAGCTAGGTTCTAAGCCCCACCAAAAGAACTCCTTTTAAAATAGTGTTTTCAGCCAGGTATGGTAGTGCGCATCTTTAATCCCAATCCTTGGAAGGCACAGATAGGAGGACTGCTGTGAGTTCGAGTGAATTCAAGGTCAGACTGAGCTAGAACAAGACGCTGCCTCAAACTAACAGCAACAAAAGATTAAAAACAATTATTATAATTATAATAGTTTTCTGACAAACCTAGGAAAATGCCTAGAAACCTAACCTTCCCTTTGTACACTCTCAATCAGAAACTAAAAGAAAAGTTTCCAATCCATTAAAATCAAGAGTTGCTAGTTCAAATCAATTTTAACTCATTCTGTAGACTAAAACACTCACTTAGAGGAAGGTCTCTTTCACTGCAGGAGCATGACCCAAAGAAAACAAAATTTTCCAGGGGTGGTGGCACACATCTTTAGTCCCAGCACTCGGGAGACAGAGGTAGGAGGATCACCCTGAGTTCGAGGCCACCCTGAGAATACGTAGTGAATTCCAGGTCAGCCTGAGATAGAGTGAAGCCCTACCTTGAAAAACCAAAACAAAACAAAACAAAACAAAATTTAAGGCTTCAGTTTACAAGAGCAAAATTTTACTGCTTCCCTGCTAGTCTGTATTCATATAACTTTATTCCATACTTATGAAAGTGTTCCCTGGCTGAGCATGGTGATGTACACCTAAATCCCAGCACTTGGGAGGCTGAGATAGGAGGATCACAGTGAGTTCGAGGCCACCCTCGGACTACACAGTAAATTCCAGGTCAATCCGGGCTACAGAGAGACCCTATCTTAGGGTAGAAAGGACAGAAAAAGAGGTTACCTGCTTACACTCAAAGTCACCATATTAGTAGGCTCTGAAAGGCAGGCTAGCAGGCCACTTAGCTTTTGTTCTAAACTACTTGCTATGCATAACTCCAAAACAGAGAGAGGAAATGGAGGAGAAGCAAAGCGGTGAATGCTGAGCAGGACTAAAGGAATAAATATAATGTAATGCTATGTCCTAAGAAGATGGCTATCATAACTATTAACTAGTCAAAGGAAAAAACTAATCTCTTATGAAGAATTGACATCTCCCCAGTAAAATGCATTTAACAACAAAGACCAAGAAACCTGCTTCTGTAACTTATACTCTTAGGGATGGCTCCCTTAACACCTATACTACACATCACTGGTTCATCCTCTGTGTGTGTTTGTGTTACTAGTGACTAAACCCAGGGCCTCATACAAACTAACAAGTGCTCTACCACTGAACTACACTCCCAGTCTCTCCTGATTCTTGCCAAACACAATCAATAGTAAGGAGTCTCATATCCCATATAATAAAAATTGTGGCATTTTTGTGTATGTGTGTGTCTGTGTGTGCACTTTTTTTTCGAGGTAGGATCTTACTCTAGCCCAGGCTGACCTGGAATTCACTATATAGTCTAAGGCTGGCCTTGAACTCACAGTGATCCTCCAACCTCAGCTTCCCAAGTACTGGGATTAAAGGCATACTCCACCATGCCCAGAAAAAATATTTTGTTTTTAATGGGAAAATCCTACTTAAATGCATAGCTACATACAAGTTACTATATTTTGTGTGAACCCACCTTGTTTAAGACAGTCACAAACAGAAAGCAAGAGATTAGAATATGGATGAGAAAAATTATTTTAGGTTAATTCCTGTGAATTGAGGTGGTTGTTAGGGTAGTCAAAGTATGTTTAGTAGAGTAGATCAATCAGAACATTCAGTAATACAGTTTTAAGTTTACTCATTGCAAAATAGGTTTTCTCTAAAAACAGAGAAAACCCAACATAAAATGCCAAAATCAGTACATCTACAACAACATCACAGTGCTGGTGCTTGTATTCAGCATTCCTACAAAGCTGTAAGAGGTCTGAAAGAGAGACCCTGTAGCAGATCTCTTCTTTCTACATTTTGCACATTATGTACCTCCAAAGCCAAGGCTGTCTTGTCGTAGGCATTAGGGACTCGCTTCTGGATAACCCTGGCATAAATGGGCCCATTCTGGAGGTTAGGGAGCGGAGTGTTGACGCTGGGTTGGGCATAGGGCCCAGGCTCCGGCCCACCCAGTGGCTGTGGGTGGGAACCCTCCTGGTTACCTCCAATCAGAGCCGATACTGAGGCGGGGGCAGGTCTATACTTCTCCACGTAAGGGACTGGAATCATCCCCCTCTTTCCTTCGCTGTCCTCTGCATTCCACCACTGCTCTTCAGGCTTATCCCGGATTTTCAGGATGTCTCCTTTCTTAAAGGGAAGATCTTCTTCATCATTCCCATTAAAGTCAAAGAGGGCTCGGACATATTCTGTCTCCTCCTGCCTGAGAATCACTCCACCCTGCCTAGATCTGGAAACCGGTTCTATCAATGTTGTAGTGTCCAAATAGTGTATTTTGTAGAATTCCAGTAAAGCAGGCAATGAATCAAATTCTTGATCTCCTATTCGGAGTCTGGAGGGACTCACCCCTGGAAAAAACAGAACACAGCGTCATTTAACTATGTACTATAGAGATAAAACAGATTTTAAGCATCTCCCACACATATTTGGTCAATATATAGTCAGCAAAGAAACTATCCTGAGAAAATAACCCCTTCTTTTATACTAAATGGGTATCACACCTTCAGTATGAACATCCACTGGGAAGAAAGATACCCATACCATGCAAAGGGGCAAAGAGAAAAGAGAAGGCCATAACAGACCAAGTCATTTGGCTTGCTCTCATACTAGACCTAAGAGTAAAATCTTCACTGGGTACAGTGGCTCATGCCTGCAATTTCAGCACTTAGGAGAGTGATGCAGGAGGACTGCCACAAGTTGTTCATTCTCCCAGTATGTTGTCACTACCCCACTAACAGAGTAGGATGAAGTGCAAGGTCTTTTCACCAACTTTTTTTTTTCCAAGGTAGGGTCTCACTCTGGTCCAGGCTGACCTGGAATTAACTACGTAGTCTCAGGATGGCCTCGAACTCATGGCAATCCTCCTACCTCTGCCTCCTGAGTGCTGGGATTAAAGGTGTGTGCAAAAAAAAAGAAAAGGAAAAAAAAAAAAAGGTGTGTGCCACCACGCCTGGCTTCTTACAAACATTTAAACCTCAGGAAACGTAGCAATCTACACTAAGGTCATACATACTACCACTAGAATGCACAATTCCAAAGAAAACAATTTTTAAGACTTTATTGACATGATAGTTAAAAACAATTAAGAGCCAGGCATGGTGGCACAAGCCTTTAATCCCAGCACTCAGGAGGCAGAGGCAGGAGGATTGACGTGAGTTTGAGGCCACCTTGAGACTACATCGTAAAATCCAGGTCAGCCTGAGACCTATCTCAAAAACCGATAGAAAGAAAGGAAGAAAGGAGGAACTTAATTAGCTAGGCATAGTGACACACATCTTTAGTCCCAGCACTCAGGAGGCAGAAGTAGGAGCATTGCCGTGAGTTCGAGGCCACCCTGAGACTACATAGTGAATTCCAGCTTAGCCTACACTAGAGTGAAGAGACAAAAACAAAAACAAACAAACAGCTTAATTAGGCAAAAGAACCAAGGAACTCAAAGAAATCAAACAAGCTGCTTAAACATCCATTCCTGAGGCTGAGGAGATGGCTTAGTGGTTTAAGGTACTTGCTTTTAAAACTTGCTGACCCAGTTCAATTCTCCAGATGTACAAAGTAGCATGCGCATTTGCAATGCCTAGAGGCCCTGTTGCGCCCATGCTTTCTCTCCCTCTTTCTGCCTGCAAACAATAAAATAAAGTATTTAAAAAAAATTTTTTTTGAGATAGGGCCTCGGTCTATCCCAGGCTGACATAGAATTCACTATGTAGTGTCAGGGTGATCTCAAACTCAGAGCAATCTTATCTCTGCCTCCCAACTAAAGGTGTGTGTCACCATGCCTGGCAATGTTTTAAAAATCTAATTCTTCACTGGGTACAGTGGCTCATTCCTGTAATTTAGCACTCAGGAGGGTGATGCAGGATTGCCATAAATTTGAAGCCACCCTAGTGTACGTGGCAAGACTTTGCCACCACACCGCCACCATCCACTGAAAATGTCAACCTCTGGTTAACACACTGAGGAAATCTGAGAAAGGACCTAATAGGAACACTTAAAGTTCATGACTCAAATGTGTATTCCCTAGAGCCCGAGACCCCAGAATTCATGAATAAGTGAACATATCAGTTTCTAATGAAGAATACAAATATTTAACTTGTACTCTGAGAATCACTCAAAACAAATTTTTATTCGATTTTTGTAACCTTTTTATTTTCTGACAAAGTAACAATTCTATACAAAATATAGGTTTGAGACTAGGGAAATGATTAAAGGTGCTTCTTCTGCAAACTCAAGTTCAACTGCCAACTTGAGTTCAATTCCCCAGCACATACACACAAATAATTTTTGTTGTTGCTACTGTTGTTTTTCAAGGTGGGGTCTCACTCTAGCCCAGGCTGACCTGGAATTCACTCTGTACTCTCAGGGTAGCCATGAACTCAAGAGATCCTCCTACCTCTGCCTCCCAAGTGCTGGAATTAAAGGCGTATGACACCAAGCCCAGCTCAAACACAATTTTTTTTAAAAATATTTACTTGAGAGAGAGAAAGGAGGACAGAATAGGCACTCCAGGGCCTGCAGCCACTGCAAAGTCCAGATGACATGTATCATCTTGTGCATCTGGCTTACGTGGGCACTGAGAACTGAACATGGGCCCATAGGCTTCTCAGGCAAGGAGAATGGACCACTAAGCCATCTCTCCAGCCCCGAAACACAAAATATTAAAAATTAATACAGTGCATGGGAGATAGTAAAAAATCTGAGCCAGGCATGGTGGCACACACTTGTAATCCCAGCAATCGAGAGGCAGAGGTAGGTGGATCAGAGTTTGAGGCTACACTGAGACTTCATAGTGAATTCCAGGTCATCCTGGGCTAGAATGAGACCCTACCTCAATAAATTAAAAACTGGGATGGAGAGATGGCTTAGCGGTTAAGTGCTTGCCTGTGAAGCCTAAGGACCCCGGTTTGAGGCTCAATTCCCCAGGACCCACATTAGCCAGATGCACAAGGGGTCGCATGTGTCTGGAGTTCGTTTGCAGAGGCTGTAGTCCCTGGCTCAGCCATTCTTTCTCCCTCTCTATCTGCCTCTTTCTCTGTCACTTTCAAATAAATAAATAAAAACAAACAAAAAATTTAAAAACTAACAAACAATCAAAACCAGTAACAGAAGCTGGCCTTTTAATCTCAGCACTAGGGAGGCAAAGATAGGATTGTGGCAGGATCGCTGTGAGTTCAGGGCCAACCTGGAACTACAGAGTGAGTATAAGATCAGCCTGGGCTATGGTGAGAGCCTATATCAAAAAAAAAAAAAAAAAAACTTGGTGTAGTGCCACACAATGCTGAGCCATTTCTCCGGCCCCTGCCTTTTTTTTTTTAAACACAAGGTCTCTCACTGTACCCAGAGACCAACCAATTTGGCTAGACAAGCTGGCTAGCAAGCCCCAGGAATCCTTTTTCTCTGTCTCCTTAACACTGGGATTTCAGATGCACACCATCACACTCAGTACTTTATGTGGGTGCTGGGAGTCCAAACTCAGGACTTCATGCTTGTGCAGCAAGCACTTTACCCACTCAACCATCTCCCCAGCCCTAAGACACAATTTAAAACTGTGCCTTTTTTTTTTTTGGGGGGGGGTTCAAGGTAGGGTCTCACTCTGGTTCAGGATGACCTAGAATTCACTCTGTACTCTCAGGGTGGCCTCAAACTCACAGCGACCCTCCTAACTCTGCCTCCCGAGTGCTGGGATTAAAGGTGTGTGCCACCGCACCCAGCTTAAAATTGTGCATTTCTTATACCGCAGAGTCCATATATGGATTTCATGGCTATAAGCTGCCCAAACTCAGGACTGCTTGCATCTCCAACTTAACACAATGAAGAAGTCCAGAGCCAGGCCCTACCATCTACTGAATTACTCCTTAGGTATAAATAAGACCACAATAGCTCCAGAGTCCCAGAGAAATGATTATCAATGCTTTGTTCGAAGGGTTCCCCCCACCCCGTTGGCTTACCCACCCCCCCCCAAGTAGGGTCTCGCTCTAGCCCAGGGTGACCTGGAATTCATTACATAGTCTCAGTGTGGCCTCGAATTCACAGCAATCCTACCTCAGCAGCCTCCTGAGTGTTGGGATTAAAGCTGTGCACCACCATGTCCAGTGATTTATTATTATTGTTTTTTTTTTTTTTTTTTTGTAGGGTAGGGTCTCACTGTAGCCCAGGTTAACCTGGAATTCACTCTGAAGTCCCAGTCTGGTCTTGAACTCACAGTGATCCTCCATGCCCAGCTCCTGCTGGCCTTTGTTTTTTGTTTGGTTTTGCTTTTCAAGGTAGGGTCTTACTGTAGCTCAGGCTGACCAATTCACTACATAGTCTCAGAGAGGCCCTGAACTCTCAGCAATCCTTGTACTTCAGCCCCCCAAGTGCTGGGATTAAAGGTGTGCGCCACCATGCCTCGCTTTCCTCTGCTGACTTTTTAAAAACTATATATATATTATTTATTTATTTATTTATTTTGGTTTTTCGAGGTAGGGTCTCACTCTAGCCCAGGCTGACCTGGAATTCACTATGGAGTCTCAGGGTGGCCTCAAACTCATGGCAGTCCTCCTATCTCTGCCTCCCGAGTGCTGGGATTAAAGGCATGCGCCACCACACCCGGCCCTACAAACTATATTTAATTTTGAGAGAAAGTCAGAGAAAGAGACAGAGAGAGTGAGTGTGAGAGAGAGAGAATGGGCAAGCCAGGGCCTCCAGTCACTGCAAACGAACTCCAGATGCATGTGGCTTACATGGGTCTGGGGAACTGAACCGGGATTCTCAGGCTTCACAGGCAAGCGCCTTAACCAGTAAGCCAACTCTCCAGCCCTCTGCTGGCTTTTTAAGGCAAGGCTGGGGAAGGGGGGGAGTCTCACTTCGTAGCTCAGGCTGACCTCAAACTGATCTTCCTGCCTCAGATTCAAGTGCTGGGACTATAAACACAGCTACCATACCTGTTTTTCTTTTTTAAAGTTCAGACAGACTTAGATTAAGAGAAGGAAAAGAGCATGAAGGGCTCCTGCCATGAGAAAGGAGGGGGTAAATCCCACTTAGAGATCCAAATGGGGGTTATTTGTAGGTTCTAAATGGGAGCTGAGCTAACCAACAAAGATGCCCTAACTTTTGGTGCTAAGCTAGCCACTGGTTGCTTCTTTCTTTTTGGTTTTTCAAGGTAGGGTCTCACTCTAGCCCAAGCTAACCTGGAATTCACTAGTCTCTCAGGCTGGCCTCAAATTCAGTGATCCTCCTACTTTAGCCTCCCTAAGTGCTGGGGTTAAAGGCATATGCCAGCACATTTAACACTGGTGGTATTTTCAAACAGGGTCTCATGTTGTAGCCTAGAGTGATCTCTAGCTTGTGATCCTCCTGCCTCAGCACATCAAATGCTAGGATCATAGGTATACATCACTATATTTGGTATGGGGAGACTTGATTACGATTGTACCAGAGCACTGCAGTGCCCTATGCCATACTAGAGCATCTCTTCATCAAGTAGAATTTCCTATTCAAGTTTGGTGAGGAAAGAGATGCATCTCTACTTCACCTGTCACCACTAACTCAAGATGATCTTTCAGACTAGAAGAGCAATTGCTAAGGACAGTCATTTTATTTTTTATTTATTTGCAAGCAGGGGGGGGGTGCAGAGAGAGAACGGGTGTGCCAGGGCCTCTAGCCAATGCAAATGAACTCCAGATGCATGTGTCCCTTGTGCATCTGGCTTACATGGGTCCTGGAGAATGGAACCTTGGTCCTTTGCCTTCACAGGCAAACGCCTTAACCACTAAGCCATTTCTCCAGTCCTCAGGACAGTCTTTTGTTGTTTTTCAAGGTAGGGTTTCACTCTAGTCCAGGCTGACCTGGAATTCACTATGTAGTTTCAGGGTGGCCTCAAACTCACAGTGGTCCTCCTACCTCTGCCTCCATACTGCTGGGATTAAAAAGGTGTGCACCATCACCCCCTGCTCAGGACAGTCTTTATAACAATAGAGCAAGATTTGCTCAGGACTGCCTGGCCAAGGGAGAATGGTAGGGACCACTCACAAAAACAGAGCAGCCATGGCTTAGAAAATGTCCTGAATGCAGCTGGGCATGGTGGCACACACCTTTAATCTCAACACTCAGGTAGCAGAGGGAGAAGATCGCGTGAGCTCAAGGCCACCCTGAGACTACACAGTAAATTCCAGGTCAGCCTGGACCACAGTGAGACCCTACTTAAAAAAAAAAAAAAAAAAAAAAAGTAAATAAAATGTCCTGAATCACATTAGAGAGGAAAAGCTCCTTGAAATGACTTTTCCTTGCCCCTTTGAGATAAGGTTGGTGGATACTAAGTGTTCAGAAAGTATTACATGTTTTTCATACACACACACTTGCAATGTTGGGAATCCTGTAAGGAAAAGATGATGCATTGAGAAAATGATTTTTAAAAAGCTCTGAAGTGTCAGGATGATCATGCTTAGGGTTTCTGCAATAACTAAAAAGAAAAGGGAAATTTTCAGCTTTCTGAGTTAGTGCTCAGTGAGGAGCTATTGTTTGAGGTAGTCTTTCAATCTAGCCTAGGCTAATCTGGAACTTCAAACTCAAGTTCCCTCGAACTCAGTGACCCTCCTACACCTCTGCCTCCGAAATGCTGGCATTAAAGGGGTGTGCCACCATGCCCAGCTGCTTTTCTTTTGAGGTCAACTCTCATTATGTAGCCCAGGCTTCAAATTCACAGATTCTCCAGCTTTAGCCTGAAGGGCCAAAATTACAGACCAAGGGCAACTACACCTGGTTTTTACATATGAATGAACATAAATAACTGAAGTGAGAGAAAGTGACAAGATGAAAATCCATTCCTGGCTTTAAGCAGCACACAAGACTGAGATAAAGACATGAGCACTATGCCTACAAGCAAGGAATAAAGTATCAGGTCTTAGGAAGACATACTTCCACCTGGTTTTTATTAACAGGAAACGTATCCCTAGAAAAACTAACAACATTGACAATAAACTATCTTAAATTACAGCAAATTACAATGTCAGTGCCATTCTGACCACCCATGAACATTTCCAAAGCACTCTCACTTAAGGAAGGCAACCACTCCCTGCTATCCATTGTTGTAGTTCCTCCGTATTACTGTACTAAGAGCAAGTGGAAAGTGGCTTTGTGGGAGAGGAGTTAAACAAGTGAAACTACTAAGCCAAGTCCCTCTGAAAGAGGAGTGCTCCTCTAGAACAAGATGTATCTGTGTATAGTAAGAGGGATGTTGTACTAAGCCAAGTCCCTCTGAAAGAGGAGTGCTCCTCTAGAACAAGATGTATCTGTGTATAGTAAGAGGGATGTTGTACCAGGTGAAGTCTGTTTTCTGGGTTGTTTGGGTTTTTTGCTTGGCAATCCAACTAACACAGAAATACAAGCAAACAAAACATCAAGGGAAACCTTTGATATGCTATATGGGGCAAGCAAACTTCACTGATTCAAACTCCAGAAGGGAAGGAAAGGGGAAAGAACACACATAAGTCCCAGATAAGCCCAAACCTCACCACAGCTATGTGTCCCAGCTCCTTTTCCATCCTTCCAACCACAAACAGCCAAAGGCAGGAAACAGAAGGGCGGGAAAGGAAGGAGATACAGTCAGTCAGTCTAGAGGACAGAACCAACTGCAGAATTCTCACAGCTATCTAGGACTTAGAAAACTTCACTGACTATAACAAACTGGAGATAGGTTCTGAATATGATTTTTGTTTTTAAGGTACTGTGGGAGCTTACAAATACTAGCAAGCACTACACCTCTAAGCTGTATCCTCATCCCTTTTTCCTATCTTATCTTGAAGCAGGATATTAATAAATTGCTCAGGCTACTTGAACTAACTGTAGTCCAGGAAGGCCCTGATTTTGTGCTTCTTCCTCAGCTTAGCAAGTAACAGGTCAACCTCTGAAGGTGGTAGGCCTTAGAGCTCACATCACCAGGTGCAGCTTGAATGTGCAACTTTGAATTAGTACATTCAAAAATCAAAATTGAAGCCAGGTGTGGTGGTGCACTCCTTTAATTGCACTACCTGAGAGGCAGAGGTTGGAGGGTTGTAGTTGAGTTTGAGGCCACCTTGAGACTACATAGGTAGTTCCAGGTCAGCCTGGGCTACAGTGAGACACTACCCTAACCATGCCCCTCAAAATTTTAAATCAATGCAGCTGCATTTTTTGTTTGCTTGCTTGCTTGTTTCTCTGTGTCTTACAAGCCATTTCAGGCCTCAGGTTACATTAGTTTCTTACAATGTCATTCCCTAAAGAACTCAGTGAACACCTGGGGGACAAGTTAGTTCTGTCAAGCTGCCATCAACAGCTGCCACATCATCACCCTTTCCTGAGCCTCAGGGCATTTCCTCTTCTTCATTTCCAAGTCTTCCTCCTCCTCTGCCTATGGCATCCACACAAGTCCAATATGATGAAGGGCTAGAGGATGCTGACTTCCATATAAGGACTAAGGAAGCCTGGAATGGTGGTACATGCCCATCGTCCCAGCACATGGGAGATGACACTGGAATCAAGCTCATCCTCAGTTACACAGGGAGTTTCAGGACACGGGCTACATAAGACGCTGTCTTAAAAGCAAGATGACAAAGGGCATGCCGTAGTTTGGAAAATGTCGCAGTAAGACGCCCATCCTGTAATGCCACATGGCTCTAAGGCCTACCACCTTCAGAAGTCGACCTGTGGCAAGTGTGGCTACCCTGCCAAGCGCAAGAGAAAGTATAACTGGAGTGCCAAGGCTAACAGGCGAAACACTATCGGAACTGGACGAATGAGGTACCTAAAAATTGTCTTTCGGAGATTCAGGCATGGATTCCGTGAAGGAACACCACCTAAACCCAAGCGGGCAGCTGTTGCAGCATCAAGCTCATCTTGAGACTTTCATCTGTCAATCATAATAAATGTTCTGGTTTCAAAAAAACAATAGAACGAATAAGTAGACTCTGGCACTCACTTATTAGCTGTGTGAGCTAATATTTAACTTCTCAGTCTCAGTCTTGCATTCTGCAAAATGGATCCAAATGCCAATCTAATAGTTTCTAAAAAGTGGCTAGTGCCAAACACAGTGGATCAAGTCTATATAATCCCAGCACTAGGAAGACTGTGACAGACTGAAGAAGACTGCTGAGTTCCAAGTCAATCTGAACTACAAAAGACCCAGTCTCCAAAAGCCTAAATAAAGGGGTGGACTATGTATCTCAGGATGAAAAAAGAGGTAATCCTCTGACCTCCACACCTATGTACATGCACACCTGTACACACATGCATATACACATATGCATGCAGACATATGCAAAAAATAGTTGGTGCATCATAGGTGCTAAAAGAACACCAAATTTAGCAAAATCTCACCCTCAAACCCTCTCCATTTGTTTAGAAATTTTCAATTTACAAAAAAAATCCCCATCCACTACCTTTGCCAGAGATTTCACATAATCTTAAGATGCTTCTCAAAAGTTCTGTGGTCTAGCCGGATATGGTGGTGCACACCTTTAATCCCAGCACTCGGGAGGCAGAGGTAGGAGGATCACCATGAGTTCAAGGCCACCCTAAGACTACAGAGTTAATTCCAGGTCAGCCTGGACCAGAGTGAGACCCTACCTCAAAAAAAAAAAAAAGTTCTGTGATCTTGGGCTGGAGATGGCTTATTGGCAAAGGTGTCTGTCTGTGAAGCCAGGTTCGATTCCCCAGTACCCACAAAAGCCAGATGCACACGATGGTTCATGCATCTACAGTACATTTGCGATGTCTAGAGGCGTTAGCACACTCATTCTCTACCTGCTTTTCTTGCCCTCTCAAATAAATACCCCCAGTGCCCTCTTAGCGCCAGGTGCCCAATGTGGCACATGTGTCTGGAGTTTGTTTGCAGTGGCTAAAGACCCTGGAATGTTCTCTCTCTCTCTCCCTCCCTCTCGAATAAATAAATTAAAATGTTAAAAAAAAAAAAGTTGGGCCGGGCATGGTGGTGCACACCTTTAATTCCAGCACTCAAGAGGCAGAGGTAGGGGGATCACCATGAGTTCAAGACCATCCTGACACTACATAGTTAATTCCAGGTCAGCCTGGACCAGAGTGAGACCCTACCTGGGGGGGGGGGGGGGATACGGGACTTGGGCTAGAGAGATGGTGTAGCAGTTAAGGCACTTTCCTTAGAAGCCTAAGAACCCAGGTTCAATTTCCCAGAGCCTATATAAGCCAGATGAACATGGTGCATGTGTCTAGAGTTCATTTGCAGATGCCCCAGCATGCCCATTCTCTCTCCCTGGCCCAATAATAAAAAAATAAAATTTAGGCTGGAGAAGATGGCTTGGTGGTTAAGGCATTTGCCTGAAAAGCCAAAGGACTTTGGTTTGATTCCCCAAGACCCATGTAAGCCAGATGCACAGAGGGCGCATGCATCTGGAGTTCGTTTGCAGTGGCTGGAGGCCCTGGCACGCCCATTCTCTCTGCCTCTTTCTCTGTCAATCTCAAATAAATAAATAAAAATAAAAAATACTAGAACTGAGAGGTATAAAGAATAAAAGTAAAAAGCTAAAAGTAAAATAATAAAATAGGGCTGCAGAGATGGTTTAGCGGTTAAGTGCTTGCCTGTGAAGCCTAAGGACCTTGGTTCAGGCCTCGATTCTCCAGGACCCACGTAAGCCATACAAGGTGGCGCATGCATCTGAAGTTCTTCTGCAGTGGCTAGAGGCCCTGGTGCATCCATTTTCTCTCTCTGCCTCTTTCTCTGTCATCTCAAATAAATAAATAAAAATAAACAAAAATTTAAAATAAATAAATAAATTTTAAAGTTATCACTCAGGAGGCAGAGGTAGGAGGATCACCATGAGTTCAAGGTTCCCTCTAGGGAACTCACTAAAGAACTTTTCTGGAAGCATGAGATGGAATAGTACTCTGAACCTCCATCTCCAAAGTGAGGTAAGCTTACTTTTCCTCCAGTGTAAGGTTCTGACCCAGGGACTTGTGAAATGATACTCCCAATCCAAGGGCAAGCTGCTACACTCCTTTAGTCCCTAGGGAAACAGGTAGGAGCCTTTAGGTTGGGCAGCAATCACGATGCTGTTTCCATGAACTAGACCCAAGGTTCTTTCACACTTCATGAGCTCTTTCCCTTCCTACCAGCACTATGCTCTATGACATGCAGCAATGGTATACTGCCTATGCTCTTGTAAGCAACTCTAATTAAACAAACTGGGTCATAAGAAAAAAGACAGCTGGGCATGGTGGCGCACACCTTTAATCCCAGCACTCGGGAGGCAGAGGTTGGAGGATCACTAAGAGTTCGAGGCCACCCTCAGACTACATAGTGAATTCCAGGTCAGCCTGAACCAAGGGAGACTCTACCTAGAAAAACCAAAAAAAAAAAAAAAAAAAAAAAAAAAAAAAAACAAAAACAAAAAAACAGCTAAGTAAAAGGACTAGTAGGGAAAAGAAAGAGGTCGGCAGAAATTGGGAGATGGCCAAAAGTAACAGGGGTTGAACATAATCTAAACACATTATATACATATGTGAAAATCTCATAATGTGTGTTATTATGTATATAATGTATATGTATATTATTATGTATAACATGCTAATAATTTATTTTTTTTATTTTTACTTGAGAGTGACAGAGAGAGAGAGAGAATATGGGCGTGCCAGGGCCTCCAGCCACTGCAAACAAACTACAGATGTATACGCCCCCTTGTGCATCTGTCTTACATGGGTCCTGGGGAATCGAGCCTCGAACTGGGGTCCTTAGGCTCCACAGGCAAGTGTTTAACAGCTAAGCCATCTCTCCAGACCTAATAATTTATTTTCATTTTAGAGAGTGAGAGACAAGAGAATTGGTATGCCAGGGCCTCAGTCAGTTATCCAACTCCAGATGCTAGCACCACCTAGTGGGTATGTGTGACCTTGCACTTGCCTCACCTTTGTGTGTCTGGCTTATGTGGGATCTGGAGTCACAAATGAGTCCTTAGGCTTCACAGGCAAACACCTTAACCACTAAACCATGTCTCAAGCCCCAGGCTAATAAATTTTAAATAAAGTCACTGGAAAGAGGTGAGAAACCATGGGCAATTCCAACCCTATGCCTTTTAAAAACAGTACCTGAGCTGAAGGGATGGCTTAGTGATTCAGGCATTTGCCTGTGAAGCCAAAGGACCCAAGTTCAATTCCTCAAGACACATGAAAGCCAGATTCACAAAGTGGTTCATGCATCTGGAGTTCATTTACAGTGGCAGGAGGCCCTAGTGCACCCATTCTCATTCACAAACAAAAATATATTTAAAAAAACTGTACCTATTCTATTCCATACAAATTTTACCTATGTTGTATACACAAAATACACTGGGTATAGCCAGGCATGGCAGGGACCCCCCCCCTTTTTTTATTTTTAAATGTTTTTTATCTATTTATTTGAGAGGCAGATAGAGAACGGGCACACCAGGGCCTCCAGCCATTGCAAACAAACACCAGATGCATATGCCAACCTCTTGCATCTGGCTTATGTGGGTCTTGGGGAATTGAACTTGGGTCCTTAGGCTTTGCAGGCAAGCGCCTTACCCACTAAGCCATCTCTCCAATCCCGCCCCCTTTTTTGAGGTAGGGTCTCACTCTGTCCCAGGCTGACCTGGAATTTACTTTGTAGACTCAGGTCAGCCTCAAACTCAAGAGGATCCTCCTACCTCTGCCTACCAAGTGCTGAGAGTAAAGGCATGCGCCACCACACCCAGTTTCTTATTTTGGTTTGTTGAGACAGGTTTTTACTATGTATTCCAGGCTAGTGAGGAACTCACCAAGATCCTCCTGTCCCTGCCTCTGCCTCTAAAGTGCTAGGATTACAATGTAGGTTGCTGCACATGGCTCCTCCTTTTGGTCTTTAAACAGAACCTCAGAGCTGAGACAAATACTAAGGATGGGGTATAAAAAATAAATTAAAAAATAGATGCAGTCTTTTATATGCACTGATGCAAACACAAAGCAATTCCACAGAAGAGTACTGCCAAGCCAGAATACCTAGATTCAAAATCTGGTTTAGGGAATTATCACGGTTTATTATAAGTATGAAGGCTAACAAAAAGAAAGAAAGAAAGAAAGAAAGAAAGAAAGAAAGAAAGAAAGAAAGAAAGAAAGAAAGAAAGTCTGGTTTAGTTATATGCTGTGTGCCCTTACACAAGTTACTGAATCTGTTTTCTCCTCCACAAAATGCAAACTTTATAACAAATGGAGATCACAGTACTTCACTCTACTGGACTGTTGAGAGATGAGGCAATAAATGCCAAGCAAAGCACCTGGCATACA
Organism: Jaculus jaculus; assembly: GCF_020740685.1. Lineage (NCBI taxonomy): Eukaryota > Metazoa > Chordata > Mammalia > Rodentia > Dipodidae > Jaculus > Jaculus jaculus. The sequence continues at coordinate 83,000,160 of NC_059110.1, read as the reverse complement.
ACCACCAGTCAATAAAATGTGAGCTATTGATAGTGTCTATGTGTCTCAAAATTTGGCTTTAAAATAAAGAGTGGCCAGGTGTGGTGGTGCACGCTTTTAATCCCAGCACTCACGAGGCAGAGGTAAGAGGATCACCGTGAGTTCAAGACTACATAGTGAATTCCAGGCCAGTCTGAGCTAGAGTGAGACCCTACCTCAGAAAAAAAAAAGAAAAAGAAAAAGAAGAACAAGAAAAGAAAGTGGGGCTGGAGAGAGATGGCATAGTGGTTAAGACATTTGCCTGCAAAGCCAAAGGAGCCCAGTTTAATTCCTCAGGACCCACATAAGCCAGATGCACAAGGGGGTGCATGCATCTGGAGTTCATCTGCAGGGGCTAGAGGCCCTGGCGTGCCCATTCTCTTTCTCTCTCTTTCTCAAATAAATAAATAAATAAATATTTTTTAAAAAAGAAAACAGAAAAGAAATTTCACTCTCAACTTTGTTGTGCATGCATTTTGTTACCAAGTTTGCTAATAGCCAGGCTTGGTGGTGCATGCCTTTAATCTCAGCACTCAGGAGGCTGAGGCAGGAGGATCACCCTGAGTTTGAGGACACCCTGAGACTACACAGTTAATTCCAGGTCAGCCTGAGCCAGAGTGAGACCCTACCTCAAAAAAAAAAAAATAAAAACCCGCTTAATGAGGAAAACAGAGAGACAGCGACTGAGCTGACTGTCCTACAGAAAATGGAGCATATGGCAGAAAGAATTACCACATGAACGTTCCACACCCCATCAACAAACTGTGGCAATCTTCCACTTCTCTCCTGGGCCAGAGATCTGAATGTTTTGAGAAAAGGTGGAGCTCACTTCACTATCAAGGTAAGCAATGAGATATAAAACCTCAATGCCAAGGTAGAGAAAAATACCACGCTAACAAGCCTACCTGTGCCATCCCCAAACTTGGTAACAAAATGCATGCACAACAAAGTTGAGAATGCAGTTTCTTTTCTTCGTTTTCTCTTTACTGTAGATTGAACCTAGGCCACCCACATGCCAGGGAAATCATTGAACCTTATGGCCTGTGTCTCCTCTCCCATACTTTTTTTCCCCCCAAGTAGGGTCTAGCTCTGGCCCAGGCTGGACTCAAACTCAGTGATCCTCCTGCACAGTTTGTCTCCCAGTCATTGCCCACAGGACTCTGAAAAGTCACAGAAATATGCAAATGCAACTTATTTTTTGAGGTGGATCCCAGGCTGACCTGAAATTCACTTTGTATTCCAGGCTGGCTTCAAAAGCATGATTCTTGAGCCAGGCGTGGTAGCGCACGCCTTTAATCCCAGCACTCAGGAGGCAGAGGTAGGAGGATCGCCGAGAGTTCGAGGCCACCCTGAAACTACATAGTGAATTCCAGGTCAGCCTGAGCCAGAGTGAGACCCTACCTCAAAAAACCAAAAAAAAGGCTAGGGAAATGGCTTAGCGGTTAAGCGCTTGCCTGTGAAGCTTAAAGGACCCGGGTTCGAGGCTCAGTTCCCCAGGACCCACGTTAGCCAGATCCACAAGGGGACGCATGCGTCTGGGGTTCGTTTGCAGTGGCTGGATGCCCTGGCGCACCCATTCTCTCTTTCTCTCTCTGTCTGCCTCTTTCTCTCTGTCACTCAAATAAATAAATAAAAATGAACAAAAAATAATTTAAAAAAAAAGCATGATTCTTCTACCTCAGCCTCCCAAGAAGTACTGGGATACGTGAGTCCCAAGCACCTTAACCACTAAGCCATTCCTCCAGCCCCCTTTTAACTTTTTGAGACAGGGTCTTGCTAAATTGCCCAGGCTGGCTTAATGGGTTTTTGCTTGGTTTTTGTTTTTCAAGGTAGGGTTTCACTCTAGCCCAGACTGACCTGTCTCATTAATGAGGCCTTGAACTCACAGCAATCCTCCTACCTCTGCCTCCCCAGTGCTGGGATTAAAGGCCTGTGCCACCACACCCAGCTCAAGAATCATGCTTTTGAAGCCAGCCTGGAACTTCTTAAATTTTTATTTATTTATTTGAAAGAGGATAGGAGGGAGAGAGAGAATGAGTGCTACAGAGATAGAGAATGGGAGCTCCAGCCGCTAGAAATGAACTCCAGATGTAGGTATGTACCACCTTGTGCATCTGGCTTACATGGGGAATTGAACCTGGACCCTTTGCCTTTGCAGGCAAGTGCCTTAACCACTAAGCCATCTCTCCAGTCCTGGCCTTGAACTTTTGATCCTCCTGCCTCAGCTTCCTGAGTAAACTGGGATTACAGGCCTGCACCACCAGGCCCAGGCTGGCCTCTTAACTTGTGACAGTCCTCCGGCCTCAACACTGTGTTCTGGCATGCTACCAAGTCCAGCTCAGAACTGAATCTCAACAATAGCTTATCATCCTTCATTATATTTAATACAAAACCTCAGATATCTTGCAGATCTTAGTGCAAATGTTCACCAATATTCCTACCTTTTTTTTTTATTATTATTAGAGAGAGAATGGGTGCACCAAGGCCTCTATCCAATGCAAACAAATTCGAGACACACGCGCCACCATGTACATCTGGCTTATGTGGGTAACAGGGAATCAAATCTAGGTCCTTGGCTTTGCAGGCAAGAGCCTTATCCTCTATGCCATCTCTCCACACTCCCCTTATCTTGTTTTATAACACCACTTAACCAACCAGAATGATAAAAATCTAGGATAATTTATAAACTTAAACGCACTATGCTTTTTTTTTTTCCCCTTAACTGGTGTTTATTAATGAAGAGACTTGTCTATCCTACCTTCCCATTTCTGGCCAAAGTGAGTACATCTAAATTAGGCCTATCCCTAAAAGGACAAGTCTGCAAAGGCTGGTGGAGGAGCCTTCATTCATGAGACTGGCTTGGATCTGGAAAACACTTTCACTTGGAACTGTGAGAAGGCACTCAGCATCTCAGTGCTGTTACAGAGATACACAGACAACAGTAATCTCAGAATTACTCTGTAACTCAGGAACCTCAAGTAACAAGTGCATGTATTTCCTTATTATTTCCAAAACAAATCCAGTAACATGGGTAAGAGTCACATCTCAGTGATCCTTGACAAGGAAGATCCAGTGGGATAATTAAAATTCTTGACGAATCTGCCCAGCAGAGTCTGTTCCAACACCCAGGAAGACTTTGATCACAGCCCCAACGTATTGAGCCCAGAAGTAAAAGACTTGACACTGTTTGAGGCCAAGGAAAATTCACTCCTTTCACTTCCCAGGAAGAGGCCATTTCCACTGGCTTATTTTCTGGAAAAAAAAAACAACACATCTTTCTCCACTAAACACTTTGAAAACTGGAACACCCGAGTTACAACAGTGCTCAGGACATTAAGACTTCTTGCGTACAGTCTGCCAGCCAGACATCAATTACCCTGAGCTGGCCATAGAAGACTTTCTTCTATTACCAAGGCACTTAGTCCACCACCTTCATCTTCCACAGGGAAAGAGCACGGTAAAAGCATTTTGGAAAAATGCCCAAGAAAGGAAAAAGCTGACCGGCTTCCTGAGGGTGTCTCCATCCCTCCCGGCCAGTATGTAGTGACTTCCTACCAAAGGCCACCAGGGGAGTATGGCCAAACCCAACTCTCCGACTCTGCAGGAAATGTCTCAAGCCTAAAAGCCACTTGTAGGATTAGCAGATCTATTCTGGACATAGCTGCCAAGTGATGCCCGCGCAGTGCCAACATGTCCCCCTCGGCTCTTTGTCCCTCATTGCCTGGCCCTGCCCGGCTCTGCCCTTGTGCCTGACCGGGTCGCTAGGCCCCACCCTGGGGCCAAAGCAGTTCCCCTTCCCCAGGCTCCCACGGCACACCCAGAGGCCTCGGCCACCGGCTCCTCCTCCCACACACGCACTCGCACGCGCCCGCTGGTCCGTGGGAACGAGCCCGGGCACACGGCTGCGAACCTGCCAGAGTCCACTCCAGCGCCCTGCCCACGTCCCTCGTGGGGGCGGGGGGTCGGCTCCGCCACGAGCAGCCGGCCAGCCTGAGGGTTCCACTGCCCTCGCCCCCCCCCCCGCCCGGGGCCTCCCGTCCGTCCGTCCGTCCCTCACCCGGCGGAGGCTGAGCGGGCGACGGTGGCACCGGCGGGCGCGGGCCGCTGCTGTTGATAATGTAGTGAGAGACGCGCGAGTTCTCGGACACGCTGAGCACATAGTCCCCGGGGCTGGTGCTCGAGTCCCGCACCAGAAACACCCCGTGCCGCTGGCCCTGCAACAGCGCCACCGCATCCTGCCGGCTCAACCGCCCCCAGTACCAGCTACTCCGCTCCTCCGAGTCGAAGTTGCCCGCCATGGCCGCCTCCGCGCCTTCACGCTGGGCCGCCGCCGCCGCCACGCGTGCCGCTCCAGCCCTGGCGCCCGCCACCCAGCGGGACCGGCTCCCGGTGTCAGCCTCACAGCAGCGCCCGAAATGGCGGCGGCGGCCGCGGGGCCTTCCTCACCGGAAATGACGCGCTCTCTACCCGAGGGAGGCCTGCCGGGAAAGGGACCGCCGCCCGCCATTGGGAGAAGGGCAAACGCGCCCTCGAGCCCGTACTGCGCATGCGGCTTCTCGGGCGTTGCCTCCAGGTCCGTACAGACTGCGCGGGGGGGGGGGGGGACTGGGCGGAGCCTAGGGCCACAGGGAGGAGCCTCAGCCAGCCCTCTTTGGAGATGGGAGCTTGACAGGTTGGTGGTGTGGTTCTTCTTCCCACAAGGCTTAAAAAAGTACCTGAAAGGGGCTGGAGAGATGGCCTGCAAAGCCAAAGAACCCAGGGTCAACTCCCCAGGACCCACATAAGCCAGATACACATGGTAGCGCGCATGCATCTGGAGTTCGTTTGGAGTGGCTGGAGGCCCTGGCACACCTGTTCTTTCTATCTGCCTCTCTCTCTCTCTCTCTCTCTCTCTCTCTCTCTCTCTCTCTCTCAAATAAAAATAAATAAATAGGGCTGGAGAGATTGGTTTAGTGGTTACGATGCATACTGGGAAGCCTAAGAACCCAGGTTCAATTCCCCAGGACCCACATAAACCCAGATGCCCAAGGTGGCACATGGTATAGAGTTTGTTTGCAGTGGCTAAAAGCCCTGGTGCACCCATTCTCTTTCTCTCTCTGTTTCTCAAATATATGAATAAAAATAAAATACTTTTAAAAAAATAAATCTGGCCTGTTGTGGTAACACACACCTTCAATCCCAGCACTGGGGAAGCAGATGTAGGAGGATCGCCATGAGTTCAAGGCCACCCTGAGACTACATAGTGAACACCAGGTCAGCCTGAGCTAAAGGGAGACCCTACCTCGGGAGAAAAAAAAAAAAAAAAGAACTGGAGTAGAAAAAATGGTGTAGCCCATATTCTGAGTTCTCTGTAAGTCTCCTTGACAAGCTGGTCTTTTCCTGCTGGTTTCCCCACCACCACCCGCCAGCCATGCTGAAGTTCCTATTATTATTGATTCATTCAGCAAACCTTCATTGGCATCACATTTGCCTTGTGGATGCAGTGGTGATCAAGATTGAGTTCTGGGGCAGGAGAGATGACTTAGCAGTTAAGGCACTTGCCTGTGAAGTCTGAGGACCCAGGTTCAACCCCCCAAACCCACATAAGCCAAACACACAAGGTGACACATGGACACTAAGTGGCGCACACATCTGCAGTTCAACTGCAGTGGCTAGGGGCCCTAGTGTATCAATTCTCTCTCCCTCATTAAAAAAAATCAATTCAGCAGCACATGGAACATTCTCTAAAATAGACCATATATTAGGACACAAAGCAAATCTTAACAAATTCAGGAAAATTGAAATAATTCCTTGCATTCTATCTGACCACAGTGGAATTAAACTACAAATCAAAGCCGGGCGTGGTGGCGCACGCCTTTAATCCCAGCACTCGGGAGGCAGAGGTAGGAGGATTGCCATGAGTTCAAGGCCACCCTGAGATGACAGAGTTAATTCCAGGTCAGCCTGGACCAGAGTGAGACCATACCTCGAAAAACCAAAAAAAAAAAAAAAAAAAACTACAAATCAGTAGCAAGAAAGGCTATAGAGCATACACAAAATCATGGAAACTAAACAATACACTACTAAATGATGAGTGGGTCAATGAAGAAATCAAAAAGGAAATCAAAAAATTTATAGAGTCAAATGATAATGAGAACACAACATACCAAAATCTCTGGGACACAATGAAGGCAGTTCTAAGAGGTAAATTTATAGCCTTAAGTGCCTATATTAAGAAATTAGAAAGGTCGCAAGTAAACGACCTAATGCTTCGCCTTAAAGCCTTGGAAAAAGAAGAACAAGGCAAACCAAAAATTAGTAGACGGGAAGAAATAATAAAGATTAGGGCAGAAATTAATGAAATAGAAACAAAAAGAACAAACCAAAGAATTAATGAAACAAAGGGTTAGTTCTTTGAAAGGATAAACAAGATTGATAAACCCTTAGCAAATCTGACCAAAAGAAAGAGAGAAGAGACACAAATTAATAAAATCAGAGATGAACAAGGTAACATCACAACAGATTCCAGAGAAATTCAAAAAATCATAGGGACATACTATAAAAGCATATACTCCACAAAGTATGAAAATCTGAAAGAAATGGATGATTTCCTTGATCTATATGACCTACCTAAATTAAATCAAAATGAGATTAATCACTTAAATAGACCTATAACAAACATGGAGATCCGAACAGTTATCAATAATCTCCCAACTAAAAAAAGCCCAGGCCTGGATGGATTCACTGCTGAATTTTACCACACTTTTAAGGAAGAGCTAACACCATTGCTTCTTAAGCTTTTACAGGAAATAGAAAAAGAAGGAATTCTACCAAACTCTTTCTATGAGGCCAGCATCACCCTGATACCAAAACCAGGCAAAGATAGAACAAAAAAAGAAAATTACAGACCAATCTCCCTCATGAACATAGATGCAAAAATTCTCAACAAAATATTGGCAAACAGAATACAAGAGTATATCAAAAAGATCATTCACCCTGACCAAGTAGGCTTTATCCCAGAGATGCAGGGATGGTTCAACATATGCAAATCTATAAATGTAATACATTACATAAACGGGTTGAAGGACAAAAATCACATGATCATCTCATTAGATGCAGAGAAAGCATTTGACAAAATCCAACATCCCTTCATGATAAAAGTCCTACAGAGACTGGGAATAGAAGGAACATATCTCAATATAATAAAGGCTATTTATGACAAGCCTACAGCCAACATATTACTAAATGGGGAAAAATCTAGAAGCTTTTCAACTAAAATCAGGACCAAGATAAGGGTGTCCACTGTCTCCACTTTTATTTAATATAGTTCTGGAAGTCTTAGCCATAGCAATAAGGCAAGAGACACACATAAAAGGGATACAAATTGGAAAGGAAGAGATCGAGTTATCATTATTTGCAGATGACATGATTCTATACATAAAGGACCCTAAAGACTCTACTAGCAAGCTGTTAGAGCTGATCAAAACCTACAGCAATGTAGCAGGATATAAAATAAATACACAGAAATCAGTAGCCTTCATATATGCTAACAACAAACACACAGAGGATGAAATCAGAGAATCACTCCCATTCACAATTGCATCAAAAAAAATAAAGTACCTTGGAATAAACCTAACCAAGGAAGTAAAGAATCTATACAATGAAAACTTTAAAACACTCAAGCGAGAAATTGCAGAAGACACTAGAAAGTGGAGAAACATCCCTTGTTCCTGGATTGGAAGAATCAATATCGTGAAAATGGCAATCTTACCTAAAGCAATCTACACATTTAATGCAATCCCTATCAAAATTCCAAAGGCTTTCTTCATGGAAATAGAAAAAACAATCCAAAAATTCATTTGGAATCACAAAAAACCTCGAATATCTAAAATAATACTGAGCAACAAAAAAGAGGCTGGTGGTATCACCGTACCTGATTTTAACCTATACTACAGAGCCATAGTAACAAAAACAGCATGGTACTGGCACAAAAACAGACATGTAGATCAGTGGAACAGAATAGAGGACCCAGATGTAAGCCCAAGTAGCTATAGCCACCTGATATTTGATAAAAATGCCAAAAATACTCATTGGAGAAGAGACAGCCTCTTCAGCAAATGGTGTTTTGAAAACTGGATAAATATCTGCAGAAGGATGAAAATAGATTCTTCTCTCTCGCCATGCACAAGAATTAAGTCCAAATGGATTAAAGACCTTAACATCAGACCGGAAACTTTGAAACTGCTAGAGGAAAAAGTAGGGGAAACCCTTCAACATATTGGTCTTGGCAATGACTTTCTGAATACAGCCCCAATTGCTCAGGCAATAAAACCACAGATTAACCACTGGGACCTAATGAAATTACAAAGATTTTGCACCGCAAAGGACACAGTGAAAAAAGCAAAGAGGCAACCTACAGAATGGGAAAAAATCTTCGCCAGCTATATATCTGATAGAGGATTAATATCTAGGATATACAAAGAACTCAAAAAGTTAAATAATAAGGAATCAAACAAGCCAATCAAAAAAATGGGCTATGGAGCTAAATAGAGAGTTCTCAAAGGAACAAATACGAATGGCATATAAGCATCTAAAAAAATGTTCTACGTCACTAGTCATCAGGGAAATGCAGATTAAAACTACATTGAGATTCCATCTCACTCCTGTCAGATTGGCCACCATCATGAAAACAAATGATCATAAATGTTGGCGGGGATGTGGAAAAAAAGGAACCCTTCTGCACTGCTGGTGGGAATGCAATCTGGTCCAGCCATTGTGGAAAACAGTGTGGAGGTTCCTAAAGCAGCTAGAGATTGATCTACCATATGACCCAGCTATAGCGCTCCTAGGCATATATCCAAAGGACTCATCTCATTTCCTTAGAAGTACATGCTCAACCATGTTTATTGCTGCTCAATTTATAATAGCTGGGAAATGGAACCAGCCTAGATGTCCCTCAACAGATGAGTGGATAATGAAGATGTGGTACATTTATACAATGGAGTTCTACTCAGCGGTAAAGAAAAATGAAGTTATGAAATTTGCAGAAAAATGGATGGATCTGGAAAGTATTATACTAAGTCAGGTAACCCAGGCCCAGAAAGCCAAGCGCCACATGTTCTCTCTCATATGTGGATCCTAGCTACAGATGACTGGGCTTTTGCGTGAGAATGAAAATACTTAGTAGCAGAGGCCAGTAAGTTGAAAAGGAGACATAAAGGGTGGAGAAAGGAAGGGAGGAGGATACTTAATAGGTTGATATTGTATATATGTAATTACAATGATTGTAATGGGGAGGTAATATGATGGAGAATGGAATTTCAAACGGGAAAGTGTGGGGGTGGGGAGGGAGGGAATTACCATGGGATATATTTTATAATCATGGAAAATGTTAATTAAAAAAAAAAGCAAGTTAAAAAAAAAAATCAAGCCAGAAGTGGTGGTGCACACCTTTAATCCCAGCACTTGGGAGGCAGAGGTAGGAGGATCATCACCAGTTCAAGGCCATCCTGAGACTCCATAGTGAAATCCAGATCAGCCTGGGCTAGAGCTAGAGCCTACCTTGAAAAACCAAAAGAAAGATAAATAAATAATTGAATAGGGGGCTGGCGAGATGGCTCAGTGTTTAAGGTGCTTTTTGCCTGCAAAGCTTAATGATCCGGGTTCAATTCCCCAGTACCCACATAAAGCCAGATGCACAAAGTGGTGTATGTATCTGGAGTTCATTTGCAGTTCATTTGGCTAGAATCCCTAACATGTTTATTCTTGTTCTCTCTCTTCTCTCTGTCATCTTGGAAATTAATTAATTAGCTAATTAATTAATTTAAAAGTCCAAGTGTTTATTGTATATATGTAAGTAGAAGAATAGATTAATGGGGATGAAAAGGCCCAAAGTGAGGTCAGGGGAAGAGATTGAGTAAAGGAAAGGTGGAGGGAGGGCTAATCAAAATCTAAGAGGATGCAAATAAATCATATGGAATCCTCTGGTTTTGACAATGGAACATTCAGGAGCCATAGGTCTTGTTAGAAAATTTTCAGTGCCAGGGATGGGATACCTCCAGTGAGTTGTTGGCCAGGGAGGTCCCTGATGCCCCCAAAACATTATAGGCCATTGCTGAGGCCCTTGGTTTCCCACCAGGAATAGATGGTAAGACCCTATTGCTGAAGACTCCACATACTTGGGCTGCAAGGCCACTGAGAAATCCTGCTGGAACTGAGCTGATAACCTCCTCCATGTAGACCAGCTGACAGAAAGCTGGAAGAAGCCATTCTACATGTAGTTCAATGGGAGAAAGAGATACCACCAGTGAAGATACTCAACAGTGGTCACTGTAAGCCTTACAAATGAGCCAATAGGTGCAATAGTGGCACGTCTATCATGGTGGAAAGCAATTGCCCTCCAATTAGATTGGAGGTCCACTCCATGGGGGGGAACACATTCCTGATACTGAAAACTTAAAATAGGGGTAGTCATGAGCCCTAGGGGTGTAACATCTGCTGATGTCTGGAAAAATGTATATACTATGCTTGTCAAACTGCCCAGTAAGCACTTCTCTTAATATTTATACCCTTATATTAGTGCTACTTTCACTTTGGGTAGAGAATCTTCTCTTTTCAGATGGCAGTGACTTTGGGATGACTCAGAAGGTATCATAGTGCTGGAAAGAAGTGACTGGAGTACTGAGCAACATCTTGATCATACCTTCCAAGACTCAGGGTCTAATGCAGAAGAGGTGGCTAAAAGAATGTAAGAGCCAAAGGAAGGGTAGGACTCCTTACAACGTGCTCCCTCCAGACATAAAATGGCCTGGACATCCATGACCTCACAGTGCCTGACACTACCTACACAAGACCATCATAAGAGAAGGAAAAGATCATGACATCAAAATAAAAGAGAGACTGACTGAGATGGGGAGAGGATATGATGGAGAATAGAATTTCAAAGGGGAAAGTGGGGGGGGGGGTATTACCATGAGATACTTTTTATAATCATGGAAAATGTTAATAAAAATTGAGAAAATAAATGAATACATAAAAAATATTTTTAGAAAAAAAAAGTCCAAGTGTTGGAAAGATGGCTTAGCGGTTAAAGCACTTGCCTACGAAGCTGAAGGACCCAGATTCAATTCCCCAGGTTCCATGTAAACCAGAAGCACATGGTGGTACATGCATCTGGAGTTCATTAGCAGTGGTTAGAGGCCCTGAAGCACCCATTCTTTCTCTCTATAATAAATAAATAAAAATAAATTAAAAAAAGAAAGTCCAAGTGTTTAGGAAGTGTTCTATAATATTTTGTATTAACAGGTACTATTCAGTTAGGGAGGGAGAGTACTGGCTATTTCTCTATAGACCATCTCATTTAACCCTTACTCCAACTATATTGGCCAATCCTTACAACTATCCACATTTTAAAGATAAAAATAACCGGGGTTGGTGGTATACTCCTTTAATCCCAGCACTTGGGAGGCAGATGTAGGAGAATTGCTGTGAATTCAAGGCCACCCTGAGACTACATAGTGAATTTTAGGTCAGCCTGGACTAGAGAGAGACCCTGCCTCAAAGCGCGCGCACACACACACACACACACACACACAAAGACGTGGATAAAGTTTAGAGATTATATTTATTTATTGATTTGAGGTAGAGTCTCACTCTATTCCAGGTTGACCTGGAACTTGTGATGTCCTCCTACCTTAGCCTTCTGAGTGCTAGAATTGAAGGTATAAACCAGTCTCAGCTTACTTTTTTTTTCTTCCCCTTCCCTACCCAGTGCTGAGATTCAGGGCGTGCATGCCCACGCCCACGCTATTTTTTAATTCTTCTTCTTCTTCTTTTTTTTTTTTTTCTTTTTGAGACAGGGTCTCATGTGTGCCACCATGCCAGAATTGGTACTGGGATTAAACCTAGGGCCTCAAGCATGATAGGCAAGCATTCCAACACTGAGCTTCACAGCCAGAACTTTAATATATACAGCTATTGCATAAGGAGCTAGAACTTAAATTTTGTAAGGAGAGAATCTGATCACTTTGCTATATCCTCATATTTCTGAGATAGCAGTTGGGAGCTAAGAGAGTGGCAGAAATCTATACTTTCAAAAGAACCTATACTTTCAAAAGTATAGATTTCTGGCTTCATGGATAACACAGCTTTTTGAGAGCTACCTCCCACACCCATGGGCTGGCTCTGGGAAGGAGAGCAGGGAAAAGGGCACCATGTCTGTAGTCAGTGACTCATTAGGATCCTGCCTTAGTCACAGCGTATCACCAGGAACCAATACCAGAAGTCTTCCAGTGTGAAGATTGCCCATTCTTCCTTGTCTAGAACAGCCAGGATTCAAAGCAGGACCTTACCCAGAGATTGCCTGAGAGGCTCCAAGGTCCCTCCCTAGGATACATGAAAAGATGTATGCCACCACACCTAGTTTAGAGGGTATTTTTATTATGTTTTTTTTTTTGTTTTGTTTTGTTTTTCAAGGTAGAGTTTTGGCCTAGCAAAAACTGTCCTGAAATTCACTATGTAGTCTCATGGTGGCCTCAAATTCATGGCAATTCTCCTACCTCTGCCTCCCAAGTGTTGAGATTAAAGGTGTGTGCCACCATGTATGGCTTGGGAACATAAAAAGAAATCATAGGGCTAGAGAGATGGCTTAGCGGTTAAGGTGCTTGCCTGTGAAGCCTAAGGACCCAGGTTCTGTTTTCCAGAACTCACATAAGCCATATGCACAAGGTAGCACATGCATCTGGAATTTAGTTGCAGTAGCTGAAGGCCCTGGCATGCCCATTCTCTCTCCCCCAATCCTCTCTCATAAATACATTTTTAAAAACTTTTTTAAAAATCATAACATCCAGGCCTGATGGCACACACCTTTAATCCGGGCACTTGGGAGGCAGAGGTAGGAGGATCTCCCTGAGTTTGAGATTGCCCTGAGGCTACATAGTGAATTCCAGGTCAAATTGGGCTAGAGTGAGACCCCACCTCGAAAAAAAAAAAAACAGAAATAAATCATAACTGATCTGGAATATAAGCAAGAAGATTGCAATACAGGAGACCTGGCCCCTCAAGAGTGACCCTCCTTGGAACCCAGGGGATCTACAAATCCAAAGCCAACAAATATAGGCTCAGGAGTAGCTTTAGAACAAGTAAACCTGCCTGCCCCCTCCTCCATTCTTTTTTTTTTTTTTTTTTTTCAGGGTAGGGTGTCACTCTAGTTCATGCTGACCTGGAATTCACTATGTAGTCTCAAGGAGGCCTCAAACTCATGGTGATCCTCCTATCTCTGCCTCCCGAATGCTGGGATTAAAGGCATGCACCACCATGCCCAGCCTTTATTCTTTTTTTTTTTTTTTTTTTTTCTGCTTCTCCTCCTCTTCTTCCCTTTAAACCTAAGGATGCTAAAGGTTTGTCATTACAGTGATGGCTTTTGCCTACTGATAAGTCTCAGACCTACCCTTGCACGGCATGGTGGCTCATGGTTTTAGTTCCAGCACTAGGGAGGCAGAGGCAGGGGTATCACAGAGGTAGGGTGAGTACCAGGTCAGCCTGGATTAGAGTGAGACCCTACCACAGAAAAACAAAAAATAAAAGGATAGTGACTTTTTTTTTTGAGGTAGGATCTCGCTCTAGCCTAGGCTGATCTGGAATTCACTATGTAGTCTCAGGGTGACCTCAACCTCATGGTGATCCTCCTACCTCTGCCTCCTGAGTGCTGGGATTAAAGGTGTGCACCACCACACCTGGCTAATCTGGATGTCTTTACTAATAAATAGTCTCACACCAAAAAAATAGAAAAAAGAAGAGAGGGTTCAGTGAAGGGGGATGGAAAGAAGGTATAAAGGGGAGTGGTAGGAAGGGCTATGATCAGGGTACATTATGTACATGTATGGAGGTTGTCAGTAAATTTGTTAAAAATAGCTGGGCGGGGGCTGGAGAAATGGCTTAGCAGTTAAGGCACATGCCTGCAAAGCCTAAGGAGCCAGGTTCAATTCTCCAGGTCCCACATAAGCTAGATTCACAAGGTAGTGCATGTGTCTGGAGTCCATTTGCAGAGGCTAGAAGCCCTGGCACACCCATTCTCCCTCTCTCTCCCTCTCTCTCTGACTGTAATAAATAAATAAATAAAAATAGCCAGGCATAGATACACAAGGTGGGCATGCATCTGGAGTTCATTTGTAGTGACTGGAGGCCCTGATGTGCCCATTCTTCCTTTCTCTCCCCCTCTCTCTCTCTCTCTCTCTCTCTCTCTCAATCTGTGTGCGTGTGTGTGTGTGTGTGTGTGTGTGTGTGTGTGTGTGTGTGTGTGCCTCTTTCCCTCTCTTGCTCTCTCAAATTAAAAAAAAAAAAAAAAGCCTGGGCGTGGTGGCACACGCCTTTAATCCCAGCACTCGGGAGGCAGAGGTAGGAGGATCACCGAGAGTTCAAGGCCACCCTGAAACTACATAGTGAATTCCAGGTCATCCTGAGCCAGAGTGAGACCCTACCTCAGAAAACCAAAAAAAAAAAAAAAAAAAAAAAAAGCCACGCGTGGTGGTGCACACCTTTTATCCCAGCACTTGGGAGGCAGAGGTAGGAGGATCGCCATGAGTTTGAGACCACTCTGAGACTACATAGTGAATTCTAGGTCAACTTGGGCTGGAGTGAGAACCTACCTCAAAAAATAAAAAAAAATAAAAAATAAAAATAAAGTCAAGCCAGGCATGATGACACATACCTGTCATCTGACCTCTTGTTATGGTAGAAGAGGGGCAGCTAATCAAAATCTAAGAGGATATAAATACATCACATGGAATCCTACTTTTTTGGACAATGGAACACTCAGGAGCCATAGATTGTTGTTAGAAAATTTTCAGTGCCAGGGATGGGATACCTTCCAGTGAGTTGTTGGCCAGGGAGGTCCCTGATGCCCCTAAAACATTATAGGTCATTGCCAAGGCCCTTGGTTTCCCACCAGGAATAGATTATAAGACCCTATTGCTGAAGATCCCATACACTTGGGCTGCAAGGCCACTGAGAAATCCTGCCGGAACTGAGCTTATAACCTCCTCCATGTAGACCAGCTGACAGAAAGCTGGAAGAAGCCGTTCTGCATGCAGTTCAATGGGAGAAAGAGAAATCACCAGTGAAGGTACTCAACAGTGGACACTGCAAGCCTTATATTTGGCTAGATAGGCCAAATGAGCTAATGGTGCAATAGTGGCATGTCTGTTATAAGGGAAACCAACTGCCCTCTAATTGGACTGGAGGCCCATTCCATGAAAACTTAAAACAGGTAGTCATGAGCCCTAGGGGTGTAACGTCAGCTGCTGTCTGGCTAAATGTATATACTATGCTTATGAAACTGCCCAGTAAGCACTTCTCTTAATGTTCATGCCCTTATATTAAAGCTACTCTCACTTTTGGTAGAGAATCCTCTCTTTTCAGATGGCAGTGACCTTGGGACAACTCAGAAGGTATCATGGTGATGGAAAGAAATGACTGCAGTGCTCAGTACTGCAGTATCTCTATCACACCTTCCAAGGCTCAGGGTCTAATGTGGAAGAGGTGATGGAAAGAACGTAAGAGCCAAAGGAAGGGTAGGTCTCCATACAACATGCTCCCTCCAGACACAAAATGGCCTGGATAACCATGGCCTCACAATGTCAGACACTACCTGCACAAGACCATCATAATAGGAGGAAAAGATCATGACATCAAAATTAAAAGAGCAACTGATTGAGATGGGGAGGGGATATGATGGAGAATGGAGTTTCAAAGGGGAAAGTGGGGGAGAGGGAGGGTATTATTATGGGGTATTTTTTATAATCATGGAAGTTGTTAATAAAAATTTGGAAGAAAAGCCGGGCATGGTGGCACAATGCCTTTTATCACAGCACTCAGGAGGCAAAGGTAGGAGGGTTGCTGTGAGTTCAAGGCCATCCTGAGACTCCATAGTGAATTCCAGGTAGCCTGGGCTAGTGTGAGACCCTACCTCAAAAATCCAAAAAAAAAAAAAAATTGGAAGAGAAAAACAAGAGGATCAGGTCATCCTAATTACATGCAAAGTTTGAGGCCAACCTAGGCTATAGTGAGACCCCATTACAATAAAACAAAACAAAACAAGGGCTGCAGAGATGGCTTAGCCATTAAGGCACTTGCCTGTTAAAACTAAGGAACCAGGTTTGATTTCCCCAGTACCTACATAAGCCAGATGCACAAGGTGGCACATGTCTAGAGTTCATTTGCAGTGATTGGAGGCCCTGGCGTGTCCATTTTCTCTATCTGCCTATTTGTCTCTCTCTTTCCTTCGCTCAAATAAATAAATAAATAAATAAATAAATAAATAAATAAATAAATAAAATACTTTAAAAAAAACAAGAACAATCACCTTGACCGACCTATGAGTCATGACATTACTCACCACTTTCCAATTTTCTAGAGGAAGAGGTTTTAGTGCAGTTATAAAGCTGTGATTGCACCTAGTTCAATGCCTATCTTATCAGCTTCTTAGATCCACTGTTACTAGTGATAATGTTATCCTGGTACTTTTGTTTTCCTATAAGTTAATTGTTTTCCTAGAAGCTAATTTTGGGGATGAAGTGTAGTGTGCTAATGGGATAGCATGAAGCCTCCAGTAGTCATATGCCATGGGCATTGTATCCTTTGAGAACTTCTGCCCTGAGTAAGGAATCACCTCCCTAGGCAGGTCTACCTGATTAAGCTTTTCCTCCCTCTCAGCCGCTGCCTGTACTCTACTCCCTCTTGGTATTCTTGGCATCTGCTTTTTTTTTTTTTTTTTTAACTTAAATTTTCTGAGGTAGGGTCTTGTTCTAGCTCTGGCTGACCTGGAATTCACTCTGTAGTCTCAGAGTGGCCTTGAACTCCTGGAGAGCGACCCTCCTACTTCTGCCTCCTGAGTGCTGGGATTAAAGGCGTGTGCCACCATGCCTAGCTTTGGCATGCTTCTTAGTGGTCTGCTGCCCAGCTATGAGCCCAAAGATGGCAGTTTGCAGTACTCATTCCTTTTCTTTGGGAATTAACTGATTTTCTTGGAACTTTTTATTTATTTATATTTATTTTTTTAACTGATACAAGTTAAAATTTTAATAAAAACAACCTCACAATATTTATTGTCACACAGTAATAACATAAGGGCCATCAAAACAATATGAAGAAATGTTTCAGAATTATATTCCCAACAGAAGACACCCTAAAAACAATCATGTGTTCTCATCATCTCATTTCCTTGATCATTTCTAGTTGGAAACACTTTTTTTCTTTTTTTTTCGAGGTAGAGTCTCACTCTAGCCCAGGCTAACCTGGAATTCACTATGTAGTCTCAGGGTGGCCTTGAACTCATGGTGATCCTCCTACCTCTGCCTCCCGAGTGCTGGGATTAAAGGTGTGCACCACCATGTCTGGCTCATAGCCCATTTTTTGATTGGCTTGTTTGATTCCGTATTAGTTAACTTTTTAAGTTCTTTGTATATCCTAGATATTAATCCTCTATCAGATATATAGCTGCCAAAGATTTTTTCCCATTCTGTAGGTTGCCTCTTTGCTTTATTCACAGTGTCCTTTGCAGTGCAAAATCTTTGTAATTTCCTGAGGTCCCAGTGGTTAATCTGTGGTTTTATTGCCTGAGCAATTGGGGTTGTATTCAGAAAGTCTTTGCCAAGACCAATATGTTGGAGGGTTTCCCCTACTTTTTCCTCTAGCAGTTTCAGAGTTTCAGGTCTGATGTTAAGGTCTTTAATCCATCTGGACTTAATTATTGTGCATGGAGAGAGAGAAGAATCTATTTTCATCCTTCTGCAGATATATATCCAGTTTTCCCAACACCATTTGCTGAAGAGGCTGTCTTTTCTCCAATGAGTATTTTTGGCATTTTTATCGAATATCAGGTGGCTATAGCTATCTGGACTTACATCTGGGTCCTCTATTCTGTTCCATTGATCTACATGTCTGCTTTTGTGCCAGTATCACACTGTTTTTGTTATTATGGCTCTGTAGTATAGGTTAAAATCAGGTATGGTGATACCACCAGCCTTATTTTTGTTGCTCAGTATTATTTTAGATATTGGAGGCTTTTTTGTGATTCCAAATGAATTTTTGGATTTTTTTTTCTATTTCCATGAAGAAAGCCTTTGGAATTTTGATGGGGATTGCATTAAATGTGTAGATTGCTTTTGGTAAGATTGCCATTTTCACAATATTGATTCTTTCAATCCAGGAACAAGGGATGTTTTTCCACTTCCTAGCATCTTCTGCAATTTCTCACTTGAGTGTTTTAAAGTTCTTATTGTAGAGATTCTTTATTTCCTTGTTAGGTTTATTCCAAGGTATTTTATTTTTTTTGATGCAATTGTGAATGGGAGTGATTCTCTGATTTCATCCTCTGTGTGTTTGTTGTTAGCATATATGAAGGCTACTGATTTCTGTGTATTTATTTTGTATCCTGCTACATGGCTGTAGGTTTTGATCAGCTCTAACAGCTTGCTAGTAGAGTCTTTAGGGTCCTTTATGTATAGAATCATGTCATCTGCAAATAATGATAACTTGATTTCTTCCTTTCCAATTTGTATCCCTTTTATGTGTGTCTCTTGCCTTATTGCTATGGCTAAGACTTCCAAAACTATATTAAATAAAAGTGGAGACAGTGGACACCCTTATCTTGGTCCTGATTTTAGTTGAAAAGCTTCTAGATTTTTCCCCATTTAGTAATATGTTGGCTGTAGGCTTGTCATAAATAGCCTTTATTATATTGAGATATGTTCTTTCTATTCCCAGTCTCTGTAGGACTTTTATCATGAAGGGATGTTGGATTTTGTCAAATGCTTTCTCTGCATCTAATGAAATGATCATGTGATTTTTGTCCTCAATCCATTTATATGATGTATTACATTTATAGATTTGCATATATTGAACCATCCCTGCATCTCTGGGATAAAGCCTACTTGGTCAGGGTGAATGATCTTTGTGATATATTCTTGTATTCTGTTTGCCAATATTTTGTTGAGAATTTTTGCATCTATGTTCATGAGGGAGATTGGTCTGTAATTTTCTTTTTTTTGTTCTATCTTTGTCTGGTTTTGGTCTCAGGGTGATGCTGGCTTCATAGAAGGAGTTTGGTAGAATTCCTTCTTTTTCTATTTCCTGGAAAAGCTTAAGAAGCAATGGTGTTAGCTCTTCCTTGAAGGTCTGGTAAAGTTCATCAGTGTATCCATCTGGTCCTGGGCTTTTTTTTAATTTTAAAGATTTTTATTAGCAATCTCCATACATAAATACAAGGTAGTCTGATCAGAATCTCCTCCCAGAGCCTTCCTTTGTCCCCTCTTCCCCATGGACCCCTCGACTGCACCCCTTCTCCTTTCCCATTCGTCCCTATTCTATTTTATTTCTTTTTTTATTTTCAAAAAAAATTGATTAACAAGTTCCATGATTATAAAAAAAAAATTCCCATGGTAATACCCTCCCTTCCCAAACTTTCCCCTTTGAAACTCCATTCTCCCCACCTCAATCAGCCCCTCTTTTATTTTGATGTCACGATCTTTTCCTCCTATTATGATGATCTTTTGTAGGTAGTGTCAGACACAGTGAGGTCACGGATATCCAGGCCATTTTGTGTCTCAGGGAAGCACGTTGTAAGGAGTCCTACTCTTCCTTTGGCTCTTACATTCTTTTGCCACGTCTTCTGCAACAGACCCTGAGCCTTGGAAGGTGTGATAGAGATATTCAAGTACTGAGCATTCCAGTTACTTCTCTCCAGCACCATGATGCCTTCTGAGTCATCCCAAGGTCACTGTCATCTGAAAAGAAAAGATTCTCTACCAAAAGTGAGAGTAGCATTAATATAAGGATATGAGCCTTAAGAGAAGTGCTTACTGGGCAGTTTGATAAGCATAGTATATACATTTAGCCAGATAGCAACAGATGTTACACCCCTAGGGCTCATGACTACCCGTGTTTTAAGTTTTCAGTATCAGGGATGTGTTCCCTCCCATGGAGCAGGCCTCCAATCCAATTAGAGGGCAGTTGGTTTCCACCATGATAGATGTGCCACTATTGTACCCATTGGCTCATTTGGCCTGGCTGGCCAAATATAAGGTTTGCAGTGTCCACTGTTGATTATCTTCACTGGTGTTTTCTCTTTCTCCCATTGAACTGCATGCAGAATGGCTACTTCCAGCTTTCTGTCAGCTGGTCTACATGGAGGAGATTATCAGCTCAGTTCCAGCAGGATTTCTCAGTGGCCTTGCAGCCCAAGTGTATGGGATCTTCAGCAATAGGGTCTTATCATCTATTCCTGGTGGGAAACCAAGGTCCTCGGCAATGGCCTATAATGTTTTAGGGGCATCAGGGACCTCCCTGGCCAACAACTCACTGGAAGGTATCCCATCCCTGGCACTGAAAACTTTCTAACAACAATCTATGGCTCCTGAGTGTTCCATTGTCCAAAAAAGTAGGTTTCCATATGATTTATTTATATCCTCTTAGATTTTGATTAGCGCTCCCTCCACCTTTCCTTTACTCAATCTCTTCCCCTGACCTCACTTGGGTCTTTTCACCCCCATTCTTATTTTTTTTTAATTGCCCTCCTCAACCCTCCATGGCATGTTGATAATCCCAATATTGTGCAGGTAACAACTGCTGCTTAAGGTCATAAGCACACCCATCACTGTGCATCTGGAAGACAGCATACAAAGGCACTCCTACTCATGCTTTGACTCTTCCTTGTTTTTTGTTTTGTTTTGTTTTGTTTTGTTTTTTGAGGTAGGGTCTCACTCTAGCCCAGGCTGACCCGGGATTCTCTATGTAGTCTCAGGGTGGCCTCAAACTCACAGCGATCCTCTTACCTCAGCTTCCCGAGTGCTGGGATTAAAAGCGTGCACCACCTCAGCCAGCCTGACTCTTACATTTTTAACTTTCCATTGACAACTTCCATAAACAATATAAACAATATACCATGATCACAATTCCTTCCCACCATGCCTCCCTTCATTCCCCCCCCCAAACTTCCCCTCCACTGAATCCTTCTTCTTTCCAACTACTGTCCCTTCTATTTGGATGTCATCGTCTTTTCCTCCTGTCACCCAGGTGTTATGCAGGCAGCATCCGCCACTGTGAGGTCAAGGATATCAAAACCACTTTGTGTTGTAAGGACTGCTCCCCTTCCTTTGACTCTTACATTTTTTCCACAACCTCTTTCCAAATGGTTCCTGGACCTTGGAGGGTGACAGAGATGTGCCACTGAGCGCTGGATACTCCGTTGTCACTTCTGAGTACTTTGATGAGTCTCCTTACTGGTCACTGTCATCTGGCTGGTTGGTGTGTAGCTTGTAGGGTCCACTGCTGGTTAAGACTGTTGATGGCTTTTCTCCTCCAACAGGATACACAGCCCTCTCCAGCAGGGAGGAGGTGCCCAGCTCAGCTCTAGCTTGACTTCTCAGTGTTCACAGCCCCGATGTGCAAATCTCCTTCCCTTTCTTGTTGCTGTGAACAGATGCCTGACCAGCAGCAATGTTAGGTTGCTTACAGTTCCAAGGAGTGGAGCCCATGAGGGCAGGTGCAAAAGCTGGAGCAGAGCTGGTTACATTGCCAGGTGGGAAAAATGACTGGGCTTTTTTTAGTTGGGAGATTTTTGATAACTGTTCGGATCTCCATGCATGTTATAGATCTATTTAAGTGATTAATCTCATCTTGATTTAATTTAGGCAGGTCATATAAATCAAGGAACTCATCCATTTCTTTCAGATTTTCACTTTGTGGAGTATATGCTTTTATAGTATGTCCCTATGATTTTTTGAATTTCTCTGGCATCTGTTGTGGTGTTACCTTTTTCATCTCTAATTTTATTTTGTGTCTCTTCTTTCTTTCTTTTGGTCAGATTTGCTAAGGGTTTATCAATCTTGTTTATCCTTTCAAAGAACCAACGCTTTGTTTCATTAATTCTTTGGATTGGTTTTTTTTTTGTTTGTTTCTATTTCATTAATTTCTGCCCTAATCTTTATTATTTCTTCCCGTCTACTGAGTTTTGGTTTGCCTTTTCTTTTTCCAAGGCTTTAAGGTGAAGCATTAGGTCGTTTACTTGCGACCTTTCTAATTTCTTAAATATGCACTTAAAACTATAAATTTACCTCTTAGAACTGCTTTCATTGTATCCCAGAGATTTTGGTATGTTGTGTTCTCATTATCATTTGACTCTATAATTGATTTCCTTCATGATTTCTTCTTTTTTTTTTTTTTTTTTTTTGAGGTAGGGTCTCACACTAGTCCAGGCTGACTTGGAATTCACTATGTAGTCTCAGGGTGGCCTCGAACTTACAGCGATCCTCCTACCTCTGCCTCCCAAGTGCTAGGATTAAAGATGTGCGCCACCACGCCTGGTTTCTCTCTTTTATTTTTTTTAATAATTTTTTAAATTAATTATTTATTTGAGAGCGACAGACACAGAGAGAAAGACAGATAGAGGGAGAGAGAGAATGGGCGCGCCAGGGCTTCCAGCCTCTGCAAACAAACTCCAGATGCGTGCGCCCCCTTGTGCATCTGGCTAATGTGGGACCTGGGGAACCGAGCCTCAAACCAGGGTCCTTAGGCCTAACAGGCAAGCGCTTAACCGCTAAGCCATCTCTCCAGCCCTCTCTTTTCTTTTTTAAAGGTAGGGTCTCACTCTGGCCCAGGTGACCTGGAATTCACTATGTAGTCTCAGGGTGGCCCCCAACTCATGGTGATCCTATCACTGCCTCCGAAGTGCTGGGATTAAAGGCATGCACCGCCATGCCCGGCTAAAGTGTTTTTTTTTTTTTTTAAACTTTTTATTTATTTATTAGAGACAGAGACAGAGGGAAAGAGAGAAAGAAAGTGAGAATGGGCATACCAGGGCCTCTAGCCAGTGCAAGTGAACTCCAGAGGCATGTGCCACCATGCACATCTGGCTTAGGTGGGACCAGGAGAATCGAATCTGGGTCCTTAATCTTCACAGGCATGCACCTTAACTGCCAGGCCTTGACTTTGTTTTAGAATGAATTTCTTCTGCATCATCTAACAGGAGATTCATGTACTCATCAAAACCAGTAAGACAACCCTCTATCCGCACATTCACTTGCTCATAGGTCCACACCTGAACCCGAGGTCTGTTTTGCAAGTTAGCTGAACTTCAAGTTGATGGGCTGCACCGTCACCTTCCACACCTTTTGGCCGTGGTCGCAGTATACCATGGTAGAATCTGCATGCCGCCGAGGAAAGCAACTTCTGGAACTAAGAACTTGGGACTTTTTGTTATTTTGGGTTTTCAAGAAGGAGTCTTGCTGTAGCCCAGGATGAGGCTGACCTGGAATTCACTATGTAGTCTCAGGGTGGCCTCGAACTCACAGCAGTCCTCCTACCTCTGCCACCTGAGTGTTGAGATTAAAGGTGTGCGCCACCACACCCAGCTTTCTTTGTGACTTTCTCTCCTCTTCCTTTATGGTCCTGTTAGGTATGGTTTGTTGTTTCTGCCTGCAGGGCAGGAATGTGATCCAGAGCTCACTCACCACAGTACTTTCCTGGCTACAACTGAGTCAGGACAGAGTGCCTTATTCACATAATACCAGTGAGAATTAGCTCTGAAACTTTCAATTTTGGGCATAGGGGAAGAGACTCACAAGCAGAAGAGGATTCACTAAGTGGCACCCACAGAAGGCTGGTTGAGCCTACAGCTGGTCCCAGACATGTTCCTTGCAACCTCCTCAGAGCACCTATGCAGCCCTCTTAGGACAGTAAATTTGCCAGTGCCGATGAACGCCTTTCTGCCCAAGCCAGTTTAGATTGGTTTTCTCATTTGCTACAGAATTCATTCAAGGCAGGGTCTCACTCTAGCCCAGGCTGACCTGGAGTTTGTTATGTAGTCTCAGGGTGGCCTCGAACTCACAGTGATCCTCCTACCTCTGCCTCCAGAGTGCTGGGATCAAAGGCGTGCGCTACCAACACCTGGCTGAGGTTAATCTTTTAAGTCACCTCAGGGCTGAAGAGGTGGCTTAATGGTTAAAGCATTTGCCTGCAAAGCCAAAGGACCTCAGTTCAATTCCTCAGTGCTGGCACTGCTCATGCTAAGCTATTTCTGTATTTCTGTCCAGCAGACCTACCAGGCCACATAGCCAGGGACAGCAGCTGATGTTTCTTTGCCTACAGCCCTGAACCCTGGGCCAGGGTGAGTAGCCTTTGTGTAGTCAAGAAAGTGCAAGTGCACTGGGCACACTGGCTGCCCCCACTCTGGCTCCTAGGGAGGGAGCCCTGTCCCTTCCTCTGCCAATCAAGACCAACATTGCAGAAAAAGTCCCAGGTTACCTTCTAGGAGCCCCCTCCTTTCCCAATGTTAACAAGGAGAACATGTTGGCAAACACATATTGCTTTATTTAGTGTTTCTCTGGATTGCAGAAGTGTCAGCAGTAGGCTGAGACCCCCAGGGGCAGAGGCAGCTGGGCGGCCTCCAAGCCCTCAGGGGTGCAGGGAGCAGCAGAAAGAGGTGATGGCCCTGCAGCTCCTCTAAACCAGCCCCTTCCCCAGGCCCCCAGGCCACAGAGGCAACAGGGCCTCTGCAGACAATTCAAGAATGCAAAAACATCCTTAAACTGGGTCCAAAGTATGTGAAGGTGGGGCTTGTCATCCATCCTAAGGCATGGACCCCAAGGGTGATTGCTGGTCAGGGAGCCAGATGCGCACTTAAGATATGGCGCATGCTCTATGGGACTCCTGGTCCCTGTGAGAGGCAGTGAGAGGTGCTGAGGGTGGAGCTTTGCTCCAAGTTACATCCACCTGCTCTTTGTTGGGCAAGTCACTTCCCTCTGTGGGCCTCTTCTCCAGCTCTGAAACCCCAGGGGACTGAACGCCATTAGTACAATTAGATGTCAGATTTCTTTCCCTAGGCCAGGATGCCCTCAGACTGGGATGATAATATTAAAAAGTTTTTTTCTTTTTCTTTCTTTTTATGCTGGGGATTAAACCCAGGGTCTCATGCATGCTTAGCACCGGCTCTATCACTGGGCTAAGCCCACAGCCCCTAAAAGGGCATTCTTAAGGCAGGAAGACGGGGACAGGAAATGGTGGTCTCGGTCCCCGTGGAGGTCAGAGTGGGCTGCAAAAGGTGCTGGTAGGTGGGTAGACAGACAAGGTGCCAAGGAAACGAGAAGAGGCCTGGCCAGGGAAGAGAGGGCCTGACAACCCAACCACCCAACCTCTCAGCTGATTCCTTGTCCTTTTTGAGTCAGGGAAAACACATCTAGTGTGTTTGGGTTAGGAAAATGGCTTCTTGTTTTTTAAATAGTTTTCTATAAAGCATCAAAAATATCTCAGAGAAAACCTCATCTGAAATTCCCTTCACTCGCATATTTGGCATCAGCAGGGGGCTGGCACAGTGTGCTCTGGTCCCCGCTTTTCTATTGCTGTGGCCCGGCCTGGCCCACTCCTGGGGTAGTTCCGTGGCACCTGCTTCCTTCAAAAGAGGGTGAGCAGGAGGCAAGAGTTTGCAGGTGGGCTTTGAGGTGTCCCTGGATCCCTGTCTGGAAGCTCGAGTCTTTGGTAAGTGGGAGGGGAGGAGGGGCTAAGCAAAGCACTGGGATCAGGAGAGTCCAGTAGGTGCCTTCATCACCGAGAATTCAGCCGTGGGGCCACCTGTGGGAGCACAGGAAGAAGCCAGTGGTGAGAGGGAAGGTCAGCAGGTGCTGTGGTAACTGTAGGCCCAGGTAGACACAGGCTACTTGGGTAGCAGGCTGAAGGGAATCCGATGGCCTTGGTCCTAGAGAGACTTACGCTCCCACAGGAATACCTGCTGTCCTGGCCACAGTGGGCCTCTCCTCCCACAAAGTGAAACACCATCACCCTGGATCTTCCCTACATCCCTTAGCTACCCTCTTTATGACCCTCAAATGACCATCACGGGGACCCAAGCAGGCCCTCCTCCTCCCTGGTCCTTATGGGTGGGTAACAGGATGATGGTGGGGGGCGTTGTACGGAATGAAAATGTGGGTGAGGTGTTCAGGCTAATGAGGGCTGTACCCTAGTCCTAGGTCTATCCACAGGGAAGCAGGCCCCACTCACCACAGCCAGATGCCCATTCTTGGCCTTGGTGATGAGTAGCTCTGAGCCAGGTGTGAAGTCAATGATGCCATCCCTGCCTGGGCCCCCTGCAAACGTGATGCTGGAGGGAAGACAGATGTGACTTTAGAGACATGTGCCTGGGGTAGGTCACTGCTGTGCCCACTTACCACCCCATCCATCTCACCTGCCCTGGTTGATGTTGATGTTGTTGACACGATCTGCACTGAGGGCTGTCTTGGTCAGTGTCTCAATCACGTGATCACTCTGCAGCACCACATCTCCCTGGGGAGCCAGATGGAAGGAGTGGTCATGCCCTGTTTACAGCTAGAAGACCCTCCCCCCCCACACCTCCACAGCCCTAAAGGGGCACCTTCTGCTTATTGTCCTCACGCTGCACATGAAGCACGAATAGGCTGTCACTTAGGCTGCTAACAGATATTCCTGAAGGGGGAGGAGGACAACGGTGAGGAAACAGAGGTCAAAGCAGGGCTCCCCACCTCTCCCCACCATAGCCCTATACACTGGCTGACCAGTCAGGTTAGCATAATCGATCCTCTGCTTGACTTTGGCATCCTCCACGATGACCACGGCGCTGGGTGTGAGCAGCAGCTGCCGGGAGCGAGGTTTGTAGCCCTTGCGGTCATATTTCACCACTGGCACAGCATACTGGGGATGCAGCACAGTGTGAGCGGCGGGGCAGGGTCCTGACCCACCCTTATCCAGCCCTGCTTCGCTGGAGCCACAGTGGAGCCTTACCTGGATGGGCTCAGAGCCCAAGGCCTGCAGCACTCTGGGGCTGATCTCCTCTGTGCCTGCAATCCAAGTAGAGAAGAAAGCCAGCTAAGGTCAGACCCAATGGTGCTGAAAGGCCTGAGGGCTAGACAGAGGAGAACTCACCAAGCCTTGTGCTAATGAAGAGTCTGGGGACACTCTGGGGATAATTGTCCTTCTTGCCCTTGAAGATCTCACTAGCCACGGCCTTTTGCTGCAGCTGAAGAAAGGGGAGTAGGGAGTGTCAAAGGGGTAGCAACTCTCAGGGTAGCAGGCCCAGCTGCTCCCTTACTGCTCGCTGCTGGTCTTTGTACCAGGAGGCTGACCCATATTACCAACGTTCCCATCGGCCGCCACTGCCCTCACCCCCCAAGAGTCATGACAACACTGTCAAGTTCCAGGCCTGACTCTGGGAAAGATTCCCCACATCAGATCCTGAAGCTGCACAAGATTCAACTTGAGCTTTGGATCTTGTAGGTGGCTGATTGCTAACACTCCAACACTGCAGGTTATCTGCGCTGGCCAAGTCCCTCACCAGCTAACACCATGTTGACAAATAGAAGGCACAGCCACCATGAATGTCCTTGAACCACGGCAGACACTAACAACTGATCGGAGTGAAGATGCAGCCAATCAAGGCAAGCTGGCCCACAGGATGACTCCATTTGCTACTGGAACCGATTCCAGCCTGCACTTCCTATATGAAGCTGAATAAAGGCCTGGCCTCCACTTGGGGCTGAGGGTTAAGACGGGTAAAATGCCTCCCAAGGATAATACTCTTCTCATGACGCCTGCTGCTCCAACCCCCCTGCAGAGTCCTGGCTGACTCCCACTCCCACACCTGCTGTTTCCACTCCGGGCTGATACTCCGGCAGTACTTCCACACCATATTCTTCATGCACAGCTCCCGTAGGAGCTCTGAGGCCTGTGGGGAAGAACAGGGTCAGAGCACCTACTCAGCCTGGCTCCCATTCTGCTGAAGACCTCTCCACATACACCCACTGCAGAGCTCCTC
This sequence comes from Jaculus jaculus, assembly GCF_020740685.1. NCBI lineage: Eukaryota > Metazoa > Chordata > Mammalia > Rodentia > Dipodidae > Jaculus > Jaculus jaculus. The sequence goes on along the minus strand of NC_059110.1, from coordinate 82,972,331 downwards.
CAGCTGACAGCCCTGCATGTCCTGAGTGGTTTCTTTCTGGAAAATGGTTTTCATGGCCCAGCTCTATGTCCCCTCCCTACCGATCCTTCTTGGCTGCCCCTCTGGCCACATGATAATCAGATCCTTCCACTGAATGCTTGATGGATGTCCCTAACTCAGGGAGGGGGCACAGACCTCACGAAGGGCAGGTGGGGGTGTGGGCCAGGAGGTGTCCAGGACATTCCGGGGCAGCTGCCGTCGCAGGTTAAGCAAAAAAGAGGTGCGCACATGGTCCAAGAAGAAGGCGTTCTCAGGGCAACGGGGTGCATGGCGCAGGATAAAGCCATGGATAAGTCTGGGGGTGGCAGGAGAGACAGGTCTGGTATGAGAAGCCTGGCCTGGCAATGGATCCTGACATATGCCTTGCTCTGCAGCCCCTTCTCCCCCCCCCCCCCCCCCCGTCCCAGGCTCCCAGCACTCACCGTCGGATGGTCTGGGCTGCCCACTTCCTCTTGGCTGCCTTCCTCCGGCCCAGTGTTCCCCGCCACCACGACTGGATACAGATGGCTGTAGAGACCACAGATGGCTGACCTCTGTCTCAACATGGTGACCCACTCCACCCCTAAACCCTGCCCTTTCAAAACTCCCTAGGCCTCCAAACCTGATCGCTTCACCCGGAGAAATTTCTGCCGCCAATGAAAGCCCTTCCAGGCTGCCTGGATCTTGGTGGCTGTGGTTGGGAAACAAAGTCATTTGGCCAGAGCTCAGGGCCACCAGCTGGGGGCCTGGCATAGTCATAGGCCTGAATGAGGAGCAGGTGAACAAGTTACTGGTTGACAGGACAAGTGAGTCAGGGGTGTAAGCGAAGGAGAGTGGAGGAGTGTGGGCATGGGGTCAGAGTCTGTCTCCAGCGGCCAGGCTGGGTGGCTGATGGCCTGAGGTGGGGTTGGCCCTGGGAAGAAGGAAAAGGACTACGTGTAGGGGAGGTTTCCTGCAGAAAGATCACAAAGGCAGTGACTTCTTCACAGCTCCTCAGAACCTCCATGAGATAAGAGGGTGAGCCTCTTACCCAAACTCTGACGTCGGACTTCCAGGGCGTCCTCTGTGGCAAATAGGGTCTTGGGGAAACGGATGAAGATCTTGCTCCTGGGAGAACAGAAATGGTCAGCCTCTGGATGCCACCCCGACAGCCCCAGGGCAGAAGGCATGGGCCCCACTCACCTGCCCATCTTATACTCTTCTGGCTTGTAGCCGAGGTGTCTGACCAGCACCGCCACCCCATCCTGGGGACGTCCTGCCCACATGGGCCATGTTTCTGGGCACAGTGACTTATACCTGGGGATGGACAGAGTACAAATGCCACACTCTAGCCAGTGACTATCTCTGGAGATACTCCTCAGCTTCTGCGGGGTTCCTGCAAGGGACTCGCACTGACTGGCTTGTCCATAGCTCACATGCCTGCGAGTCCCTATTTTGAAGATCCCCTGAGCTAGTCTCACCTGCCTGTCAGAGATGGAATTCACACCCCGGATGACTCAGGCTCTGCCCTCCAACTAACTACAGAACTCCAAGAGCCCCTGAGCGCCTCACACACTGTCCATCTCTGGCGGTGGCATGTGAATGTGCTCTTTACACACCCCTCACAGTAGCTCCAGCTTCAGGAAGGCCGGGCCTTGGGCAGGCCTGGTGTTCCTTGCTTCCAAGATCGGCATCAGGCCTACAGCATGAAGGAAGGGACCCTGGCCTGGATCTCACAGCACCTCAGGGCCTCTGCACCCCCCCTCTAAACCAGAAGCACGAGTGGCCCCCCTCCACTTCACAGATCTCAGGAAGCGCTGCGGGCAAGCTGAGCACACCCACCTCTGCAAGAAGGCCTCGTACTTGCGGCGATAGGCAAAGCCGGCCCTGCGCACGCGCAGGTTCTCCATCAGGCCCAGGTACTTGACTTGGTGTCGGATAAGCACCTCATCGAAGCGGCCTGGGGGGAAAAGAAGAGCTCGCAGGCTTTCAATGACACATGGCCAGATGTCCTGGCCTTGCCTCCTTTCAGGGAAGTGTAACCATATCCCTAGGACAGGGTTTACCAGGCTGTTTGGCATCATTAGGCTTGATACAGCGGATATAGGCAGGTTCCTTGGATTTTAGGATCTCCACCAGCTGCAGAAGGCTTGTCTTGAACTGGGTGGCCACCTGACAAGCCAAGAGGGTAAAGGAGGTTGGCAGGAGTTGGGCTGAGGCAGCTGGCACCTATGCGCACGCCTTCTTACTTCTACTACTACTCCTTCCTTACAGTAGAGCAAAGCGGCCTGTTCTAAGTAGCCAGAGTCATCACTTAGGAAATCAGGAAGTTAGCTCTCCTACTCAGGTGTCTTGGCAATTTCTTTAAAATATTTTTATTTATTTGAGAGACAAAAAGAGGCAAAGAGAAAGAATGGATGTGCCAAGGCCTCCAGCTGCTGCAAATTAACTCCAGACACATGAACCACCTTGTGCAGCTGGCTTATGTGGGTCCTGGGGATTTGAACCTGGGTCCTTTGGCTTTGCAGGCAAGTGCCTTAACTGCTAAGCCATCTTTCCAGCCCAGGTAATTTCTTCCTCTACATCATCTTTTCATCAGGCATGGTGGTGCACGCCTTTAATCCCAGCACTAGGGAGGCAGAGGTAGGAGGATCACTGTGAGTATGAGGCCACCCTGAGACTACACAGTGAATTCCAGGTCAGCCTGAGCTAGAGTGAGACCCTACCTCCAAAAACAATAAACAAACAAACAAAAAAAGTGTATATCACACAAGAGAAACTGACAGGGAGGTATGGGTGTACCAGCCATCTCTCCAGCCCTTTGTTAGCTGTTCTTTTTTTATTTTGTTTTGTTTTTGTTGTTTTGTTTTTTTTTCCTGAGATAAGGTCTCCCTCTTTTTCTCTAACCCAGACTAATCTGGAATTCCCTATGTAGTCTCAGGCTGGCCTTGAACTCACAGTGATCCTCCTACCTTTATTTCCCAAGTGCTGGGGTTAAGGATGCATACCACCATGCTCAGCTCCTGTTTTAGTTTTTTTTTTTTTAAACAACTTCTTTTGTGTTTTTTTTAAAGATTTTTATTTATTTATTTGAGAGTGACAGAGAGAGAAAGAGGCAGATAGAGAGCGAAAGAGAGAATGGGTGCACCAGGGCTTCCAGCCACTACAAACGAACTCCAGATGTGTGTGCCCCCTTGTGCATCTGGCTAATGTGGGTCCTGGGGAATCGAGCCTCGAACCGGGGTCCTTGGGCTTCACAGGCAAGTGCTTAACTGCTACACCATCTCTACAGCCCTAGTTTTTTTTTTTCAATATTTTTTTTATTAATTTGAGAGAGGGAGAGAGAAAGGGAGAGACAGAGAGCAAGGAGCAAGAATGAGTACACCAGGGCCTCCAGCCATTGCAAAGAAACTCCAGATGCATGCGCCACCTTTGCATCTGGTTTACATGGGTCCTGGGAAATCGAACCTGGGTCCTTTGGCTTTGCAGGCAAGCGCCTTAACACGAAGCCATCTCTCCAGCCCCCTTTTTAGTTTTTTGAGACAGGATCTCACTATGTGGTCCTGATTGGCATGAACTTGCTACAATAGACTAGGCTGGCCTTGAATTTGTGATGATCCTCCTGCCTCTACCTCTCCCTCTTCAGTGCTAGGATTATAGGCATGTACCACTACTCATGGTTAATTCTTTATCCATCTTTCCTGAACTTGAGGGCTATACTCAAAAGTGTGTCCTACACCTAAACATCCAGTCATTATTTCTTTTTTATTTTATTTCATTATTTATTTATTAGAGACAGAGGGAGAGAGAGAAGGAGCAAGAGAGAGACAGAGAATGGGCACACCAGAGCCTCTAGCCACTGCAAACAAACTCCAGATGCATGAGCCATCATGTGCATCTGGCTTACGTGGGATCTGGAGAATCGAACCTGGGTCCTTAGGCTTTGCAGGCAAGCGCCTTAACCACTAAGCCATTTCTCCAGCTTCCAGCCATTACTTCTGCGAGGTCTTTAAGGACCTCAGACCTTGCAAGAATCAGATTCTTTAGCAAAGTTTTGTAGTCTCCTGTGGTCCTAGTAATGACAGAGTGTGTGCCTGGGGGTCCCGGGAGCACGAGGGACAACTTATCAGTTTGCGGAGTAAAGGGCTCTGGGAAAGATCTGGAAATGAACCTAAAGTGACTATGAGGGTAAGCAGGAAATGGCAGGAAGAGAGGAGAGAAAGGTAGTCCAGGCATAGGGGAGGGGTAAGAAAAGGTTTGATGTACACAAGAAGTTGCAAGGATCTAAGTGGAGTTAAAAGCAGTGTACCTTAGGAGAGTCACCAGAGACTGGATTTATTCTGATGGACATGAGAAGCCCGTGAGACATTTGGAGTGAAGGAGTAGCAAAGAGACCTGTATTTTAGACCTTCCCTACACAGATGCTGGAAGATAGACTGATGGGGGCAGATGGGAAGCCAGGAAACCAGGGAATAGGCTAGCTGGCTGAGGAGAGACCTAACAGGGAAAGACCTGGGGCAGTGGTTACAGGAAGGGCCAAACAATGGGAGCTGAGAGGTACTTGGGCAATAGAAATAGGCAATGTCCAGTGTCTGCATGGAGTTCCTGGCCCAAGGGACTGGGCAAAGGTGATCTCTGTCCTGAGTCAGGAATGCAGAGGAACAAGGCTGGGGAGTGGGGACAGGGTAATCAAAGGCCCAGTTTGGGTGATCAGTAGTTATAGGAACCAGTGGATCCTGCAGAGGCTGGGCAAGGAAGGGTAATGTAGACATCCTAGGCAGAGTATAGTATACTGCCTGGGTTGGAGTCTTAGGGAGAAAGTGAGGTGGGCACGAGCAGAGTCAAGGTCCTGGGTGGGCACCACAATATCTCTATGACCCCACAGCATGTGTCAGCCCACAGCATTCTGGCCCTCCCTCCCACCCGACCTGAAGCTGCGATGATTTCCTTTGGCTCAGCCCAACAGCTCTGCCTCTGCCCTCAGCCGGCTCAGCCCTGCTAGAAGTATGTCACATGTCTGACTTTCATTTTATTTTCTTTTTGTTTAGTTTTTGGTTTTTCGAGGTAGGGTCTCACTCTAGCTCAGGCTGACCTGGAATTCTCTATGTAGACTCAGGGTAGCCTCAAACTCTCAATGATCCTTCTACCTCTGCCTCCCAAGTGCTGGGATTAAAGGTATGGGCCACCATGCTCAGCTTTAATAAATATATTCAGGGCTGGAGATGGCTTAGCGGTTAAGCGCTTGCCTGTGAAGCCTAAGAACCCTAGTTTGAGGCTCAATTCCCCAGGTCCCATATTAGCCAGATGCACAAGGGGGCGCACGCGGCTGGAGTTCGTTTGCAGTGGCTGGAGGCCCTGGCGCTCATTCTCTCTCTCTCTCTTTCTCTCTGCCTCTTTGTCTCTCTGTCTGTCGCTCTTAAATAAATAAATATATATATATAATTACTTTTTAAACTTTATTTTTATTTATTTATTTGAGTGACAGTGAGAGAGAGAAAGAAGCAGAGAGAGAGAGAGAGAGAATGCATATGTCAGGGCCTTTAGCCACTGAAAAAGAACTCCAGACGCAAGCACTCCCTTGTGCATCTGGCTTATGTGGGTCCTGGAGAATCAAACCAAGGTTCTTTGGTTTTGCAGGCAAATGCCTTAACCACTAAGCCATCTCTCCAGCCCCTAAAAAATATATATGTTTTTAAAGATTTTACTTTTATTTATTTATTTATTAGAGACAGAAAGAGGGAGGGAGAGGAGAAAGAGAGAGAAAATGGACATGCCAGGGCCTCTAGGCACTGCAAACGAACTCCAGACACATTCGCCCCCTTGTGCATCTGGCTAACGTGGGACCTGGAGAATTGAACCAGGGTCCTTAAGCTTTGCAGGCATGTGCCTTAACTGCTAAGCCATCCTCCAGCCCCTAAAAAGTATTTTTTAAAAAATTTACTGTATTGGGCTGAAAGGATAGTTCAGCAGTTAAATGTACTTCCTGGATAAGTTCAAGGGCCTGAGACCTCCAGTTCACATCTGCAGACCCCATGTGTACAGCGCACCTGTAAGCCCACTTCTGCAGGTGAGCAGAGACCTGAGAATTTTCAGAGCCAGCTCCAGAAGCAGTTAACAAAAAAGAGACACTTTGGCTCAAAGACAGGATCAGGCAGAACAATGGGGTGGAACACCTGATGTTCCACTCTAGTCATGACAGGTGAGCGACCCCCACTATAGGCAAGTGTTGTGTCACAGGGGCGTGTATACATGCACATATCACATACATACTACGTGACATGACACACACATGCACACAGAAACTTTTATGCATATATTTATGTGTGTCTTCGTGTGGGCATGTGTATACAAATGTCAGAGTTGTCCGTGTCCCGCCTTCTTTGAGACAGGATCTCCTGCCACTGCAAATAACTCTGACCCAAGAGAAGCCTTTTTATGTGGGTGCTGAGGAATAGAACCCAGCCTGGCAGGTTTCCCAAGCAAGTGCCTTTAACCACTAAGCCACCTCTCCAGCCCCTCATTTCAGTGCTGAGTGATGTCTGCTGCCTATGTGGACATAAACACACAGACACAAACATCTGTACAGAGATAGGCACAAAGGAGCCCACACTTGGAGGTAGGTGGACACAGAGGTGCACACTTGGAAACAAGCACAGATGCTCCCATGAGAAGCCTCTTGTAGACACACACAAATGTGACATGCACACCCACACACCCACACCCGTGCGCTCACAGGCACCACCAGCCCCCAGGCTGTGCGGCTCTGGTCTGTGATCAGTCACACACGGCCCTTCATTGCTCATAGCCTCCATACCGTCTCTGGCCGCTTCTTGTCACTGAGCTCACTCTGGTCAAAGCACTGGCTCATGATGGGGTTCTTCGAGCTGCACATGGTCTGTGAGGCAAAACAGAAGGCCAGGGCTGTACACAATGGCAGAGGTGCAAACAGAGCTGTGAGTGGCCCAGCCTACCCAAGCCCATCCCAGCCCTCCTCACCTCCTTCAAGTTCCGGAAGAGAAGATCATTGTTTTTATCCAGGAACCCTGGGAAGGGAGGACAGATAAAAGGTGAGGGAGAGCCCCTTTTCTGCCCCAAGGGACCCAGCCTCAGGATCCTCACCAGTCACACAGTAGGTCACCTCTCCAGCGTAGTGCAGAAGGCGGAACTCCCCACGGTCCAGGGATTTCCTGGTCCGCTGGTCAGCCAGCTTGTGCCTAGGGGTAACAAAGACAGGAAGCTACAACTGACTGTTGACCTAGAGCATGCCCTTGCCTGCTGAAGAAGCTTCAAGAGTCAACCGGATGCTACTATGGTGTAATGACCTATGCCCTTAATCCCTGTGCAAGGCTGAGGTAGGAGGATCACCATAAATTTTAGGCCAGCCCAGGCTACAAAATAAGATCTAGGTCAGTCTGGGCTACAGTGAGATCCTGCCTCAAAAAAGCCCCAATCCATTGGGCGTGGCAGCACATGTCTTTAATCTTAGCGCTTGGAAGGCTAAGGTAGGAGGATCATTGTGAGTTCGAGGCTAGCCTGAGACTACATAGTAAATTCCAGGTCAGCCTGGGTTACAGTGAGACCAGAAAGGCCAGCAAAACTAAGGACCTGAGTTTGATTTCCCAAGACCCTTATAAAGCCAAATGCACAAGGTGGTACATGCATTTGGAGTTTGCAGTGGCTGAAGGCCCTGGTGTGCCCATTTTCTGTCTCTTTCTCTTTCAAGTAAATAAATTTTAAAAATTAAAAAAAATTTTTTTTAATGACAATTCTGCAGGGCGTGGTGGCACACACCTTTAATTCCAGCACTTGGTAGGCAGAGGTAGGAGGATCTCTGTGAGTTTGAGGCCACCCTGAGACTACATAGTGAATTCCAGGTCAGTCTGGGATATAATGAGACCCAAAACAACAACAACAATAAATAAAAATAAAAAGCTCCAATGCCCCCTCCCCCGCAATAGTCAACTAGGAAGGGGCAGGCCAGCCTCTGAATTGTCCAACATTCTGCCCGTCTTGTGGCAGACAGAAGGGGCACGAGCCCTGGTGCCGACTTATCACTGGGGCTTAGGGAGGGGAACAGATTTGTCCAGGGACGCGCCCCAGGACGTAGGAGATGGACCTCAACCTTAGCTCTGCCAGGCACAGGACCACTTTAACTACCTCTGGCTGCTTCTTGAGTGCTCAAATGGTGGTGAGCTTTCCACTGCATTTTCAGAATGGAACCTGTCCCAAGAGGTTACTTAAATCTTAGGCATGTTTATATGCTTTAGCCTTCTTTTTTTTCTCAATTTTTATTAACATTTTTGCTGATTATAAAAAATATCCCATGGTAATATCCTCCCTCCCTTTTTTTATGAGGGCAAGAGAGAGAGAGAGAATTGATGTGCCAGGGCCTCCAGCCACTGCAATTGAACTCGAGACACGTGCGCCCCCTTGTGTGCATGTGCAGCCTTATGTGTCTGGCTTATGTGGGACCTGGATAGTCAAATGTGGTTCCTTAGACTTCATAGGCAAGTGCCTCAACCACTAAGCCATCTCTCCAGCCCCACTTTCTACTTTTATTTATTTGAGTGAGAAAGATAAAGAGAGAGAAAGAGAATGGGCACGCCAGGGCCTCCACCCACTACAAATGAACTCCAGTCACATGTATCACCTTGTATATGTTGCTTACTTGGGTACTGGGGAATCGAACTTGAGTCCTTAGGCTGCACAGGCAAGTGCCTTAACTGCTAAGCCGTCTCTCCAGCCTCCTCTCCCACTGTCTACTCTTTAAAAAACATTTTATTTACTTACAAGCAGAGGGAGAGAGAGAGAAGAGAGGAGAGAATGGATATACCAAGGCCTCTAGCTGCTGCTGCAAAAAAAAAAAACTCCAGATGTATGTGCTACTTTATGCATTTGGCCTTGCATGGGTACTGGAGAAATGAACACTGGTCATTAGGCTTTACAGACAAGCACCTTAATCACTAAGCCATCTTTCTAGCTTCTACTTTCTACTTTTGAGAACGATTCTGAAAAACTAACCAGAGATACAGGCAAGGATTTAAGGTACAAAGATGTCTACAACAACTTTGTTCTCCCAGCAGAAACCTGAAGGCTAGGCTTAGAAGTAGCTTATAATGAGGGTGCTGGTCTAGCATGTGTAAGGCCTTGGGTTCCTCCCTAGAATTACAAAAATAAATAAATAAATAAATAAACAAGCAAATATGATAAAAATCTGAAGGCTGGTCAGGGCCCCACAAAGCTGGTTGAGAGCTGTAGAGACTTCTTGTGTTACAACTCTTAGAGGAAGCCAGCCTGAGACAACACAGTGAATTCTAGGTCAGCCTCGGCTAGAGTGAGACCCTTCCTCGAAAACCAAAAAAAACATTGTGTATTTATTTGTGTGTGTGTGTGTGTGTGTGTGTGTGTGTGTGTGAAAGAGAGAGAGAGAGGGAGAGAGGGAGAGAGGGAGAGAGGGAGGACGAGCGAGCGCATGCCATGGCCTCTTGACACTCCAAACAAATGCCAGGTATTTGTGCCCAATTTACATGGTTGGCTTGGGAATTGAAACTGGGCTAACAGGCTTTGCAAGCAAGCATGCCTTTAACCCTGAGCTATCTTCCCTGCCCTCCGCCCCCTCCCCCACCTTTTGTTTTTTGAAGCAGCATCTCATTCTAGCCCTGGCTGACCTGAAACTCATTCTGTAGCCCAGGCTGGCCTTGAAATCACTGTAATCCTCCTATCTCTCCCTCCCAAGCGCTAAGATTAATTGCATACACCACTGCTCCTGGATACAATTTTGTTTAGTATTTTATTTATTTATTTGTAAGGAGAGGAAGGGAGGGAGAGAGAGAGAGACACAGAGAGAGAAAGAAGAGAATGAGTGCACTAGGGCCTCCAGCCGCCACAAACCAGATGCATGTGCCACTTTGTGCATTGGCCTTATGTGGGTACTGGGGAATCAAATAAGGGTTGTTAGGCTTTGCAGGCAAGCAAGCACCTTAACCACTGAGATATCTCTCCAGCCCCCAAGTGAGAGTTGAAGGAAATTTTCTATTTGATCATTACAGGAAAATACTTAGGATAAAGCTTATCTTGAGTCTTATATACAATAAGTTCTTTTTTTAAAAAAAACTCTATTTATTAATTTATTTATTAGAGAGAAAAAGGCAGATAGTGCGAGAGAATGGGTGTGCCAGGGCCTCTAGCTGTTGCAAACAAACATCAGATGCATGAGTCTCCTTCTGCATTTGGCTTCTGTGGGTCCTGGAGAATTGAACCTGCGTCCTTTGGCTTTGCAGGCAAGCCCTTTAACCGCTAAGCCATCTCTCCAGCCTTACAATTAAGTTCTTGACTACAGGGGGAAAAAATGTATAGGAAAAGGCAGGAAGGAAATGCCTTGAATTGTTAACAATGATGACCTCTGGGTGACAGAGATACAAGAGGCTTTTGCACACATTCCAACTTTTCTCTAATGAGCAATATTATTTTTATAATCAGAGACAAGATTTTTATAGCTAAGTGTGGTGGTTCATGCCTGTAATATCAGTTCTCAGGAAACAGAGACAGGAGGATCAGTAGTTCAAGGATATGGAAGTCAGCTTGGATAATATGAAACTCTGTCTCAAAACAAAACAACAAAAAGCCTGGGCATGGGGCTAGGGAGATGGCTCAGATGTTAAAGGCACTTGCTTGCAAAGCCTTCCAGCCCAGGTTCAATTCTCCAGCCAGCCATGAAAAGCTGAATGGGCATTTGAGTAGCATAAGACCATGGTCCATAACACACGAAGAAACAAGTAAGTAAAATGGGCATGGTGGCTTGTACTTACAATACAATACTTGAGAAGCTGAGATAGGAGGACTGCTTCTGAGTTATAGGGCAGCCTAGACTAGAATGAGACCTTGCTTCAAAAAAAAAAGAAAAAAGCCAGGCATGGTGGTGCCTGCCTTTAATGCCAGCACTCGGGAGGCAGGGTAGGAAGATCGTCATGAGCTCAGGCCACCCTGAGACGACATAGTGAATTCCAGGTCAGCCTGGGGTAGAGCGAGACCCTACCTCGGGGGAGGGTGGGAAAAAAAAAGGCATGTGGTGGGGTGGCACATACCTTTAATCCCAGGCTAAGCAATGGTAAGACCCTACCTCGAAGCCCCTCCCCCCAAAAAAGAAAAAAACAAAAAACAAAAAGTGAGGCTAAGGAGATGCCTCAGAGGTTAAAGGTACTTGCTTGCAAAGCCTGCTGGCCTGGGCTCAATTCCCCAGCCACCAATATAAAGCCAGATAGGCATTCATTTGCTGTGGCAAGAGTTCCTGGCATGCCCATACATATACACATGCACATAATTTTACTTTTGTTTTTTGGTTTTTTTTTTTTTTTTTTTGGTTTTACGAGGTAGAGTTTCGCTCTAGTCCAGGCTGACTTGGAAATCACTATGTAGTCTCAGGGTGGCCTTGAACTCATGGCGATCCTCCTACCTCAGCCTCCCAAGTGCTGTGATTAAAGGCGTGCACCACCACGCCCGGCTACAAATAATTTTACTTTTAAAAGAGAACAAAAAAAGAGGCAAATTTTCTTCTTGTTTTTATTTTTTATTTTTGAGACAGGGTCCCATGCTATACCAAGGCTGGTCCCAAACTCAAAGCAATCCCCCTGCTTCCACCTCCTGAGTCCTAGAATTGTAAGTGTGAGCCACCATGCCTGGTCAGAAACAAGTTTTGTTTTTTTTTTTTGAGGTAGTCTTATGCTAGCCCAGGCTGACTATATAGTCTCAGGATGGCCTCAAACTAACGGCAATCCTTGTGCCTCTGCCTCCTGAGTGCTGGGATTAAAGGCATGTGCCACCACACCCAACAGAAACAAGTTTTGTATATACTTTTCTTTGGCTTTTTTGAGGTAGTATATCAGTCCAGCACAGGTTGAACCTGGAATTCACTATGTAGTCTCAGGTGGCCTCGAACTCGTGGTGATCCTCCTATCTCTAGCTCCCAAGTGCTGGGACTAAAGGTGTGTGCCACCATGTCCAGCTCATATACTGTTAAGAAAACTATAGGGCTGGAGAGATGGCTTAGCGGTTAAGCGCTTGCCTGTGAAGCCTAAGGACCCCGGTTCGAGGCTCGGTTCCCCAGGTGCCACGTTAGCCAGATGCACAAGGGGGCGCATGCGTCTGGAGTTCGTTTGCAGAGGCTGGAAGCCCTGGCGCGCCCATTCTCTCTCTCTCCCTCTATCTGTCTTTCTGTGTCTGTCGCTCTCAATAAATAAATAAATAAAAAAATTAAAAAAAAAAAAAAGAAAACTATGCTTAGGGCTTTTGCATCCAAGAACCTGGGACAGAGTCCTAGCTCTGCAATATAGATAACCTTGGGCAAATAGTTAATTTTAAGTCTCAGAAAAAATGGTGAAAACATCAAGAAAGCCTTCTCACTGGGTTGCTATAGGTTAGAAAAGCATGTGCACGGGGTATGCAGCAGAAGCTGAAATAGGGGCTGGAGAGATGGCTAAGTGGTTAAGGTGCTTGTCTGCAAAGCCAAAGGCCTCAGGTTTGATTCCCCAGGACCCACTTAAGTCAGATGCACAAGGGGGTGCATGTGTCTGGAGTTCGTTTGTAGTGGCTGGAGGCCCTGGCATGCCTATTTTCTCTTTTTCTCTACCTGCCTATTTCTGTACTACTCTCTCAAATAAATATATAAACAAAGTATTTTTTTAAAAAAAGCTGAAATACTTTCTTTTTCCTCTCTCCCCTAAGGCAGGATTTAAAAAAAATATATATCTAATTAAAAAAAATTATTTATCTATTTGAGAGCAACAGAAAAAGAAAGAGGTAGAGAGAGAGAAAGGGGCAAAGAGACGGGGGGGGGGGGGAAGGGAGGGAGAGAGAGAGAGAATATGAATAAGGGCACATCAGGGCCTCCAGCCACTGCAAACAAACTCCAGATGCATGCACCACCTTGTGCATCTGGCTTATGGGGGTACTGGGGAATCAAACCTCAAACCAGGGTCCTTAGGCTTCACAGGCAAGCACTGAACTGCTAAGTCATCTCTCCAGCCCCTAATATTTTACTTTTATCTATTTATTTATTTGACAGAGAAAGAGGGAGGGAGAGACAGAGAGGAAGGGGAGGGAGGGAGAGAGGGAGAGAGAGAGAGAGAATGGGCACACCAGGGCCTCCAGCCACTGCAAATGAACTCTAGACATGAGCACCGTCTTGTGCATCTGGCTAACATGCGTCCTGGGGAATCAAACCTGGGTCCTTTGGTTTTGCAGGCAAACTCCTTAATCACTAAGCCATCCCTCCAGCCCCTTAAAAACATTTATTTGTATTTATTTATTTGAGACAGGGAGAGGCAGATAGATAGAGAGAATGAGCATCCAGGGCCACCAGTCAGTGCTAATGCACATACACCTGGAATTCATTTGCAGTGGCAGGAGGCCCTGGTGTGCCTGTACTCATTCTGTCTGCCTGTCTTTCTCTCTCTCTTTCAAATAAATAAACAAAAAGATTTTTATTTACTTATTTGAGAGACAGAAAGCGGCAGAGAGAGAGAGAGAGGAAGAGAATGGGCAAGCCAGGGCCTCCAGCCACTGCAAACAAACTCCAGACGCTTGAGCCACCTTGTGCATCTGGCTTACATGGGTCCTGGAGAATGGAACCGGGATCCTTTGGCTTTGCAGGCAAAATGCCTTAACCGCTAAGCCATCTCTCCAGCCCAAAACTTTTTCATGTTTTTTTAAAGAGAAAATTCCAGGAACTGGAGAGATGGCTTAGTGGTTAAGGTGTTTTCCTACAAGGCCAAAGGACAAAGGTTCAATTCCCCAGGACCCATGTAAGCCAGATGTGCAAGTTGCTTGCACATACACCTGGAATTCATTTGCAGTGGCTGGAGGCCCTGGTGTGCATATTTGCATATTGTCACTGTCTGCTTCTTTCTCTCTCTCTCAAAAAAAAAAAAAAAAAAAATCTCCAAAATAAGGAAGCTTTAAAAAAAAGCCTTAGGCTGGGCATGGTGGTGCACGCCTTTAATCCCAGCACTCGGGAGGCAGAGGTAGGAGGATTGCCATGAGTTCAAGGCCACAAGTTTTGTATATACTTTTCTTTTGCTTTTTTGAGGTAGTATATCAGACGACAGAGTGAATTCTAGGTCAGCCTGGACCAGAGTGAGACACTACCTCGAAAAACCAAAAAAAAAAAAAAAAAAGCCTTAGCAGGCCAGGCATGGTGGTGGTGCATGTTTAATCCCAGCACTAGGGAGGCAGAGGTCAGAGGATCACCATGAGTTCAAGGCCACCCTGAGACTACATAGTGAATTCCAGGTCAGGCTAGGCTAGGGTGAGACCCTGACTCAAAAAACCACAAAACAGTAAGGAGGATGCTCCTGCAGTGGTCTTTTAGATATTTTCCCCCAACTTAGCACTTTCCCTGGTGATCTCACTGTGGTGGGGGTTGTTTTGTTTTGGGTGTTGGGGATCACATGGGGGCCTTGTGCATGCTGGCTAAGCCCTTTATAGTTGAGCTATACACCTCCAGCCTGTGGCTGCTGTTAACCCTGTAGATGGACCCTTGCCTTCTAAAGGCTCTGTCCCAGGTGAGCCCCACTCACGTCAGGAAGTGGGCATGGTGCTTGATGGTGTCCTCCAGCTTCTCCAGGAAGGTAAGGTCTGTGGCCTCCCCAGGACGCAAACATTCCTCATCCTGTGGGCACAAGGTAAAGGGGGTGGAGAATACACAAGCTTCTAGGGTGCTGTGCAGGTAGCCACAAACGCAGAGCAAAGGGGCAGTGCATAAGGGAGTCCCCCAGGGAGTTTGCAGACTGGACGAGCGCTTCACCTCACCCTGGCCAACCCCAGGCTCTGGCTTGGCCTGAGGACTGGCCCCAAGAGAAAGGAGGAAGATTGTCTCTTGGCTTTCCTGCAACATGAAGCTGAGAAGAGCGCAGAGGACCCACCAAGATGGAGATGATGCCCTTGAACTTCTCCTCCACCAGGTCACAGATGATCTTATTGTTGAAATATTGGACAGGCTCCCACTGTGGGGAATGAGGAAGGCATTGTCAATCATGGACCCCATGCCCTTTCCTGGCAGCTCCAATGCCCGGCTTCCCACAGTGTGCAGGGCACCTCACGCAGGCACACACCGCAATGCCCTCGGCTTCATACTCCTCCTGCTCTGACTTGAGCGTCAGCTCGATGAACAGCTGCTGCAGCTTCTCGTTGCAGTAGTTGATGCAGAACTGCTCAAAGCTGCAGGGAATGAAAGAGCTCACAGTAGCAGAGGACACAGGGATGGGGCAAGGGAAAGGACAAGAGCAGGCTCCCAAGTAGCAGGGGTATGAGACACAAAGCAGGATGCACTCTGGCTGTGGGAGGAATCTGGTGGGAATGAGAGGCAGGGGACAGAGGAGAGGGACAGAAGGGGACATGAGTAGAAAGACAAGCAGAGCTAAGGGTGGTGCCCACCTGTTATGCTGAAATACTTCAAAGCCATAAATGTCCAGGAGCCCAAGAACTGTGGTACTCCGCCAGGTGGGGCTCTCAGCATCCTAAGATCAGGCATTCGACCAAGAGCATGGATCCCAAGGTCTCCCACAGCTCCCAACCACAGGCTTCCCTGAGCACCCTCCCTGCCTGGCAGAGCAGCAGGCGTGTGGACCAAGTACTCACCTTAGAGGCCAGTGATCTGTTGATCTTCCTGACTAGCCAGGTGAAAGTGCGACTATACACAGCTTTGGCAAGAGCATCCCGTGCGTATGCAGCCTGTTCAAGGTTCAGCGGGCTAAGGAGCTGTCAAGAGGGTGAGATTAGAGATGAATGCCACAGACACCCTTCTCTTTCATCCAGCCTCCCCTTTGGGCCAGGAAGTTCTCACCACCCTGCCCCGCCAGCCTCATAGAGCCCATGGTTGATGCTACTGAGGTATCAGGGGAGCACAGAGTGTACACCCCAGACAGAAGATGGCATAGGAAGAAATGGCCTTACTCCTGGAAATAGGAGTTTTGGCTTCAGCCTGACTGCTCCCCTCTTTTTTAAGTGTGCCCTTGGACACTTCACTGTGCTTTTCTGAACTGCCAACCTTATAAGCCCTCCGGCAGTACTCAAAAGGCCCCTAAGCAAACAAGGTGGGTTAAAGATGTGAGGGCGACTCCCCTGGACTACCTGTGCCTCCTGTTTCTGCAGCCAAGGCTGGGCCTCACCTCTTCCCCCTTGGCAATGATCTTCCTGTGTGTCAGGGCTTCCCGCAGCGTTGTGCCTTCTACACCAAGGAGCTGCCAAGGGTGGGGTGGGCATGGTGAGGGGTTTTCCTCACCCCAGGTATCTCTCTCCTTGCCCTCTTCCCACCACACTCACCCTGGTCAGATACTTGAGCTGGTTCTCAGTGGTGACCTGAGCATTGCTCTCCTCATCAGCAGCAAAGTGAATGTTGCCCAAATGGAGGACGCTGGCCACAATGCTCAGCAGGTCCTGAGGGCACAGTGGGGGCAGGTGGTAGTTATGAGGGTGGTGAGGAGCAGGGACTCCCAGGAGGGCAACTAGGAGATGATCAGATGGAACATAGGATGGAGGGCAATGGACTTGGGAGGAGAAGGGAGCTAGAAGTGGAAATGAGTTTTAAAAGTAGGTAACTTTGGGTGGTGATAGGAAGAGGGTCCCCAGAAGACCCTAACCTCCACTTCCTCCTCAGTGAAGTCGATGACCGTCAGTGCCTTCCTGACAACCTTCCAGTCATTCTTGTCATTGATGGAGGAGACTTTGGCACACTGGCCCTGGAGAAAGGGCATGGTTAGGTTGCCAGCACTGGCACTGTTCCCTCTACGTGGCACTTCTCTTACCTGCCAGCCACTTACCTTTACCAGGTATAGGTAGCTCTGGGGGTTCCGTTCCAAGCCCAGCCGGCGAAGGGTCTCCTCCTCACCCCCCTCCAGCATCTGGTAGAAGATGTGGAAGTTTCGCTCCCCATGATTCTGGTGCACCACACGAGACTTCTCTAGGAGGTAACTAAGGATGTGGCCTCCCACAGGAGCACCCTGTGGACAGAGCAGTGCAGAGACTGGTTAGCATGACTGAGAGAAAGAACCCATCTTCCCCTTTCTTTCCTTTAGACCGAGGCTCTGCCACTCGCTGCATGGGCTCATGCTCAACATCGACTCTAGCCTCAGCTGTTTCATCTCAGAAACTGAGGGATTCAATTTCATCTATTTTGCAGCTACACTTGGATGCCTATCAGGCTTTACAAATCTGGTAGACCCCAACTGAACTCACCCTCCAAAATAGCTTCCATTTGTGTCTTTATTTATTTTTTATTTTTTTATTTTTTGAGGTAGGGCCTAACTGTAGTCCTAGGCTTGCCTTGAACTCACAGTGATCCTCCTACCTCTGCCTCTCTCGAGTGCAAGGATCAAAGGCATGTGCCACCATGCTGGGTGTGTCTTTCTGTGTTGGTCAATGTAGTCAGTGGTAATTCTGTCCTGTTAGCTGCTCAGGACAAGAAGTTTATGTTTCTCCTCAAAACCTCTTTTTTTTTTTTTATAAATTTGTCAGAGAAAGAGGAAGGAAGGAAGGAGAACACGGACACAGCAGAGCCTCCTGCTATCGCAAATGAACTCCAGGCACATGTGCCATTTTGAGCATCCGGATCTGGGTACTGGGGAATCAAACCCAGGCTGGCAAGCTTTATAAGTAGGTGCCTTTAACCACTGGGCCATCTCTCAACCTCAAAGCCTCTTTTTCTTCCAAGACACCCACTCCTATTGTTTAACCTTCAAAACATATAGACTCTAACCTCTGCTCACCCCTTCACCACCACCACTCTGGTTTGAGACACTGCCATCTGTCACCTACATTATTACATCAGCCTCCTAACCGGTTTCCCTGCTTGGCTGGGTTCCCCTACCATCTACTCTCAACAAAACAGCTCGAGTGACCTTTTCAGTAGGAAAGTTGAATCATGACATACTTCTATTCAAAACCATCTGATAACTCCTTTCACTCAGTTAGAAAAACAATTATTGGAGGGCTTGGGGTATAACTCTCAGTACTAGAGCATATCCTTAATATGCGTAAGGGCCTAGGTTTGATCACCACACCAAAATAATGATAATATTAATAAAATTCTTGCAAAAGCCTAAAGACCCTGTGCTCCCTAGCCTTCATTTCTACTCCCTGGCCTCTGCTCTCTTTTCTAGACACTCTGGCCTTGCTGTCATCTATGAATATGCAAGCACCTTTCGTCTACAAGGCCTTGGTCCTGGTCATTCTTGCTGCCTGGTCTCTTTTCACCCAGGTATCTGCCACACTTGTTCCATGTCTCCATCAAGCTTTATAAAAAGTCTCTTCTCTGAGGGAGGTCTTCCCTCTCTGCTGTTTTCAAAACTGAATGTGGTGGCACATCTCAAGGACAAGGCAGGAGAATCAGCAGTGTAAGCCTGAGCTACACATTGACACTATCTCATTTAATTTTTTTTTTCCCCCAAGGTAGGGTCTCACTCTAGCCCAGGCTGACCTAGAATTCACTATGTAGTCTCAGCCTCCTGAGTGCTGGGATTAAAGGCGTGTGCTACCGTGCCTGGCTTATTTAATTATTTAGTTATTTATTGTTATGCTATTGTTACTTCACTGTTCCTTGTTTATTACTCCAGGAGGCAGGATTTCTATTTATTGTCACTGTTGTGTCATTTGGCACCTGAACAGTGCCTGGCACATAGTAAGTGCTCAACAAATAGCCAACTGGATGGTAAATCCACCCCCTTCATCTTTCCTGATACACCAACAGGTACCTTGAAGTCAAACTGGACATCCATGTATTTCCCAAATCGGCTGGAGTTATCGTTCCGAAGAGTCTTGGCATTTCCGAAGGCCTAGGAGTAGATGGGAGTATGGGATGCCTGGTGTTCTCTCTCTCTGTCCCTACCCTCTCCTCAGATGCTGCTGCTCCCCTCACCTCCAGCACTGGGTTGCTCTGCAACAGTCGGTCCCGCACTGCACCACCTCGCTCAGGGGCGGGACAGGTCTCTGCATAAAACTGTAGCAGTCTTTTGGTGGCCTCTGTCTTGCCTGCTCCACTCTCCCCAGAGATCATCACTGCCTGGTCCCTGCGCTCCGTGCGCAGTGCCCGGTACACAGTGTCTGCTACAGCGAACCTGGGGCAGAGATCAGTTGGGTAGATGAGGGAGCCTCCCAGGTAACACTGGAGGGCCACCCCCGTATCTGACTGGGGCTCTTTTGTGGATATTATAACCTGGAAGATGGGTGCTGGGGTGCCTCATAAGTGGAGGCATGTTTCCCCTGCGTCCCAAGGCCCCCATGCATCCTAGGACAGCTACGGATGCATTTGTGGAGGAGTGTCACGTTGCAATGTCAAGACTGAACATCCCTGGTAGGGTAAGGGAGAACCTGCACAGTTGAGGATGGGGGCCACTTTCAGGTGGAGAACTGAGAGGATTACTCCAGGTAGGGGGTTGGGGTGATCCAGCTGGGTGTTGGACACTCATATGTAGGACTAGGAAGTCAGCACACGTAGGGCTCAAAGGGTCTTAAAGTTGGGAGGGCTCTGCCCAGAAAAACTGAAGGAGTAAGTCACGCATGTGAGCTGGAATGGGAGCCCAGAGTCCTGGGTGGATGCAGCTCGGGGGCTATGAAAACGAGAGAGGCGATCATGGGATTCCGCACAGCTGTGAGGAGTGAGTCACCCAAGGGGGAGGTAAGGGGTCATTTCAGAGCGAGGGCTGGGTGGGGTCAGCTCAGATGGAGATGGTGGGGGTCACTTACAGATGAGGTGGTACTTCATAGAAGCTGACACCACGGTAGCGTTCCATATGCTGCCGGCTGTAAATCTGTAGGTCCCGGTAGGGGTTGACAGACACTAGGACAGGGCCAATGTAGGTCTAGGGGTTGGAGGAAGAAGGTCAAAAGTTTGTCCCTGAGGCCTCTGCTGTGTCCTTCCCCCACAGCCTTGTATCTAACGCCCCACGCAGCCCTCATCTCTTGACTTGGCCTCACATAAATGAGGTTCTCCCGGAAGCGGCGCCTCAGGTTCTCGATGAAGGCAGCCTCGCTGGTGAAGTTCTCCAGCAACACGAAATCCTGTACCCCTACCCGGTCACGGGCCGTCAGGGCGCTCTCCATGGTCACCCGCACCCCGTCACTGCCCAGGGCCTGTGAGAAGCCAGCCACAAGAGGGGTGAGAACCAGCATGTTAGGGGAGGACATGGGTGGGGGTCACATGCACACAGGCTACAGAACATGCAAAGGACAGAGGGCCAGGGTCACAGGATGCTGGCACAAGGCCCATGCCATGGACTCCACAGTAGTGCTCCTATGGAGAAAGGTGGATCCTGAGAAGCAGCTCCTTGGACTGGCAGAAAGAATGCTGTGTTGACCTTGGACAAATCCCCTCCTTTCTCTGGGTTCCTTCCTCCTCAGGGAGGAGGAATGAGTTAGCCCAGGTGACCTCAAGTCCCTCAGCTCTGGGCCACGTGTTACAGGTGCTTTAAAGGACAATCGGTTCAGAGAGATTGCTGCAAACAGGGTGGGGCCATTTCTTCAGCTCCCACCACCCCCAAATCTTCATAGGTAGGGTTGTTTAAGAAGACCCAAGTAAGAGCTCACCTCCCAGGGGAGAGTTTCCCCCAGGGGCCTCCACCCCTGCTAGGCTTAACACCCACCCTAGGAGGGGGTGACTTCCCTCCCTCCCTCCCTCCCTCCCTTGGTTGGGGCCACTCCCTCCCCTCCAGCTGCTGGGCTGGAAGACAGTTCCAAGGCTGAGATGGAGGTTCTACAAGTGAAAGCCCAGCTGCCACTGGAGGGTGGGGAAGGTACGGGCTCAGCAAGACCCTCACCCTACACCAAGAGCTGAGATTTCCCTTTCAAAGAGGGTCTGCAGTTGTAGGACAGTGATACCAAGGGTGCCAAGGGTCAAAGAAATGGAAGGAATTAGAGAAGGTGTAATCCCAGGGAGGTCACAAGGTCTCCTTAGACTCCAGATGGGCCAGGATTTCCAGCGAGGGGCACTTCTCTGGGCCTATACAGCCTGCTCGCCCAGACCAGCCCACCACCACCATCTGGCCCCGCCCCCAGCCAGAAGCTGGCACCGAACACCCGCCACATTCACTGAGCCTTGGGGGGGGGATCTCAGGTGTTCTCCGCAGTCCCCAGGGAGACTCCCGAGCCCCGAGTCCGAGCGTCCGGACGCTACCCCCCCTCACCCCCGCCTGGGCTTCCTCCCCTAGCAACTTTCTGGGACATTTTCTACCCGAAATTCCTGGGCTACGCCCGCTTCCTGGCGAGGCCCAAGGGGGGGGGGGGCATCGCGAGTTAGCGAGCCACACCCGGGACCCCGGCCCCGCCCGCCCCCCTGGCTCACCGACGCCCGGTAACGCATCCTGCCCGGCCGGCCTGGCACCCCGCTCCGCTGCCCGCGCTGCTCCGTCCCGGGCTCCGCGGCGGCGGCGGCGGCGGCGGCGTCAGCGAGGGCGGGGCCGGCCCGCCCCCCGCAGGCCCCGGGAGCGCGGGACGCCCACCTCGCCCGCCCGTCCTCCCGCCGGCGGCCAGCCGGGACCCCGGGGTCGGTGTCCGGCGGGAGGGGGCCTGGGGGGACCCCGGGGCCGGGGCGCGGGCTGCGCCTGACTCAGGCTTTCCCGGAGGAGCGTCGTTAGCTCCAGGGTGGGGCCCGCAACCCGCGCGGCCGCCGCCACTCCACGGCCTCGGAAAACTCACTTCCGGGCTCGTGTCTACACCACGCGGGCGGCCGGGCCCACGCGCGGGACCGGGGCCGAGGCTCGTGGGTCTCCAGAGGAAGCAGGATTTCCCTCCCTGGACTCCAACCTCGAGTCCCGGGAAAAGTTAAAAATAGAACGAAATGTCCTAATACGGCCGGCGCGCCTGGACGGGCGGAGCCTCGGTGCTGGACACTGTCCACACACACACTGGGGGGGGGGGCAGTCATCACATTTTTTTCCTTGGTAATTTTTTTTGAGGAAGGGTCTCAATTTAACCCAGGCTGACCTGGAGTTCACTACGTAGTCTCAGGGTGGCTTTGAACTCATGGCAATCTTCCTACCTCTGCCTTCCAAGTACTGGGATTAAAGGTGTGCACCACCAGGCCCGACTGGTAATTTTTTGGGGGCGGTGGGGGGAGACAGACTATGTAACCCAAGGCCTGGAACACGAGAGCCTCCTGTTTCAGCCACCTGCGTGTTGTTACAAATCTGTGCCATCAGGTGTGGGGAGAAAAATCTCTTTTAAGTTTCATCCTAAACTAGCAGCACATGCCCTAGGGTCAGGGATGGCCGCAGGGTGCCTGTATTTTGCTCAGTGTGTTCCCGGGCCCCTATGGAGGCCTCAGTTTCCTAAGTCGCATCTCCCTGCATTTGGACCAATTACTCTTGTCCTCCAACGTCAACATCTCCACCTGAGGCTCTGTGCCACAGGGGTTCCTTTCCTCCCCTCCCCTTTTTTTTTTTCTAAATCCCTCCACCGGGCCACCAGTTCTACTCCCAAACCAGTTCCCAGCAGCTGCACTCTCCCTGGCTTTCTGCAGAGACTAGCCCTTCTTTGGCCTGGCCTGGGATCGTGGGAGGGGGGTGTGAATGTCAGATGTCACCTCTAGTGGGGATAGTGACGGCTAATGCTTGTAAAAAAGTTAGGCTTTTTTTTTGTTTTGTTTTTCGAGGTAGGGCCTCGCTCTAGCCCAAGCCGGCCTGGAATTCACTATGGAGTCTCAGGGTGGCCTCAAACTCACAGCGATCCTCCTACCTCTGCCTCCTGAGTGCTGGAATAAAGGCGTGCGCCACCACGCCCGGCTAAGGCTAGGCCTTTTCTTACTAGCGGTTTGACAGTGAGCAAGTCCCTTAATTTCTTGGGATTTGTTCATCCTTGGAAATGAGGTTTATGCCTACCTACCACAAAGGTTGTTGGGTAGCTCAACACCACTACCTCTTCTTCCCTGCCACTCAGTCCACACACTTAGTTGGGGGCAGTCACCCCTTTAATCTAGCGGAGAAAGGCACACCCACGAGTTGCAGAGTGCTTTATCTAAAGTCTCTCACCTGCTGAAGCACACAGAGAGGCCACTGACTGTCCTGGGGGCGGGGTGAGGCACAGCACCCCATTCTCGGAGCCAGGCTCCCTGGGGAGGAGGTGAGGCAGCGGCAGGTGCCGGCTGCAGCCTCCTGGGGAAGCCTGGCTCATTACTTCGTGAACAACAGCTTGGCCTGAACTTAAGCCCCGGGGAACGGGCACGGGGGAAGGGTGGCACCAGCTGGGAAATGCCACACCTGAGAGATGGGTGGGAGAGCAGCGGAGGGAGTGCGGTGGAGGACCCGCAGGAGACTCGAGAGCGCCTCCAAGACGAGCCAGGCCTGCTCTCCACTCCCAGGGGCCGCCGCCCAGAGCGGGGCTCTCGGGCTGGGGTGGGAGGGGCGGGAAGGGGCGGGGCTCGCGGCCGCACTGCCCGCCCCGCCCCGCCCCGCCCCGCCCCGCCGCGTCAGCCGGCTGGAATGAGGGGAATCCGCGTGCGGAGGGGTCCCGTCGGCTTCACCCTTCCCGAGCTGCGCCGCTGCATTCCCGGGATGCCCGCTGGCGCCCCCGCAGCCACCGCCCCGTGGCGGAAGGAGGGGGCGTCACCGCCACCGCCCTGCAGACCTGAGGCCAGCCCCGGCAACCCCCAGTGGCCGGCTCCTCCTCGGCCAGGAAGCGGGAGCTCAGAGGAGGGGAGTGCAAGTGGGGATCCGAGGACGGGAGGGACGCCGCCTCCGAGGCCGCCGCGCCCCGCCGGGCGGGCTCAGCGTTCTTAGAGCTTGCTTATGTTCCCCTCCTCACTGCTCCCGCAGCCACAGCCACATGGTGAGGTCTGAATGATTACTGCATTTTACAAGGGGAAACAGACCGGGTAGGTGAGATGAAAAGGTTCTGCAAGAGAGGTGCGACTGAGACCCAAGACTCCTAATACTGCTGCACGATTGCCATGACCCCTCTCCAAAGGTTAACAGGACTACGCTAACAAATTGTGACTTCTCATTGACCCAGGCCAGTGGCTGTTGGATGATTATTGATGTATCGGCCTTAGGGGTAGCAACTAGGTTAACATGTCGGGATCACTGGGAGCCCCAGCATGGCCCTAGGCCTAAGGCTGGCTGCAGTATATAGCTAAGACCCTTGAGAGATCCAGGACTTATTTCCCGAAGGTACCACTATGTCTCTTTCTACATGCGGAGGTGTTTACTTGAACCACGGGGTGTAGGGCTAGCAGACCTGGGTGGTCCAAGCCTGATCTCTGGGTGAGTGGAGGTCTGTGGCAGCCCCAAATGTTCCCCCAGCCGAGGCCATGAAGGTCTGGAAGGGCTGCTTTGAACAACTCCACGCTAATTCCCACTTCAGCAAACTTGAAGCAGTGAAAGACAACCACAGCCCTTTTCACTGGCAGCTCAGTACTAGGCACAAAGTACTCAATTCATTTGTTTTGTAAAGACAGGCTGGAGAAATGGCTTAGCAGTTAAGGCGCTTGCCTGTGAAGCCTAATGGACCCATATTTGACTCTCTAGATCCCATGTAAGCCAGATGCACAAGGTGACACAAACATGCAAGATTGCACATGCGCACAAGGTGGTGCACGCATTTGGAGTTTGATTACAGTGGCAGGAAGCCCTGGCGTGCCAATTCTCTCTCACTCTCTCTCTCATAAAAACACACAAAAAAGATATAGTGTCACTACGTGAGCCAGGCTGTCCTAGAACTCAAGATCCTCTTGCCTTAGCCTCCCTATTGCTAGGATTACAGATGTGCACCACCATGCCTGAGTTAATTTAGACTTATCAAGCAAATTGGGCCCAAACTGTCCCCTCCACAGACTGGTAACAAGTAGTGCGATCTACTGTGTTTCCACGCCTGGCACCACTTCTTAAAACCACATTCTTAGCCGGGCATGGTGGCGCACGCCTTTAATCCCAGCACTCGGGGAGGCAGAGGTTAGGAGGATCGCAGTGAGCTCTAGGCCACTCAGAAAATACAGAGTGAATTCTAGGTCAGCCTGGGCTAGAACGACCCTACCTCGAAAAACAAAAACAAACAAAAAAAACCCACCATATTCTTGCTCCTCCATCTCTTCTATCCCTTCACTTCTCCTCTCATGAACTAACATAACAGCCTACCTTCCTTCTGTCAATCACCTTTCCCATAGTGAGTTGTGGTATTTACAAATGAAAATCTCTATAGGGCACAGCGGGCACAGCTCTCCAGGGTGCCAGGCCTGAGCTTCGAACCCCCTACTTCTTATCAAGCTCTTGTACGTGGACTCCTGCAGCCCCCATGTCCTCACTTTACCCCTGCATTTCCTCGTGACTGGCACAGGTAACCCTTCTCCAGCTCCTCCCTCCACACCACCCCTGCCACCACACACAGCCAGGAGGTGCTGCTCGGGCCCAAGCCACCAACAACCAGCCACACGTGGCTCTACGCTCTGTGACTTTGCACCTGCAATTTCCTGGGCACAGCATGCTCTGCCTCCCCACCTCACTGATTTAGTCATCCCTGAAGACAGCGCTGGAGACACCTCCTCCAGAGCCCCTTCCCGACTTCCCCTAACACAGCCCCCTCCTTCCCGCAGTGAGTAATCGGCTGTGTCTGGCGATTGCTCCTGTCTCGGGCAAGCTCTCAGCTAGGCACACTTGGTGGGGGCACTCTAACCCACTCGCGGGCGCCTGCACCAATGAATGAATCTCGGAGCCTAGGATTGTGAGCAGGAGGAGGTTGGCGCGCCAGAGTTGAATAAAACCGTGGGCCAGCCATTCATCCTCTCATTCATCTTTGAGACCGCAGCAGCCGCACTCACACACACAGAGGCACCCGCGGGGGCAGGGGCGGGGTGCCTAGCCCGCCGGGGCCCTGGGGACTGAGGACGGGAAGGGGCGGGGCGCAGCTCGGCTCCGCTCGGGCAGTTTCTCCGGAACCCAGAGCAGGAAGGGTTGCGGGAGGGGCCCGAAGGGGTTCTCTGAGTGCCTGGGTCCAACCACTCTAGTCGGTCTTCCTGGCCCTCCCGTTTCCCGCTAGTGAGCTAAGTCCGCAGCCGACTGAGCCCCGGCGCCTCCCGGTCCTGGGACCACGCAGCGGTCGGGCCGAGAGGACCCTCAGTCTCATCAATAACCGGCTACAGCCCCCCGCGTTCCACCGTAGCTCCCGCTCCCTGCAGGCGCCGCGGGCCTGCCCGCTTTCTCCTCCAGCCAGCTGGCCAGCGGAGGCCTCCCTGGACCACACGGCAGCTTCCCGTCTCCCGCCCTACCCTGCGTACCTACCAGCTCGGCTCTTCGGGTGCTCGGGCGGGGGCCGGGCTGGGCGGCGTGGCCGCCTCGGGAGTCCGCGGCCCGGGCACGCTCTCCCCGCCCAGGGCCGGGGCCGCCGCCTGTCGTCATCCCCGGCAGGGCCCGGACTCCGGCGCGCGCGCGCGCCCGGGTCCCCGCCCCGCGCCGGCCGAGGCTCAAGACCACACTCCACTACCAGCTCGCAGGACGAGACGTGTCAAAGTCATACACGCGCGCGCAACCCCCCCAACCCCCTGACACACACACCGAAGACCCTGGCCATTCTGCAGTGCCGAGGGCGCCTGATGTAATTCTCCACCCTGATGTTAGGGCCCCTTTGCATCCCGGAGCAATCTAGACCCCTGCCCCCTTACTCTTCCCTTAGAGTGCTAGGCCTGAACAGTTCTACCTCGTTTCTAAAGACCTTTGTGCCTTAGTAGGGAAGATGGGCTAAACCTTCCCTGTCTATGTTACTTGCTCTGAGCCGGGCAATTACAATTCCGCACGCCCGGCGGGAAATGGGAGACTTTAACTGTACTATACGCCTGGAACTTTTACATGCACTGGTCTACTGCCTTATGAGCAGCCCCATTAGCCCCGTGCTGTGCTCCATTAATATCCAAGCCCCATATTTAGGTTCAGAGGGCTGGAGGAGGGATTCAAACCCAGATTTCTCCTTTAAAAAAATCTTAGTGGGGCTAGGGTGTGGCTCAGCGGTTAAGAGGGCTTGCTTGCAAAACCTGACAGCTTGAGTTCGGTTCCTCAGTACCCACGTAAAGCCAGATGCACAAAGTGGTGCATGCACTTGGGAGTTCCTTCGCAGTGGCAAGAGGCCCTGGCGCGCCTATTCTCTGCTCCCATTACAAATAAAAATTAAAAAAAAAAAAAAAAGAAAGGAAAAATCCTAGTGGTCCTTATTCACCTCCTCCTTCCACTTTTTCCTCCTACCTCAGCCTCCCTGTGCTGGGATTAAAGGTATGTGCCACCACACCTGGCTTCTAACAGTTTCTGGACCCATCAAAGCTCAGAAGCTGTCCTCAGTGCTCCATCTTTTCAGGGGCGAGCTTGAGAAGAGGGTGCCCAGCCCAGGAGACACTACCACCCTTCCTCCCGGCGTCTTCCCAGCTTACAAGTTTGCATGGCCTGTGGGGATGAACCACCCGGATGATCTCCCCCGTGGGTATCAGCTCCACTTGAAGTGCCATTCCGCCCAGTGGAGAGCCTGAGTGCCCAGCACTCTGGCCCCAGAGCAGAAGCTGCCCAGCAGCCCACTGGCTCTGCCGACTCTGGAATCTATGGCCCCAAGCTGGGATGGCGCTTGGTTCTGCTTCAACTTCAGCCCCGGGGGATGTGGCTGGTCCAGCTCCTCAGGACACAGCTGGGGCAGTCCAGGTCTGATTGGGAGGCCTCTTGGCGGGAGGGTTGGGGCAGGAAGAGGAGGGGCTGAAAGATGGAGGAAATGCCTTGTTGTCCCAGGTAACCAGAGGAGCTGATACAGCCAGCCATGGGGGACTCTGGGATCCAAGTCAAAGGGCAGACCTTTCCCCAAGCAGCTCCTTGGAAGGGGTCTCTCCCGCCTACTCTGGTTGTCAGAGTGTGCAATGACCACTTTCCTAACCAGAGAGCACATCCTCCCCTAAGCCAAGAGGCTCCCACATGGCACTGTCCCTATTATATATGCCCCTGCAATTTGGCTGCGTTTTTGGTTTCCTTTGAGGGTCTCACTTAGCCCAGGCTGACCTGGAACTCACTCTAGTCCCAGGCTGGCCCTGAACTCACAGTGATACTCCTACCTTTGGCTCCTGAGTGCTAAGATTAACGGCATATGCCACCATGCCGGGCTTTTGTGTGTCTCTATGCTGCCCAGGGTGGTCTTGAACTTCTGGGCTCAACTGATCTTCCAGCCTTAGCATCTTGAGTTCTGGGAAAGCAGACATGTACTACCCCACCCCAACTACCACTTGAGTTTTGGAGAGCAGGAATGGTCATGCTGGGCAGAAGAGGTTAGGAGGAGCAGGATGGCAATGTGTGTGTGGAGGCTTCTGTCCTACCTATCTCTGGAACTTTAAACACTTGGGAAGTTCCTGGGTTCCTTGGGTGTGCACCTCTAGCAGTTTGCTTATTTTCAACTGTGGCCACCCCCCCCCCCCCCCCGTTCCTGTTTTTTTGTCTTTATTGTTGCTAAATCACAGCTGACACTTTCCTGGCTTGGGACTGAGCTCCCTGGTCTCCAGCCATTCCTTATAGGAAGTGAGAATGGGGAAGTGGAGAGGGAAACAGGCTTTTCCAGAGGGACAGACTGGCATGGGAGGGGCAGATGACTCCTGGGCCTGCACTGACACTGATGGCCCACTACCCTTCCTTCCCTCCCACAGCTTCCCCCGCCCAGGAAAGGCCTGCAAAGTTTCCTTCCTTTGGGAAGCACATCTCTCCAGGACAGGCTCATCTCCGTGGTCACACAATGGCTCTTATCAGTCATGGAGCCAGGCACAGAGACCCAGTGCACACCAAGTCTTACATATTTCCTGTTTCCACCCAACTCGTCAGGGGTGGGCCCAGAGCGGCCATATCCTGACTGGGGCCTGAGAGGAGGGAGAGAAACCCCCTTCCTTTTTCCGCCTCTCAATCACTGCTGGACTCACCCCTCCCAGCCATGGAAGGGCACTGTAACAGGAGGCAAGGGCAGGAGTGTATGAAGTACTAAGTACAGGAAGGGGAGATGAGCTTGTGGCCTTGGGACTCCTGGGGTCAGGAGGCCCTGGAGTCAAACCCAGGGCTTCATGAATCAGAACAGGGAGGTGATAGTGGTTTTGTTGTTTTTTTTTTGGAATAGCTCACAATGTTGTGAAGAGGAACATCATTTGTTTTACATATAACTGAAACTCTGGTAAAAGTGGGGAAGGATGAGCCACTGAATCAATCTGGTCTCCAGGCCCCATTCCTAAATTCTGGTCCTCTCTTCCCATCAAGGAGTCACACAGCAATGTAAAAGCCACATTTCTAATTATCCTCCAGTGTAACAACAGATATAGAATACAGCCATGACTCACTAGAAGCCAGGGGACAATTCTTAACACACATGACCCCCAGGAGAGGATACAGAACATGGAGCAATTGAAGTGACATTCAGTCTCAGGTCACAGGATGGATGTAACAGTCACAGAGCAGAATCCCTAAGGTGTCTTCTCCTGGGAGAAGGGCTGTTGAGTCACCACTGGCAAAGGCAATTGGCAGGAACGCGGATAGGCTATGTCCACACAACACCTGGAGAATGCTGAGGTTCTCGGGGCCAGGTCCTCCAAAATGTCTTGATCCTGACAGTCACTTCTACTTGTCCCCATTGTAAGTCCATGATGGGTCCAAGAGAGAAATAGTTGTTTTCTTGTTTTGTTTTGGTCAATGACTCATGACACTGTGGTGAGAAGTTAAGCTTGATCTGAAAGGGCCACCCTGGAAATCTCTGGGTACAGCTCCACTACCTATCAATCTTCATAAAAGGGCAGGCTGGGGACATGGGGCCTGACCCACCTGTACAAGCTAACCTGAACCTACACCTTGCTCAGGCTCTGGGCTTCCTGAGTCAGACTACATGCAAGGGGGTAGGGGAAGGTATGTATATTGGTATAAGGGATTTAATCATATTTTTCTATTGAAAATGATAGAGAGCCAGGGGCAGTGGTGCATGCCTTTAATCCCAGCACTCGGGAGGCAGAGGTAGAAGAATCACCATGAGTTCAAGGCCGCCCTGAGACCACATAATGAATTCCAAGTCAGCCTTGCTAGAGTGAAAGAAAAAAAAAAAAAGATTGGGATCTCAGACCCTCTGCTCATCCCTCATGGGGACAAACTATGAGATGCCAAGACTTCTGGAACTCAGTTCTGCTTGTGCCCCTCAGTCCAAGGGCCTGTACAAATGTGAAAATCTCCCTTTCCCAGGCAGCCTGTGGCCCAGGAAGGCGTGACAGGAATGCAGGCCTGTGCCAGATGGGGCATGTGCCTGGCAGGACTGCTTGGGTTGGGACTGTGTGCGTGTGTAGAATCAAAAAGTGAGATGCAGGCTAGAAGGTCCTTGCCATATGTAGTGGACTGTCCCCAAGCCTTCACCACTGACATATTAGCTGACCTCATTCACATCTCAGAAAACAAAGCAAAACAAAACACCCTACGTGTATTAGAGTGCCAGCTCATCTGGCCTGGAGAGAGCTAAGGAGTCTGCTGACTCCCGAGGGGAAGCTAGAAGATTCTTGGCTGCCTCTTCAGGGTCTGGGCTGGTCCCCAGTGCTCCTGGCAGTGCTGAGGCAGAGCTGGCTGCCAGCTCTTGCCACCACCCTGGATTCACTCATTCCCATCAAGGCTCAGATCTGGGGTTCAGGCTCACCCAGTATATTGTCCTTCAAAAAGAAGCGAAGTGGGATCTGCAGGAATAAAATGGGTGTCAGAAGAGTTGACAGGTCTCCCTATCTTGCCAACACTCCCACTGCCCAAAGGATGCAGCCCCACAGGCATAGGTTAGCTCGTGGACCTGTGCTCTCAGGGACCGAAGAATTGGCTTAAGTCATCCAAAATACCTTTCTTCTTTCTCCCATAGCATCCCTTACCTTGAAGGGTTGGCTTATCCCCACTACAGAATGTAGATTGTTGCTATAGTAACAGAGGATAAACTCATCCTCAGTCTCAGGGATGTCGCTGATATTGATGTATATCTGGAAGGGAGGAGTGACAACGCAGGTTAAGCTCTAGGGCCCTGAGCCTTCCCCAGCACAGTGGTAAGTCATCTTCTTTCTTCCAGAAGAGTATTTGGGCAAGCCTGCACACTAGAGATATACCTGGTTCAGGCTGTCATCAAAGGAGATCTGGTTGTCCCCGACCCAGACATAGGACACGTAGTCATTAATGTGGCGCATCCCCACCTGTGGAAGGATGGGTCAGGCAGTCAGTGATGGGGAAGATGTGGGCACTAGGGAAAACTGAGCAGAGAATGGTTTTAATGCATGCATTGGCCATCTTGGAAGGGCCATTTATGTCACCCCCTTCCCTTCCAAGCCAGGCACTAGGTAAACAAGGACCCCTGAGGTAGACAAGGGAAAGTTTTTCAGTGTCTCTGCTCAGCTCTTGTAAGCCCTAAGGAAGGACAAGCCAGGGGCTGATGGGCTCACTGCCTTGCCCACCACATCACCTTGTACAGTCCAATCCAGTCCCAGGAACTGCTGAGGAAGTCTGGGGTGGAGGAGTAGCTGATTAACATGTCGTTCTCCAAGGTCCACAGGAACTCAGGCATCATGGTGATCAGTGGGTTCAACATCAGTGGGATAAACTACACACAGGGATGAGAGGTAGACTGCAATCCTATTCCCTCCCCTAAGGCAGCCTTTCCTCACTGTGCCCCTATAGGGCAGTGGGTGTGCAGAGGGGAGCAGGGGGATCCAGAGTAATAGGTATGGAACCCTGCTAAATTATTCTAGTTGATCCTGGCTGGTAAGTAGGAAGGAAAAAGGGTTAAAGCCTTGTCAGGGGGAGTTGTGCTGCCAAGGAGAATGGGGCCCAGAGCAGACAGACAACATGGGGAGGTAAGGGTACAAGAGGAAGAGACTCAGTTTTAAGACAGGAGGTCAGGTTTAAGAAGATTCCAGTTTCTGACTCAAAAGGCCCCAATTCATCTTTGTGAAGAGACACTCTAGAAACATGGGAAGACACAAGGAAAACTTGGAGGCTGAGCAGGCAGTGGACAGGGTGAAGGAGGGCAACACAAGCTCCATCATTAATGGCAACATGCAGGATGGAGGCAGCTCCCTTGGCAACTTGATCCAGATAGGTTTGGGGCAAAGAAAAGGAAGTTCTACTTCCCACAGTAGCTAATAAGCTTAATGGAACTCATTAGCCCCAAGGGAGAGCACCCAGAGGAAATAGAAACCTATTCACAAAGGGCATGAACACCTTTTTGACAGAAAGAGCCATCAACAGCTCTGAAGAGCAGGGATACCTGAGCTGGGAGGAAAGGCAATCATGTCCTCCTGCAGGTCTCCCTAGGGGCTTGGCTAACGTTACAATCTAGGTCTAGAGGACTTAACGACATGGACTGTCACAGCTGTCCCTCTTGCCAAGTGTCAAGCAGCCTGGAAGTTCACCTCCAAGTCGAAGGTGCCAATGACAGGCTTATGGTCACTGATGTTGTACATCATACAGCTGCAGTAGCTTCTCAGAGTCAGAAAGAAATAGGAGGTTGGCAGACTAGAAACAGTGGGGCCGGCCTGGGGCTGCCGCTTCAGCCTCCACAAGATGCGGTCGGTCCATGCAGGCTTGCGTTTTTTCTCACTGGCAATGGGGAAGAAGAATGGGAAGGAAAGGGGTTGACATCACAGCAGGAATATACCACCATGAGCTTGCACTAGGGTCCACCAACAGCCAAAGACCCCTGGGCTAGCACTGGAGGAAGCATGGCAGCAGGTGATGACCTTTGTCCATCTCAAAGCTCTTCTTTCCTCAGAAACAAAGTAGCAGAAAAGAGGTTGAGAACTTAGGTTTCGGAGTTGTACAGATACAGGCTTGAATTTGACTTCCTTGCTGGAGAATGCTTACCACAGGCCTGTGATCAGTATGGTTATCACTCACCCTTTACAGGTGGTAATAACATCTTAGAAGGAGAGTAACTTTCAGCTACTAAGTGGTAGAGCCAGGACTCAAGGCCAGGCAGGCAGTATGACCATAGAGCACGTGCTCTTAACCACCGAGCTAACCCTCTTAGGCTCCAGCTTCCTCATCTGCAAAATGGAGAGAACAGATGATACCAAACAGGGCTGCTAAGATGTCTAGATGTGCTACAGAACCCACAGACCTAGTGCAGGACTCTGAATGCAATGAGCTCTCTTAGACCTTGGCCATTGTGATTTTTTTTTTTTTTTTTTGGTTTTTCGAGATAGGGTCTCACTCTAACCCTGGCTGACCTGGAACCCACTATGGAGTCTCAGGGTGGCCTTGAACTCACAGTGATCCTCCTACCTCTGCCTCCCAAGTGCTGGGATTAAAGGCATGGGCCACCACGCCCGGCTCACTGTGATGTTTTAAAAAATATTTTTATTTATTTATTTGCAAGCAGAGAGAGAGAGAGAGAAAACAGATGGAGAGAATGGGCACGTCAAGGCCTCCAGGTGCTGCAAACAAACTCCAGATGCATATGCCACTATGTGCATCTGGTTTTACACGGGTACTGGGAAATCAAACCTGGGTCTTTAGGCTTTGCAGACAAGCGTCTTAACTACTGACCCATCTCTGCAGCCCTGATTCACTATGTAGTCTCAGGCTGGCCTCAAATTCACAGGGATCCTACCTCTGCCTCCTGTGTGCTAGTATTTTTTTTTTTCTTTTGAGACAGTGTCTTAATATATCCCAGGCTAGCCTTAAACTTGTTACAGACTTGAGGATGACCTTGAACTTCTGATCCTCCTACCTCTACCCACCTAAGTGCTAGGATTATAGATGTGTACCACCAAACTGTTAATGTAGTGCTAGGGATCAAAGGCAAGGCTTCATGCATGCTAAACAAGTACCTTTACCAAGTGAGCTACATCCTAGCCCAGAGTAAAGTCCAAGCCTAGCTGGTGATGGTGGCTCATACCTATACTGGCATTTGGGAGGCTGAGGTAGGACTGCTGTGGACCCGGGCTACATGAATTCCAGACCAGCCAGGTTAAAGTGAAACCCTACTGCCGAAAAAAAAAAAAAAAAATCAAAGCAGTGCATGGATGGTACATGCCTTTAATCCCAGCAGCACTCTGGAGGCTGAGGTAAGAATATCTCAGTGAGTTCAAGACCAGCCTGGGGCTAGAGTAAGTTACAGGTCAACCTAGGCTACAGTGAGGTCCTGCCTCAAAACAAAACAAAACAGGGCTGGAGAGATGGCTTAGTGGTTAAAGCACTTGCCTGCTTAGGCTAAGGACACAGGTTTGATTACCCAGTACCCATGTAAACCAGATGCACATGGTGGCACATGTGTCTAGAGTTCATCTACAGTGGCTGGAGGCCTTGTTGTGCCTATTCTCTCTGCCTCTCCTTCTCTCATTTAAAAAAAAAAAAAAAGCAACTCTCCAATTTTAAAGTATACCATCTCATATGTTTACAATCACCGAATCACTATTTCTGTCTCTGGCTTTCTTTAATTGCTATTTGAAGTAAACATTTCCAATGCACTGTTGTCCCTTAAGCAGCAAGTCTTTCAACAAGTGATGACATCATGGTGAACCCAAGACTCTAGTATCAGAGACCAGCTGGGGGAAGGTTCTGTTCCGGTAATTCAGAGCTAACGCCTTTGGGCAAGTGACTTCACCTCTCTATGCCTCAGTTTCAACTGTAAGATGGGGTGATAATAACACTTACTTCAAAGACCAATTGTGAGGATTAAAGAAATCAAGGGGCAACAGGGAGTGCTTAAGTAGTAGTAACTGGCTAAACCAGGGTCTGCTTGTCATGTCAGCACCTTGGGTTGTTTCCAGATTTTTGCTCTTTTTAAAAGTATTTAAACCCTGGAATGTGGCGCTCCCATCCCACAGACTACAGAAACTGTGATACCATATACAGCCTCTCTCCTTGGTCTCAGGTACCCATCTTAAAACTGGGTGTGGTGGTGCACACCTTTAATCCCAGCACTCAGAAGGCACAGGTAGGAGGTTCGAGGGCACCCTGAGACTACACAGTGAATTCCAGGTCAGCCTGGGCCAGAGTGAGACCCTACCTTGAAAAACCAAAACATAAAACAAAATAAAATAAATAGGAGCCAATCTACTTACTGACCAGAGCACAATTGTTCTTAATTTCTGGGTATGAGAGCACTTTTCACTTCAGCTCCCTGTAGTTGGCTTTTAAATGTCTAATTGAACTCTGGACCATGGTTAACTGGTCATACACTTAATGTTTGTGCAATACAAGTCTTGACTAGATTAGCTTTGATAATATCCTCTGCTCACTGCCCACAAAGAGAGGCTGTGTCCATAATGGTGACTGTAACAAAACCTGGAGCAATCCCTGACTCTTAACAGGCTTTGCCGCCTTGCCCTCAGCCCTCTTACCCGCCCCTGTACTGGAGCTGACCTCGTTTCTTATTACATCTTGGCTTGGGGACACAACATAGCTGGAGAAAACTGTTTTCCATGCCCTGCATACACATCATTCCAGCCACTTTGTATGGCTAGACAGGTACACAAGTCACCCTTAGTCACTTTGGACAGTTAGGCAGGCCAGGGTCTTGGCTGTGTCATGTCCCCCTCAAGTTTTGGCTTCTCATCAGTGTTGCCTGGCCCTACTTTTTTTTGGGGTTTTAAAGGCTTGTGTCACAACTGGCTTTGCCCCTATTTTCTTTCTTTTTTTAAATATATTTTACTTATTTGAGAGAGAGAGAGGGAGTGAATGGGCATGCCAGGGCCTCCAGCCACTGCAGACGAACTCCAGATGTGTGCACCCCCTTGTGCATCTGGCTTACTTGGGTCCTGGAGAGTTGAACCGGGATCCTTGGGCTTTGCAGGCAAACGCCTTAACCGCTAAACCATCTCTCTAGCCCCAGCCCCTACTTTCTTTATATTCCTATTAATGCCACATTCCAGGTACTCTCCTAGGGACTAGACTGCATATAGCTCACAGACAGAGCATTTGTATTTACTTAGTACATTCAATGCTCAGCACTGCCAAAAAAAGAATTAAAATACAACTTTTCATGGCTGGGCATGGTAGTGTATGCTTTTATAATACCAGCATTTGGGAGGCAGAGGTAGGAGAATCACTGTGAGTTCATGGCCAGCCCGACTACAGATTGAGTACCAGGTCAGTCTAGGCTAGAGTGAGACCCTACCTCAAAAAAACCAAAAATACACACTAACTTTCCTTTTTTGTGGTTTTGTAAGGTAGGGTCTCACTCTAGCCCAGGATGACCTGGAATTCACTATGTAGCCTCAGGCTGGCCTTGAACTCACAGCGGTTCTCCCACCGCTTCCTCCCCAGTGCTGGGATTAAAGGCATGTGCCACCACACCCAGCCCCACTTTCTTAAATTGATTTCTCTTGGCTTCAGCTGCCAGCTTCCTTCAGCTCTTCTGCCAAGTTCTGGCAATCTACTGGCTAACTCTTAACCAAGCTGAGAGTGATTGTTTGGCTCTCCCTACCATGGGGCGGGCTGCCCTTTGCAAGTCTAGCTAGAATACTGTATCATTTCCTTTAATCGTCTCAGGCTTCCAATTCAAACATATGGTAGGTATGGTTTTCCCCACAGGGATGAGATTCCAGTGTCTGCTCTGAGTGTTCATGGTATAGAAAGAAAGGGACACTGAAGGTTTTTGATTGTTTTGCAATGCTGGATATCAAACTTAGGGTCTTGCACATCCTAGGCAAGGGTTCTACCAATGAGTTACATTCCTTACACTTGGGTTTTTTTAAAAATTATTTTTATTTATTTATTTGAGAGTGGGAGAGAGAATGGGCATGCCAGAGCTTCCAGCCACTGCAAACGAACTCCAAATGCATGCACCCCCTTGTGCATCTGGCTTATGTGGGTCCTGGGGAATTGAAATGAGGTCCTTTGACCTTGCAGGCAAACGCCTTAACCACTAAGCCATCTCCCCAGCCCTACACTTGGGCCTTTGAGAAAGGGTCCCATTATATAGCCCAGATTGGCCGAGAACACATTAGCCTCAGATGCTTCACCTCCCAAGTGTTAAGATTACAATTTAAAATTATCATGGAGAGCCAGGTGTGGTGGCAAACACCTTTAGTCCCAGCACTCGGGAGGCAGAGGTAGGATGGCTGTGAGTCTGAGGCCAGCCTAGGCTAGAATGAAACCCTACCTCGAAAAACCAAAACAAAAAAAAAAATTATCATGGGGGGTTGGAGAGATAGCTTACTGGTTAAGGCACTTGTCTGCAAAGCCAAAGGACCCAGGTTCAATTCCCCAGGACCCCACATAAGTCAGATACATTAAGGTGGTGCATGCATCTGAAGTTTAATAACAGTAGCTAGAGGCCCTGGCATGCCCATTTTATCTACCCATTTCTCTCTCAAAAAAAAAATTTTTTTTTAAAGCATCATTGAAATGGTGCATGGTATGTGCAAAAGTTAATGGCAGTCCAGGCAAGAAGAGGAACTCAGTGAGGCAGGTAGGTTCTCTAGGAGAGATATCAGAACTGGCTTTCAAGGGTGGGTAACAGTTTGATTAGTCTGTTCCCCAATGGGCTCACCCCTGTGTACCATTAGAACTGTCAGTTGTCTCTGGTCCCTTGCCAGGACTATTTTAGTATATTTTAAAAATATTTAGGGCTGGAGAGATGGCTTAGCGGTTAAGCGCTTGCCTGTGAAGCCTAAGGACCCCGGTTCGAGGCTCGGTTCCCCAGGTCCCACGTTAGCCAGATGCACAGGGGGGCGCACGCGTCTGGAGTTTGTTTGCAGAGGCTGGAAGCCCTGGCGCGCCCATTCTCTCTCTCCCCCTCTACCTGTCTTTCTCTCTGTGTCTGTCGCTCTCAAATAAATAAATAAAATAAAAATATTTAATTAATTTATTCAAGAGAGAAAAATGCAGAGAGAGAGAGAGAGAGAGAGAGGGAACACCAGGGCCTCCAGTAAATAAACTCCAGATGCATGTGCTCCTTTGTGCATATGGCTTACATGGGTCACGGAGAATCAAATCAGGATCCTTTGGTTTTGCAGGCAAAGGCATTAACCGCTAAGCCATCTCTCCAACCTACTAGAACTATTTTATTTTTTTTTATTTTTTTAAAATTATTTATTTATTTATTTGAGAGTGATAGACACAGAGAGAAAGACAGAGGGAGAGAGAGAGAATGGGCGCGCCAGGGCTTCCAGCCTCTGCAAACGAACTCCAGACACGTGCGCCCCCTTGTGCATCTGGCTAACGTGGGACCTGGGGAACCGAGCCTCGAACCGGGGTCCTTAGACTTCACAGGCAAGCGCTTAACCGCTAAGCCATCTCTCCAGCCCTAGAACTATTTTAATATGATTATTTTTTAAATTTTTAATTATTATTATTTTTGGTTTTTCAAGGTAGGGTCTCACTCTAGCTCAGGCTGATCTGGAATTCAGGGAGGCCTTTAACTTGCAGTGATCCTCTTACTCTGCCTCCCAAGTGCTGGGATGAAAGGCATGGGCTACATTCCCAGCCCATCCTGAACATTTTCAGTCTGATGTTATTCTCATTTTTTTTTTTTTTTTGCTTCATCTGGCAATCCTGGCTGTAATTTTGTATTCATGGTGCTGGTGACAGAATTCAGGACTTTACACATGCCGGGCAAGCACTGTAACATAGAGGTACACCCCACCCCCAAGTTGTAGTTCTGGAGTACTACAGGCCAGGGATCAAATCTAGGGTCTTGTACATCCTAGGCATGTGCTCTAGTACTAAGCTACATCTCCAATTCAAAAGTAATGAGGTAGGCCGGGTGTGGTGGTGCACGCCTTTAATCCCAGCACTTGGGTGGCAGAGGTAGGAGGATCACAAGTTCGAAGACACCCTGAGACTACATAGTGATTTCCAGGTCAGCCTGGACGAAGTGAAACCCAACCTTGGAAAACAAACAAACAACAAAAACAAAAAAAACCCCAAAAGTAATGAGGTATTGAGATGCCAGCTTCCATGGCTCCAGCCAGGTTCTGAGGCCTTCCATATTCCATGTTACTCATTTCCAATGGCTGGCTGTGGAAACAGGCAGTCCCCTTGCAGCTATGGCTCCATTAGTCAGCCAGAGCCTGTCCTCTTACCTACTTTCCCACCCACTCTGTTGACAGTTTGCTTTCTGTCTCCAGAGTCCATTGCCTCTTCTTCTTCAGGCCATGGCCCCACCCCATCTTGCTCCACACTTCTGAAATGGCTCACCCTCTCCCCGTTTCCTTGGCAGAGACATCTGCCAAGCCACTTCCAGAAACGATGCCTACCTTTTCCCTTGGCCTTCTGTGGAGATACCTACTCACATATTTACTTCCAGGACTTTGGACTATACTGCAGGCATCTCCCTCCCACCTAAGATGGCCTGTGGCCTGAACTGGATCAGAGACCTGTTGTAAGAGATGCTTTTGTCCCTCCATCTAAGCTTCAGGTTTGAGTGGTTACCAGGCCCCTTTTCAGCAAGGCTGGAGAGATGACTCAGTGACTAAGGAGCTTGCCTGCAAAGCATAATGACTAGAGTTTGATTCCCCAGTACCCACTTAAAGCCAGATGCACAGTGGCTGCATGCATCTGGAGTTCATTTACAGTGGTTGGGGGCCCTGAAAGACCAGGTGTTAGCCAGGCGTGGTGGTGTACACCTTTAATCCCAGCACTTGGGAGGCAGAGACTACATAATGAATTCCAGGTTAGCCTGGACTAGAACAAGACCCTACTTCAGAGAAACAAAAACAAACAAAAAATGCAAAAGCAAAAGCTGGGTGTGGTGGCGCATGCCTTTAATCCCAGCATTTGGAAGACAGAGGTAGGAGGACTGCCTTGAGTTTGAGGTCACCCTCAGACTACATAGTGAATTCCAGGTCAGACTGAGCTACAGTGAAACCCTATCTCAAAAAACAAAAACAAAAAAACATTTTTTTAAGGAAGTTTTTTAGTAAAACTACCACATCAATCTAAGTAGCAATAAATTAGCATCCATGCTTTGGTACCTTCCCTAATTCAGGGCCGCCTTTCCCCTCTCCTCTGACAGTCCCCTAGCCCTACTCTTGCAGTTTCTCGTGGCACCAGCTTCACCTCCTGTTCTCTGAAGGCAATCTGGGACAGGCAGTTGGAGTCAGTGCTGCAGGTGGGGAGCGGGAAGTACAACTGAGAGGTGATGGCTGGGTCTATCCCTGCTTCCCTGACTTCTATTCTGATTCAGCTCCTGCTGCCAGTAGAGCAGGCATAGTTGGACTTCCAGAGTCCCCTGGGTGTCCATTTCCTTCTCACCTGGTGTCATAGTTGTCCGAGTACCTATCAAACTTGTAGGTGGGAGAGAAGAGCAGGGGGCCCTCCTGGAATTCCCGAAGCAGCGGGTCATGTTTCTTGGCAATGATGAGCTGTAGATAAAGACACAGTCCCTGACTCCCCATAGTACAGACCAGTGGCCCAGTACCACCCTTATTTTCTCATGCCTCAACAGTTCCATCTCTTCTGGAAAAAAAAAAAAAAAAAAGAACTTCAGGACCAGGGAAAGCAATAGCCTGCCATTTTCTTGTCCTTGGACCAGAGGGAGCATGCTTTGATTCCAACTCCCTGAAGGTCACTAGCAGACCTGTCACAGGGGAACCTGGGGAAGCAAGGGCCCCCAGAGAGGTTGGAATATCACCTTCCGGGTGGAACATCAGGCCGAGGACAGGAGGGAGACAACAAGGATACAAGTGGGCTGATGCATGGTACGGGGCGAAGGCAAGTCAGTAGCCCCAGTGCCCAGAAACTTATGTATGTATCCCACTTAGTCCCCAATCCTAGCAGTCCTTCCGCCTCAGCTGAGCTTGCAGGTGTGAGCAACCAGGCCAGCCTCCTTATTCTTTTCCTTTCTTTCTTCTTTTTCAGTTTTTCGAGGTAGGGTTTCACTCTAGCCC
Source organism: Jaculus jaculus (assembly GCF_020740685.1). NCBI lineage: Eukaryota > Metazoa > Chordata > Mammalia > Rodentia > Dipodidae > Jaculus > Jaculus jaculus. The sequence goes on along the minus strand of NC_059110.1, from coordinate 82,931,524 downwards.
AGGCTGACCTGGAATTCACTATGTAGTCTCAGGCTGGCCCTGAACTCACAGCCATTCTCCTACCTCTGCCTCCTGAGTGCTGGGATTAAAGGCAAGTGCCACCACACCCAGCTGCCTCCCTATTATTGAGCACAATGGTGGTTCCTCCAATGAAGATCAGGCACTGACAGAACAGCTGCCCATCCCCAAAGCCTGGCTGGACTCCCTCCCTACCCTTGGGAGAAAGGAGAACAGAACAGATCCCAACAATCAGAGTACTACACACACATGGCCTTCTGCTCACTTGATACCTGATCCTTCTCCCACAGTTCATGGTAGTTCTGCCTGGTTATGGATTCCCGAACAAAGAGTAACCCAAAGTCCTCAATCCGAAAGTTCATGTCTCCAAACCAGAGAATGAGGCTTCAGAAAGAAAGGAGGGCAGCCTGAGGGTTTGTGATGCGGTCAGTGGAGGGACTCAGGCCTGCTCAGTCCAAGGGCTGCTGTAGAATGAAAAGCTGAGGGGGAGGTGAGAAGCAAGACTCTAGGGAGGTGAAGGTAAGGACATGCATAATTATAGCAAGACATTTCTCACGGCTCCTATACCATCATCTAAGCCACAAGGACCTGCTCAGAGGGGCACTGGCAAATAGAGGAGGCTCTAGCCCTCCCTTCTACTCCTTCAACTGGCCACCAGGACAGGCTGAGAAACAGCCCTTCTGGTGAACTGCAGAACCACAGGGTCTTGACCTGGGATGTTTACAAATATCTGGGGTTTCTAGGAAGGACACAGGCACTGGAGGAAGGGGACTTCAGGCACACAAAGCTGGGTGGGACAGTAGAGGAGACATGGGGGAGGGTTCAGGAGAGGACAGGAGATGGAGCACTACTGCATGGCTGGGGAGCAGACACGGGCAGATGATGTTAGCCTGAGTTGGCGCGGGGGAGGGCGGGGTGACAGTTTGCAGCTCCAGGCTCACTCATGGTCCAGGATGTTGGGGATATTTTTTTCCTCAACATTCTGCCTCTCCAGGATCCGGTCAAAGTGCTCCAGCCGCTGGACATTGTTGGACATGTGGGGAGGCAGGTGGCAGTTGATGATGCTGACGTAGTAGCCGTAAAGTTTCAGGCAGATGTTGACTCCTCCTTTGTTCCCCTGGCGGGACAGGTGGGCAGAAGGGTGGGAAGCTACTGTGGATTGGACACACTCCTCTTTTCCCATCCTAGGCCTGAGAGGTCACTTCTCCTGGACCTCCTAGGGACAGACACCCCGCTTCCCAGGGTAATTTCTCCATGCACAAGGCCCAAACCACTGAATCTGGAATCTCAGACCCTGCTGAAGCAGGAGATATATGCAGGGTACTGGGAATGCACAGAGTAAGCAGCTTCAGTTCACTTCCTCTTTCTTTTGCCTAGCTCTAAAGCTCGTTGCCCTTCTCAGCCCATGCCTCAGACAAGAGCTCAGTCCTTACCCAGAACCCATAGAGGCCAGTGGGGGTGGATTTTGTAGAGACAATCTGGATGTAGGGCAAATGTTGATACTTGGCAAAGACCAGTAAGAGGAGCCCCTGCATACGCACATGGGAGATCTGCAGCAAAGTGAAAGCAAAGGTCATTCATGAAACTGCACAGGCCAAGCACTCCTCTCACCAAACCGGGACCTAGGGACTTGCAATGAACTTCCCAAAAGCTTATGGATTCCCAGTTTGAATCTGAGTTTTCCACTCTTCCTTCCTTTCCCTCAGCTGCCAAATGGTGCACTTGGGAGACTAAAGTTTCCAGTTCTGCTTGTGGGCCTGGAGACAGTGGAGAGAGGAGGGGCTGCCAAGGTACCCTGTCACCAGAAAGATACTGACTCTCCAGGCTTAGCCCTATGCAGGCCTCGGTGTTCCTTTCAATAGTACTATCTTAAGGTACTCCCCAGTCTCTCAGCCTACCTTCTCATGGATAAAGCAGTAATAATACTGTCATAAATATTCTGAAGATATTACTTTAGCTCAAGGATATCTTATTTATTATATATATATATTTAGTTAGTTAGTTAGTTTTTTTGAGAGTGACAGAGAAAGAGGCGGGGGGGGGGGAGGGAGGGAGGGAGGGAGAATGAGTGCGCCAGGGCTTCCAGCCACTGCAAACAAACTCCAGACCCGTGCGCCCCCTTGTGCATCTGGCTGACATGGATCCTGGGGAACTGAGCCTCGAATCGGGGCCCTTAGGCTTCACAGGCAAGCTCTTAACCGCTAAACCATTTCTCTAGCCCTCTTATTTATTATATTTTAATTTGCAGGTGCATGTTCATGTGTGTGAGTGCAGGTGCATGTAGGATGTGGCATGCATGTGGAGGTCAGAGAACAACTTTAGGGTTGGTCCTCACCTCTCTCCACCTCATTTGAGACAGGGCTTCTGTCTTTGAATCTTGCTCTGTGGTTGCTGTCCTTTGCAACACTCAATGTGAGCTTTGGAAAATTCTCCTGTCTCCACCTAGTCATCAGGCCTTCAGTGTGCTTCAGAAACCAGCCACAGCTTCTAGCTTTTTAGGTGTATGTGGATTGAACTTGGGTACTCAGGCATCAACAGTGAGTGATTTATCCACTGAGCCATCTCCCCAGTCCCATAACCCAGGATAGCCTTGAACTGATGATCCTCTAGCCTTAGCTCTAGCTGGGCTCAAGAAATCTCTCTCTCTCTCTCTCCCCTTTTTTTTTTTTTTTTTTTTTTTGGTTTTTCAAGGTAGGGTTTGACTCTAGCCCAGGCCAACCTGGAATTCACTCTGTATTCTCAGGGTGGCCTTGAACTCATGGCAATCTTCCTACTTCTGCCTCCTGAGTGCTGGGATTAAAGGTGTGTGCCACCATGCATGGCCGAAATCTTTTTTTTTTTCAATTGACAACTTCCATAATTATAGACAATAACCCATGATGATTCCCTCCCCTCCCCTCCCCCACTTTCTCCTTCACAAATCCCCTCTCCATCATACACTCTCCCCCTCTCAATTAGTCTCTCGTTTCTTTTGATGTCATCATCTTGTCCTCCTATTATGAGGGTCCTGTGTAGGTAGTACCAGACATCACAAGGTCATGGACATCCAGGCCATTCTGTGTCTGCAAGACTGCACTGTAAGCAGTCCTACTCTTCCTTTGGCTCTTACATTCTTCTACCTCCTCTTCCGCAATGGACCCTGATGGGCTCAAGAACTCTTAACATAAATGCAAGGAAGGGACATGAAGGAGGTTTTTAGGGTGCTAAAAATGTTTCGAGTCTTGACTTAGCTGATGACAACACAGGTATGAGCATGTATTTAACAACCCAGCAGACTCTACGTTTTCTGCATACACTGTTTTCATTTTTCTGCAGTAGGGTCTCACTCTAGCCCAGGCTGACCTGGTACTCATTCTCCACACTCCAGGCTGGCCTCAAACTCATAGCAATCCTCCTACCTCTGCCTCCCAAGTGCTGGGATTAAAAGTTTGCACCACCACACAAGGGGGTGCACGTGTCTGGAGTTCATTTGCAGTGGCTGGAAGCCCTGGCGCACCCATTCTCTCTCTCTCTCTGTCTGTTGCTCCCAAATAAATAAATAAATGAAATAAAATAAAATACAGGGCTTGCCAGGTGTGGTGGCACACGCCTTTAATCCCAGCACTCAGGAGGCAGAGATAGGAGGATCACTGTGAGTTCGAGGCCACCCTGAGACTACATAGTTAATTCCAGGTCAGCTTGGACTAGAGTGAGGGCTGGAGAGATGGCTTAGCGGTTAAGGCATTTGCCTGCAAAGCCAAAAGACCTTGGTTCAATTCCCCAGGACCCACATAAGCCAGATGCACAAGGGGGTATGCGTCTGGAGTTCACTGGAGGCCCTGGTGTGCTCATTCTACCCCCCCCCAAATAAATAAATAAAAATAAGTTAAAAAACTAGAGGATCTTTGTGATTTCAGGGCCACCCTGAGACTCCCCATTAGCCTGGGCTAGAGCTAGACCTTACCTTGAAAAAAACCCCAAAAGAACAAAACAACACACACACATACATACATACTGCGTGAGTGGATTATCTATGAAGTCAATTGGCAGTGAGTACTAAGGATACAGGCTCCAAGGCTGCAGAGGATAGCTAACACCTAAGGAAGGGCCTTGCTTATGCCTTTCCTCAGCCCTCTGAGGAATTGCTGTCTCTAGCTTGCTGATGTGGGACTGCAATTCAGGGAGGCTAAGGAATTAGCAGGACTGTTCTAGGATTGTCAAAATACCTACTATCGGTGACTATAGAGGTGGAGTGGGAATGGACAGCAGCAGTCAGTGACGCTCTCTCAGGTTTCAGCTGTCTACACACACCACCCGTGTAGCTGTTTCCGGAGCACAAGGTGCAGAGGCCAAGGAGGAAATCCCCGGGTGGGGAGCTGTACTGGGGCCTTCCAGGAATTATGAAACTTGATCCCACAGGCTGGGAGCAGCTCTAGCACAGTGGAGGAGTCAATGCAGGGGGAACCCCAAACTCAGGACTGAGTGAGGTACACTGGAATCCAAGGATGCATTGGAAGGAGGTTGCTACAAATGTGTCCTCTCTACCCTAAGTCTCCCTGGCCCCCGCAGTATTGGGGATCAGACCTAGAGCCCAGTGTAAGTGCTCTAGCAATAAGCTACACTTCCTAGTCTTCTTTCAATTCCATTCATAAAAATGAAGGGGGCTGGGCTAGACTGTAAGGGATGGACTCAGAGTATCAGGACAGGAAACTTAGAAAATCAGGAATTGAGTCACATTGAGTCCTAACCCACAGAGCAGGTTTAGGCCACTGAGCTTCACCACAAAGATCAGTCCACTTTGTGAAAGAGCAGCAGGAAATGGGGGTCAGAGAAGAGGTGGTAAGGGCAGGATAGGATGAGAATGGGAGAAAGGGTGGGGCTGTAGGGAAAAGCAGGAGCCTTCTAGGGGAAGTTCCAGATGGAAGAAATTAAGTAGGAGGAGCTAAAGAAGGGACTGGGCTGGGCATAACTGAAAACTGAATGCTAAAGGGGGTCGCTTACACTCATCAACCTATAGCTGGCAAATCCCCATCCTGAGAACAGGCTGTAAATACGTCTCACCTGTCCACTTTGGCTAGGGGCATCAGCTTTGGCTGCCTAGCCCTCAGTCTAACCTTCCATCATCAGGAGGCCACCTGGTTGAATGGGTTGTATCCCTGCTACCAGCTGAGCTAACTTCCTTGGCCCCACTCCATCCTACCAACCCCTTGTCAGTAAAGGCACAAAGAGGCCTGCAGTCTTGGGAAGGGAGTGAGTGTTGAGAGAGAAGTGGTTCTGCCCTGTGTGAGGATGTAGTTCCAAGTGAAGACCTAGCTTCATGTCTGTTGGAAGAGACTTCTGATTTTGAATTGGAAGAAACCAAAGCTCTGGGAATGACATTTTCTTTCTCTTTTATTCTCTCTCTCTCTCTCTTTTTTTTTTTTTCTTGCAGTAGGGTCTCACTCTAGCCCAGGCCAACCTGGAATTCAATATGTTGTCCCAGGCTGGCCTCGAACTCATGGTGATCCTATTCCTACCTCTGTCTCCCAAGTGCTGAAATTAAAAGTGTGTGCCACTATGTCCATCTCGGAGCTAGCATTTTCTAATGGTAGCAGGAGGACTAAGCCTTGTTTTCCTGTGTCTCCTCAGAAGTGCAGGTTAATAAATGGTAGCAAATATCACACACAGATTCCAGGCTGGGCAGTGAGTAGAGTGTGGAAGGTGGGGCACTGAGATGTTAATAAGCCCTGTTGCGCTTTCCACTAGAAATTCTCCCAAGGTTAAAAAATACCTAGGTGTGAAACTAACCCTGGAATTGTAGCTCAGACTAGGTACCTCAACAGCACAAGGCAGGCAGGAGCTCCAGGAAGCCCAGAAACAATAAGGTTTCAAAGCTTTTTTTTTGAGGCAGGATCTCACTCTAACCTGGCTGACCTGGTACTCACTCTGGAGCCTAGCTGGCCTCAAACTCTTATCTTAACCTCCCTAATTAAAGGTGTGAGCCATCACACTGGTTGAGGTTTTAAACTTTTTTTTTGGGGGGGGGTGTTGAGGTAGCCCAGGTTGACCTAGAACTCACTATGTAGTCTCAGGCTGGCCTTGAACTCACAATGATTCTATCTCTGCCTCCCGAGTGATAGGATTAAAGGTGTGTGCTACCTCACTTTAAAAAGAATTTTTTTTTTTTCTGACTTATGCATGTGCCACCAGGTACATCTGCTTACGTGGGACCTGGAGAATCGAACCTACGACTTAACTGCTAAGTCATCTCTCCAGCGGCTCCCCCCACCTTTTTTTTTAGGTAGGATCTGACTCTAGCCCAGGCTGACCTGGAATTCACTATAGTCTCAGGGTGGCCTCAAACTCATGATGATCCTCCTACCTCTGCCCTCCCGAGTTCTGGGATTGAAGGCATGCACCATCATGCCTAACTTTTTTTTTTCCTTTGGTTTTTTGAGGTAGGGTCTCACTCTGGTCCAGGCTGACCTGGAATTCACTATGTAGTCTCAGGGTGGCCTTGAACTCTTGGTGATCCTCCTACCTCTGCCTCCCAAGAGCCAGGATTAAGGTGTGCACCACAAAACCTGGCTGGCTCAACTTTTTAAAAAAAATAGTATTTTATTTTTATTTATTTGAGAGAAGGGGGAAGAGAGAGAGAAAGAGAAAGAGAGAGAAAAAAAGGCATGCCAGGGCCTCTATCCACCACAATAAATCTCCAGACACATGTACCACCTTGTGTATCTATGTATCTAGCTTACATGGGCACTATGGAATTAAACCTTGGTCCTTTAGCTTCCCAGGCAAGTGCCCTAACCACTAAGCAATCTCTCCAGCCCCATGAACTTTTCAATAAATGGGAAATAGCATAAAAGGCTGAGTGGAGGCCAGGGGTGGGTGGTGGCGCACACCTTTAACCCCAGTACTTGGGAGGCAGAGGTAGGAGAATCGCCATGAGTTCGAGGCCACCCTGACCCTGAAACTACATAGTGAATTCCAGGTCAGCCTGAGCTACAGAGAAATCCTACCTTGGGGTAAAAAAAATAGGCTGAGTGGAAGAAAGAGAAAAACACCAGACCAAACAACTGGGGTTAGTACAAGGGAAATACATGTCTCAGTTACTCATGAATTTGTATGTACCTTGATGAAGCTCAGAGGGGAAAGCACATCCATGAGGAAACTGCTCCATGGGTCTTCAAAGGCAGTATCAGACAGGAGGCTTCTGATTCCAGAGTTCACTTCCTGCAAACTGACCATCCCACGTCATAGGCTCATTCCTTGGCATGGGGCATAATTGCTTTTGCCACAGACATTCAGCAATACCCTCATTAGATTTCTAAGCCCTGGATTCTGACAAACCCTTCCCTAGCCACCTGGCTTTTATCTTCAACCCATAACCTTTGCTGACCCAGGACAAGAGAAATGAGTCTAGACCCAATGAAGATGAAAGCTCTTCATCATTAAACTCCAAAGTGCTGGAGAATAGATTATAGCAATCCTCCAACTCTGCAGAGATAGTGGGTAAAGAGGCCCTGCAGATACCTACCCAATGACATATATGTCCAGATTCAGGCTATTCAGTTGAAGTAGGTCACTGAGGTCTAGAGGGGGCGCTGCTGAGGCCACATTCCACGTAACAACATGTATGCTATGGAAGAGATGAAAAGGAAAGTCATGGAGAAAAGAGGCTAAAATAATGGGCAGAGTCTTGGTCTGCTAAAAGCTTCCATCGCAGTGATAGTAGGAAATGTTGCTGCATCTGGTGATAAGAAAATAAGCAATGGCCTATAGGCCCTTCATCTTCATTTCTGTCCCCCAAAGCAGGAATCTCTACACTGGACTGGCTCCTCCTTTCAAAAGCTTTTTTTTTGGAAATAGGGTCTTACTCTAGCTTAGGCCGACCTGGAATTCGCTATGTAGTCTCAGGGTGGCCTGGAATTCTCAGCGATCCTCCTACCTCTGCCTCCCTGGCCTTCCTGAGTGCTGGGATTAAAGATGTGTGCCACCACACCTGGCTCCTTTCAAAGTCTTTTGACCAGGAAAAGGAAATAATGATGGGCTGGAGAGTGAGGAATTTTCTAACCCATCAGCCCCTCCGGCCATCTACACTCAGCAATGATCTATGGCTCAGTCAGCAACTTCCCACCCCTACTCTTCAATCTAGGGCTCCTAAGACCACTAAGAAGATACTGGAGGTTCACACCTCACACTGCAACTGTGACAGGCCTCAGAACTACAAGGGCAGAGAATTTCAGATAACATCAGCACATCCCCTTCCTCACCCTTACCTAGCAGATTCATGGGGCATACCAAAGTCTGCCAAGCTTTTCAGCATGCCTAACTAGAAGCTTCTAAGTAACAGATGTCTCAACATCTCTCTGAAGAGCCTACCTCAGACGGCCATCGTGATGCACACCTTTAATTTTAGCACTCAGGATGCTGGGGCAGGAGGATCGCTGTGCGTTCAAAACCAGCCTGGAACTACAGAATGAGTTCCCGGTCAGAATGGGGTAAAGTGAGATCTTACCACAAAAAAAAAAAAAAAAAAAAAAGAATCTACTTCTATTGGGAAAGTCATCATTTAGCTCCACACAAGTCATCATTTAGCTCCACACAAATCACACAGGATCGAGAAAAACAGATCAGCAGCTCTCAATAACACTATATCCCATCAGAAACGCAAGAGGAGACACTCTATAGCTTCTTTAACTTAACTAATTTGTATGGCAACATTCCAAAGCCCAGATTTTCTAGAGATGGGGACCAGTCACCAAGCCTCTTGTGAGTTTCTGGAGCACCTGCAGAGTCTACAGATCCAGAAAAGGGGTAGGGCAGGCAGGATGTTTTAAAACATTTCTTTTCCACCAGAGTTCTGTTCTTAGAAGTTCATGTTCTTAAAAGTATGACTTGAAAAAATTCTTGGCCAGCTTAAAGCAACTTCCTGTCTCTCCCATGAATATAAACAAAATAATACAAAAACCACCTTCTGGGGAATGAGAGATTACCGTTACATACTTCATCAGTTTACCAGCTCCCCCTGCTGTCCTAGAGGATTAAGGGAGGAAGCCCTTAGACTCAATGGCTCCTTGTTTTCCCAGGCGCTTACTCTAAGCGGAGGGGAAATGAAAATCGCGATTTCTTGTCCCTACCCTCAGATTCGAAGATTAGCAATAAAGCCATGCACCATGACTTATGCTAAGTTGGTGATTAGCGTTGTTTCTCGTGATTAAAGGGTAAACATGAGACCGGGCTTCAACTTATTAAAGGTTCTTATCTAAATCTGATTTTGGATTTCCACAGGTCATAACCGGATCACGAAGATCCCATGGGGTACTGCTGAAGAAAATTAGGAATAAGATTTTAACTCTGGGAGTTGGTTCGGCGGTTAGCGACCCTTGCTTGCAGAGCTGGCCAACCCGGGTCCTATTCCTCAGTTCTCACGTAAAGGCAAGATGCACAAAGTGGCACAGGAGTCTGGGGTCCGTTTGCAGCGACAAGAGGCTATGGCGCGCCCAGAGTCAGTCTCTATCTCTGTCTCTCAAATAAGTAAATAATATTTTAAAAAGATTTTCACTCTAGAGCTGAGGGGCAAATCCTTATGTGTATTTTTTATAACACTGTCGTTTGCTCCACAAACCGACTGGGACACCTGCTTGAGGCGCACCAGCAAGAACCAGCTCGGCAGCCTAGGTTTAGAGGGGGGCGCGCCGTTCAGGTCCAATGACCAGAGCGACACGGGTCTGGAAGAACGTGGCAGTGTCCGAACCAGGGCCGGCCGTGTGGCGGCCCCTTCTCTCCCAGTGTGCCTGGGGCCCCACACTCAGTCTAGACTGGGCTGGAGACGGCGCTCCACCGACAGCCACCGGCCCGCACACAGGCGTCCTCCTCACCTGAGCTTACTTCGCGTCGGCCTGCTCGGATCCTGCGGGTCCACATCGGCCATCGTCCCCTCGCAGTGCCCCAGCTAGTCCTGGGCGCCAGCGGTCCCTCGGCCAGGGGACTCGGACGCACTACTCGCGGCGGGTTGTTTTTCTTCCGGATTCCGCCCGCCCGCCCGCCTCGGCTTCCGTAAGGGGCGGGTCTTAGCGCCCTCAGCGCTCAGGGAAAGAGGCGGGACCTCCAACTAGCGCGCGGAAGAGGGGAGAGGGGTCTCCGCCACCGCGGGCGCCAGGGAGGCGTGTCTGAGGTGTCCTCAGACGTCGACGCCACACCGCCCCTCCCTCCCCGCTCCCAGCCTGCCTTGCGCGAGGGCGGCGGCGGGAGGGGCGCTTCCCCGCGGAGGTCGGCGCTCGCCCCTGCGCCGCGCTAGCGGGCGGTCCCGCGCGCTGACCTCGTCCTCCACCGCCTCGGCCCCCGCAAGCCGGGAGTAGACGGCGGTAGGGCGCCGTACCCACACGGCGGCCCCTCACGGAGCCTGCGTTCGTAGTCGTTTTTCTCCGCTCTCAAGGGCCTTTCTCGCTAGCTAACCCGGGGTGGCTGGGGCTTGCTATGTACCCCGCTGTCCTCGCACTTGCCGGGATTCTGCCTTGGTGCTGGGATGAGACCTGCGCTTCTATCCCCACTTGGAACTCGTTCTACTTGCTATACATCGGACATTTGGGGGTTCCTGGACTCGGGAAATTAGCCATCCGTGACTGCAGCTATTTGGTCTATATTCAAGACTTAAGTATGAAGCTTATTTACTTTGCCAATGATTCATTATATTTTCAAGCCTTTGGCTTTAATTCTTTGACGGATCAGGAGATAGATACTACGTGAGATTCCTTTGAGAGCTTCCCCCAAGAACATGCACGAAATTTTACAAATGTCATGAGGTGCACACATTGGCAGTCAGGTTACATTCTTCACTCTTGCCGGGTGGGGCACACCTGTATTCACAGTTACTCAAACGCCAAAGACAGGGGAATCCCATACCAAGGTTCCAGACTAGCCTGGGCAACACAGATCTTTCTCTAACACCTTACTTTTTGGTTATGTTTGTTTCAAGGTAGAGTCTTGCTCTAGCCCAAGCTAACCTGGAATTCACTATGTAGTCCCAGCCTGGCCTTGAACTCAGCAATCTGTCTCCCAAATGCTGGGATTAAAGGTACACCACCAAACTCAGCTCCTATTCCTCCCCCCCCCCCCCCCCCCCCCCCCCCCCCGCCACCAAGGTAGGGTCTCAACCGGGCTCAGGCTGACCTGGAATTAACTATGTAGTCTCAGGGCGGCCTTGAACGCACAGTGATCCACCTACCTCTGCCTCCTGAGTGCTGGGATTAAAGGCGTGTGCCACCACAACTGACTGGCTCCTATTTTTTTTTTTTTAATTTTTATTCATTTATTTGAGAGAGAGGCAGAGGGACAGAGAAAGCAACATAGAATGGGTGCACCAGGGCCTCTAGCTTTGTAAATCAACTCTAGACCCATGTGCCACCTTGTGCATCTGGCTTACATGAGAAATGGGGAATTGAACCTTAGTCCTTAGGCTTCGTATATATTTTTTCTTTTTGAGGTAGGGTCTCATTCTAGCCCAGGCTGACCTGGAAATCACTGTGGATGTAGTCCAGGCTGTCGTCAAACTCAGCAATCCTACCTCCACCACACCCAGCTATTTAAAAAAATATATACTGTAATCCCAGCACTTGGGAGGCAGAGGTAGGAGGATTGCTGTGAGTTTGCTGAGATTATATAGTGAATTCCAGGTAAGCCTGGACTAAAGTGAGACCCTGCCACAGAAAACCAATTTTTTCTTCTGTGTGTATGCATGTGTTTACATTAAAAGCAGGCATGTTTGGGGAGAGCAGAAAACCACAGGTGTTGTCTTCACTGTGTTTGAGACAGGATCTCATTCACCACTGTTCACCAGGCTAGCTGGCTCTGCAAACTACTGGTGAGTCTTGTGTCTGCCTCCCATCTCCCCCACTGAGATCACAGATGTTCGAGATACATCTGGCTTCCTGTGAGTCCTGGAGATCTGAACTCAAGTACTCATGTTTACAAGCATTTTATCCACTGAGCCATTTTTCCCTACTTTAAATAAATGTTTTGGAATCAAGTGTCATGGTGAAACTTGTATTTGCACAAGGCTGAGGCAGGAGGATCACTGAAAGTTTGATAGCCTGGGCCACACAGTGAGTACCAAACCAGTCCTGTGAGACCCTATATCAAAAAACAAAAATAAGGGCTGGAGAGATGGCTTAGCAGTTAAGTGCTTGCCTGTGAAGCCTAAGGACCCCGGTTCGAGGCTCGATTCCCAGGACCCACATTAGCCAGATGCACAAGGGGGCGCACACATCTGGAATTCGTCTGCAGTGGCTGGAAGCCCTGGCGTGTCCATTCTCTCTCTCTCTCTGCCTCTTTCTCTGTCTGTCACTGTCAAATAAATAAATAAAAATAAACCAAAAAAACTTAAAAAAAAAAAAAAAGCCAGGCGTGGTGGTGCATACCTTTAATCCCAGCATTCAGGAGGCAGAGGTAGGAGGGTCACCATGAGACTACAGAGTGAATTCCAGGTCAGCCTAACTACAGTGAGACCCTACCTCGAGAAACCAAAAAAAAAAAAAAAAAAAAGGGGGGGAGATGGCTCAGTGGTTAAAAACACTTGCTTTCAAAGCCTGATGGCCAGGTTCAATTCCCTAGTATCTGTGCAAGGCCAGGTACACAAAGTGCTGCATGCATACAGAGTTTGTGTGAAGTGGCCAGAAGACCTGGTGTACCCTCCATCTCATCTGTCTGCTTGTAAATAAAATAAATTGGGCTGGAGAGATGGTTTAGTAGTTAAGGCGCTTGCCTGCAAAGACTAAGGACCCATGTCTGACTCTCCAGGCTCCACATAAGCCAGATGCACAAGGTGACACACATGTCTGGAGTTTGATTGCAGTGGCTGGTGGTCCTGGCAGGCCATTTCTCTCTCACACAAACACATTAAAAAAAAAACAAACAAAAAAAACCAGGTATGGTGGTGCACACCTTTAATCCCAGCACATGACAGACACAGTGATTTCCAGGTCAGCCTGAGCTACAGTGAGATCCTACCTTGAAAAACAACAATAAAAAAAGCAAAATAAGGGCTGGAGAGACGGCTTAGCAGTTCAGCGCTCACCTGTGAAGCCTAAGGACCCCGGTTCGAGGCTCGATTCCCCAGGACCCACGTTAGCCAGATGCACAAGGGGGCGCAGGTGTCTGGAGTTCCATTGCAGTGGCTGGAAGCCCTGGTGCACCCATTCTCTCATTCTCTCTCTCTCACTCTTTGTCTGTTGCTCTCAAATAAATAAAAATAAAAATAAAATTTAAAAAAAAGCAAAATAAATTAAGTAGCCTGGCATGGTGGTACACACCTTTAACCCCAGCACTTCGGGGAGGTGATGCTCCTGTTTCTACCCAGTCTGCTTCCTTTAGTAGTATACTAAATAAAACCTTCCTAACTTGCTGGACATAGTGGTGCACCTTTAATCCCTGCACGCAGGAGGCAGAGGTAGGAGGATTGCTGTGAGTTCGAGGCCCCCCTGGGACTCCATAGTGAATTCCAGGTCAGCCTGGGCTAGAGTGAGACCCTACCTCGAAAACAACAACAAAAAAAAACCCTTCCTAACTTATTTTTATTTTAGTTGTTTAAGTGTGTGTGTGGGGGGGGGGTATAGAAAATGGGCGTGCCAGAACCTCTAGCCACTGCAAAGGAACTCCAGATACATGTGCCACCTTGTGCACTGGGCTTACATGGGAACTGGGGAATCAAACATGGGTCCTTTAGCTTTGCAGGCAAGCACCTTAACCACTAAACCATCTCTACAGCCTCCATAAAAAGAATAAGTAAGGACTGGGCAAGGTGGCACACACCTTTAGTTCCAGCACTCGGGAGGCAAAGGTAGGGGGATCGCCGTGAGTTCGAGACCACCTTTCCTGAGACTACATAGTGAAATCCAGGTCAGCCTGAGCTAAAGTGAGACCTTATCTTGAAAAACCAAAAATTATAAAATAAAATAAAAAATAAGGACTGGACAGATAGATGGCTCAGAGGTTAAGGCACTTGCCTGCAAAGCCTAACAACCTGGGTTCAATCTCCCAGTACCCATGTAAAGCCAGATGCACAACGTGCTACACACATCTGGAGTTTGTTTGCAGAGGGTAGGGGCTCTGGCACATGCATTCTCACTTGCAAATAAATAAGTTCAGAAGCATGTGCTACCTTGTGCATCTGGCTTATGTGGGTCCTGGGGAATTGAAGCTGGGTCCTTTGGCTTTGCAGGCAAGTGTCATACCGCTAAGCCATTCCTCCATCCTCTAAAAATATATTTTAAAAGTAAATAAAAGCAAGATGTGAAGCAAGAGACAAAAGCAAAAACTAGCTAAATTACATTCACAAATGCAGCATTGTATAAATAAGCTGAATTGACAAGGGAAGACTTCCATGGAGGTCAGGGGACAACCTCAGTGTCAGTCCTTGCTTTCCATTTTGTTAGAGGCTGGGTTTCTAGTTTGCTGTTTGAGTGCCAGATTCACCAGCCTACAATCTTGTGGGGAATTCCCTTGTGTCACTGTAGGTGCACTGGGCCTACAGATGTGTACCTCTGCATCCACCTTTACATGGGTTCTGGGGATCCAAACTTGGGTCCTTGCTTGCATGGCAAGTGTCTGGTAAGTTTTTTTATTTTATTTTTTTGGTTTTTCGAGGTAGGGTCTCACTCTAGCCCAGGCTGACCTGGAATTCACTATGTGTCGCAGTGTGGCCTCAAACTCACAGCGATCCTCCTACCTCTGCCTCACAAGTGCTGGGATTAAAGGTGTGTGCCAGCACACCTGGCTTGATAAGTATTTTAATGTACGTGACTTTCTTTTCCTTTTCTCCCTTCCTTTCCTCTCTCACCCCACCCCTATGCATGCTAGGTAAACACTACTACTGACCTACATCTGAAGTGATTGTTTTTGGACAAGAGAATATTTTTACTTGTGGGTATTTAAAGATAAATTTTCAGAGGTACTATCTTATCTTTTCATAATCCTACCCTAGTAAAATGGGGGCTATTAGTAGGAATGGCAGGCTATGCAAGTTGCAGAATGGATATAAGAACATCACCAATAAGCTGGACTCCAAAGAACTCTGTCTAGGATTTTATTAGACTGTTTCTTCCCCCAATATACCTATATTGGAAGATTGAGACAAAAAGGCACAAACTCACATTAAATAAACAAGGTGATCTAATCAGTCCTATAAAGTGGAGTTTGTAAAAGAAGTAGCACTAGGAACCAATCAAAATCAGTCAAGGAGTCCTGGCAGGGACTGTAAAAACAATTTGGGAAGATAGACATGTGCCCACAATACTGACCCTGCCCCTCCCCAACCTCTCTCCATAAAGGCCAGAGCCCAGCAGCCTCATGCAGAGGCACTGCTGCTTTCAGTTGTGACTGAGACCCTGGAAATTTAATGGGGGCAAGGGGCATGACACACTCTTAGGTTTCATCAGAGCTAAGCCTTTGAGCATAAGCCTCTGTGAGTGCTAGTCAGCTTTGGGGTGGCTAAGGAGGCAAGTACTTAAAAGAAGCCAACACTGTTGCCCAGCAGCAACACCATCCACAGGGATGGGACAGACCAGAGATATCACTCCTTTATGTCTGCTTATATGCAAGAGCCCCAGACCCAGGCTGATCTCAGGGAATTGTAGCTCAGCTTATTTGGATACATTCAAATGTGGGCAATCGGAGGCAGGAGCCAGAGCAAAGGCAGATAAAGAGTGAGCCCCGATGAGAGCTAATGTGATATGTGTGAATCTCAAAGTGCTAAATAAAGGAAGGAGACGAACATCTTCTGACCCTCATACCACATAAACTGCTTAGGGTATCATTTTCTCCCAAGACAACTCACATCTGGACTTCACCTAGTTGATGAATGAAGAAAGAAAAACTTTAAGCACAAATATAATTGATAGGTAATACAGAGCTTATAGGAAAACATTTACATTTTTCTCCAATAGGAATGCCTTTTCCCCAACTTTCCCAGTCGAATACATGCCACCAGCAGTTGAGATGGTAATCACAAACCAAAATGCCCCAATCCATTACGAAAGACCCCACAAGATGAGGAAATTAATACAGAGGAAGGGTTCTGTAATAGGACATCTTCTTATCCCAAAGGGACCTCAATGAAGGTCAGAACTAATCATGCTGAGGGATCCAAATCTGTCCACACTTGTTCCAGGATGACCAGAGGGAAAAATCCGATCAGGATGTCACAGGTGCAGTCTTGTCAGACAGTCCCTTATTGCACTTAGAAATGAATAAGGCAAACAAACTGACAGAAGCATAAGGATAAATTATTCCATACCACTTCTCACTCCCCCAGCAGAGATTTGGTCTTACAGAGGCACCCAGGCTAGTATGGGCTTGGATCCCTGGATACTCAAGCCAACTGACTTCACATAGTTTGGGAAATAACAGCTGACACCACTGCTGTCTCGCTGTCTGTTTCCCTCCAGGAAGGTATGCTTGGGCTCTGCCCAGCTGAAGAAACTAGGAAGAACCCACAACTTCTCTCCTGGAGCCTGGGCTTCTTCACTAGTCTACTGTGGAAGAGTCCAGGCTACGGTCACTGCTTGCTTTTGATTGTCCAGGACAGAACTCAGCATGGGGGCAGGACAAGCTGAGTTCTTGATCTACAAATTGCTTTCCAGAAATTGGAGACAAGAGGGTACATGTTCTACTAGAAAGAAGAAAAATAAAAATAAAAAAACGCTTGTTGCATGCTCATTTTGGGGCAGCATGAAAAGTCAGGACTCTAACATCCTACCCAGCCTCAAGGATAGAGGACCAGGATCTAAGAAAGCACACAGAAAAGAGGATTATTGCTGAGTGGCAGCACCGGCCCCAAAGGGAAGAGGAGCATGGACACACAGAGCTCCTCAGGTGTCAGACAGATCAGTGTCTGTGGGCAGACCCAACTCTAGGGGCCACACGACAATTGCCTCTGGGCAGGGAGTGACTGGGGTTTTCTGCAGGCTCTGCAGAGAAATTCAGACAGAGTGGGCAACAGGAGGGCTAAGAAGCCAGGGCTGTTCCTAAGAATATGTAACCAGAGATGTAGTGACTGGGGTAGTTCTTCAACATTTGCTAAATTTCCTTAGAGCCTGGCTAGGCCTTGGGCCTAAGCAGCTCCTTAGTGCTTAGAGCACTCTAACAACAGGCTACATGTTGCAGGGATCAGAGTTATGAAGCCACATTCCTATGGTGCATAACTGGGGTGAAAAGGTCTCTGTACTTATAACTCATCCTCTCTCCCTGTCTGCCTAAGTCATCTTCTCTCCCCTTGGGAACAAACACTCAAAATTCCCAAAGATCTGCCCAGGAAGTAAAATACCTCAGTTTCACCCAAGGCTGAAAACAAACGAACTTAAATCACAGCATCACAAAAGGCAGCTATAATTTGAAAGACTTAAAATGTCACTTGGAAATGAAGGTTAAGGGAACACACAAAAATGGGTCATAACACAATAGAGAGAGAGAGAGAGAGGAGCTGTAAATACAGCAACCTACGTCATGTATCTCAGAGGAGCAGGCTCCCGCACGCACATGTGGCTTTGTAATACCAGACGGTCTATTTGTTCACAATATTAAAGGGCATCTAGAATTAGCTACAGTAAGGGACTGAAAGTTGCCTGAAGAATGGGCACAGAAAGGCTGCATCCGAAGTTGGCCTGCCACTCATCAGGAGGGTGGAGCTGCTGGGCCTTCCTGTTGACCACTGTCTTGCAAAACTAGAAGAGAAATACAATTATTCAGGAAACAACAGGGAAAAACAAGCACACTGTAAATCATCTTGAATGAAGGAATTTCAAAAAGAGGAAGGATGCTAGTTATTGGAGAAGGCCTTGCAGGGAGAAGGCACTTAAGACCCCCACAGTGACTGTGAAACTGGCATCCACTCAATTCTCCTTTCCATGCCAGGAGCTGCTGAAGATGAAGACAGTGCTTGCCTCGCTACAGGCACAAAGCATGCATTTAACCCTAGCACTGGAGGAGAAGAGATAGGAGAATATGAGGCAGTCAGGAGGGCACAGATGTGTGTGTCACTGCTGGGGAGGCTCTATGAGGTTTTAGGTGCTACAGAACACTGAGGGTTTTTTTTATTTTGTTTTGTTTTGTTTTTTGGTTTTTCAAGGTAGGCTCTTGTTCTAGCCCTGGCAGACCTGGAATTCACTATATAGTCTCAAGGCCTTGAACTCATGCCAGTCCTCCTACCTCTGCCTCTCAAGGGCTGGGTTTAAAGGCATACACCACCACACACTGCAAACCCTCAGCTTTTAAAATACACACACACACACACACATTTTTTTTTCTTTTGGTTTTTCAAGGTAGGGTCTCACCCTAGCCCAGGCTGACCTGGAATTCACTATGGAGTCTCAGGGTGGCCTCAAACTCACAGCAATCCTCCTACCTCTGCCTCCCAAGTGCTGGGATTAAAGGCGTGTGCCACCACGCCCAGCTTAAAAAAAAAAAAAAATATATATATATATATATATATATATATATATATATGTTTAAATTTATTTATTTATTTATAAGAGAAAGAAGAAGATAGAGAAAGAGAGAGAGAATGGGCGTGCCAGGACCTCTAGCCACTGCAAATGAATTCCAGACTCATGTACCACCTTGTGCATTGGGGAATCAAACTTGGGCCTTTTGGCTTTGCCGGCAAATCCTTAACCACTAAGACATCTCTCCGGTCTATCAGCTTTCTATCTGATCAAATAATTTTCTCTCAGAGTCAAAATGAGGGTAGGGCCAAGTGCTTCATTACATAACCAGAACTGCTCTTGAGCTGCTGGCACAAGTCTTGAGGTGTGCAGGACACTGGGGAAGAACCAGCACTGGGAGCTGACAGAAGGAAGGGCCTTGAGGAAGAGTGACAATGTGAAACAAGAGACAGCCTATTCTAGCCTATGACCTGGAAGACGCTGCCTCGGTTGAGGACAGCAATTTCTTCTGGCATCAGAGGCTGTAAAGAAGGGATAGAGTACCAGATCCAACAATGAATGCCAAGAAAAGCTATCTGGCCAGTGAGTTTTCCAAGGAACGAGCAAGGAAGGCTAGGATTAGGGAGCTCTAGAAGCGGTCCTGGCATGAATAGTACAGGAAGTGCCCCAGCATGCCAGCTTCAACTTGAGATGGCTCAAGTTACAAGGAGTGATTAATGGCAATGAATTTTGCTTCCACTGCATTCTACACTCATTTCTCATCACCCTATCCATGTGGATATGGGCGGTTCTTTATAAAACATGCCTTCAATGTCCTAACAGCCATAGTCCCTTTCAGTGGAAGTCTGAGAGCTGTTTAGCAAAGCAGTCACCATCATTACTAGAGTTAAGATGAGGAATGAAGTAGGTTTTCTGATCCACAATGAGCTTCTGAGACATTGAAAACCTGAGCTTATTTTAGTATCTATGCATGCTCATTAAGAATGAAATTCAGTACATACAGTGCAGAAGGGAGAGGGGTGGCTTTAATCATCTGCTGTCATTCCTTTCACTGGGTCCTTTTGTCTCATCTGAAACAGAAAAAGCAGGAAAACTTGAAAGCTCTTGCTGATGATGGAACTCCATCATCCCTGCCATCCTGCCAGTAGATAGGGTGGAGTATTTCTGTGTGTACAAAGCAAAAAAAGCAGAATAGAAGTTTGCTATGTTACCTCAAGGCATACCATTTATAGTACAGTTACTGGTCCTACCATCTGTCACAACTAAGTAATTGCTAATGCAAAATCAGAACCTGCTTTCTCACTGCTTGTGATAAGATGCAACTTCCTATCAGGGAATACAAGTCTCCCCTGCTGTCAGAGACAAGGGGTGCCACCAGAATAATTCATTGTTTTGTTGTTTTAGTCTCAGAGCCTTATAGACCAGCCTTAAGACTGGTAATTTCCTGTCTCCGGGGGCATGTTTGACATAAGAGGCTGTTTTTTGGTTTTTTTTTCTAGATAGAGTCTCACTATAGCCTGTGCTGGCCTTAATCTCATGGCAATCTTCTTGCCTCAGCTTCCCAGTGCTGAAATTACAGGCATGTAGTTCCATACTTGGCTGTAACACAGATTTCTCTGTTTGTGGTGTTCCTCAGATCCAGTCAATGTAAATTTTACATATAAAGAACACAGGGGCCGGGCATAGCAGCTTCACACCTTCAATACCAGCCCTTGGGAGACCAAAGTATGAGGATGACTGTGAGTTCGAGGCCACTCTGAGAGTACATAGTGAATTCCAGATCAGTCTGGGCTAGAGTGAGACCCTGGACCTGGCGGGAGCGGGGAGAAGGGGAGAACACAAAATTGGGAGCTAAGGAATTAAGTTAAAGTTAAAGGTGACGCCTTACAAAGCCTGCTAGCCCAGGTTCAGCAACCCAGCACTCACATGAAGCCAGATGCACTAGGGCCCATGCATCTGAGATTCTAACCCTGTCTGGAGAGCTGGCTTAGCATTTGCCTGCTAAGCCTAAGGATCCAGGTTCAATTCCCTACTATCCATGTAAGCCAGATGCACGAGGTGGCGCATGCTTCTGGGGTTTGTTAGCAGTGTGCCCGTTCTCTCCCTTTGTATCTGCCTCTTTCTCTCTCTCAAATAAATAAAAAAATATTTTCTAAAAAGAGAAAAAAAATGAGGTGAAAAGCTGACACCTGCCCCCAACACCTCAGCACTGAAGCACACCAAAAATGAACCCAACATGGCTCAGGGAAATTTTGCGGAAGAGGGGGGCGGAAAGAATGTCAGAGTCACATGTTGGGTCATGATATGCAGAGACATTTATTGTACCAGTAACTGTGGGCAAACTCCACAATGCACGACCCATTTACATCAACAAGGAGGGGCCATTGGGAGGGGGTAGGTCATGGATGAGCCTAAACAATGGTACCAAACTGCCTGTATTTGCTGAAAAGAAAACTAATAAATTAAATTTAAAAAAGAAAGAAAATGTTAATAAAACTTGAGGAAAACAAAAGAAAGAAAGAAAGAAAAAAAAAAAAGAAAAACTGACACCTTTAATCCAACACTTGGGAGGGTAGATGTCACTCTGGGTTTGAGGCCAGCCGGTGCACAAAGTGAGTTTCAGGTCAGCGTGGCTAGGGTGAGACCCTGCCTCAAAAAACCAAAACTAACAACAGTAACAAAAATCCAAATCCAAAACAATTTTTCTGAGGTAGGGTCTCACTCTAACCCAATCTGACCTGGAATTCACTATGTATTCTCAGGGTGGCCTCAAACTCAGCGATCCTCTTACCTTTGCCTCCCAAAAGCTGGGATTAAAGGTGTATGCTATCATGCCTAGCTTGTTTGGTTTCTTGGGTTTTTGTTTGTTTTTGCTTTGTTTTGTTTTTCAAGGTAGGGTCTCAGTCTAGCCCAAACTGACCTGGAATTTACTATGTAGTCTCAGGGTGGCCTTAAACTCATGGCAATCCTCCTACCTCTGCCTCCTGAGTGCTGGGATTAAAGGTGTGCACCACCATGCCTAGCTTGTTGTTTTTGTTTGTTTGTTTTTTCGAGGTAGGGTCTCATTCTGGTCCAGGCTGACCTGGAATTAACTCTGTAGTCTCAGGGTGGCCTCAAACTCATGGCGATTCTCCTACCTCTGCCTCCCAAGTGCTGGGATTAAAAGCGTGCACCACCACGCCCGGCGCCAGCTTGTTTTTTTTTTTGAGGTAGGGTCTCACTCTAGTCCCAAGATGACCTGGAACTCCCTCTGTAGTTCCAGGCTCGCCTTGAATTTACAGCAATCTTCCTACCTCTGCCTGTCCAGTGCTGGGATTAAAGGTGTATGCCACCACACCCATCCAGTGAGTGTGTACATGTGTATTTTTAAATTTTAATTTATTTGAGAGATAGAAAGGAAGAAGCAGACAGAGAAAGAGTGAGTGAGTATTGGCATGCTAGGGTCTCTTATCACTGCAAACACGTGTCATTTTGTGCATCTGGCCTTACATGGGTACTGGGGAATTGCTGAGCCATCTCTTCAAGCCAGTAAGATTTTTTTTTTTTTTTTTGGTTTTTCGAGGTACAGTCTCACTCTAGCCCAGGCTGACCTGGAATTCACTATGGAGTCTCAGGGTGGCCTCGAACTCACAGCAATCCTCTACCTCTGCCTCCCGGGTGCTGGGATTAAAGGCGTGCGCCACCACGCCCAGCTAAGAATTATTTTTATTATTGCTCTACCCACGAGATAGTGAGTCCCATTACAGAGATGAACAAACACAGGCCAGTGAGGAAGCCACAGAAGGGACTCAAGCACTGGGTGTATAACTGAACCAAATGACTTCTAACGTGGCTTCCACTTCTGTATGAGCCTCTTGGAAGAGGGCAAAAACAAGGAAAGGTAGAAGAGAGGAGGGAACAAAGACTGCTCTTTACAAGCACATATTTCCTGACATTTTTCTTTTTAGGGCATAGAACTAATCTCTTGATCCTTTGTTTCTCAAAGCTTTGAGTCTCACGCAAGAACAATGAGTCCATCCCCCATAGACTTACAGCAATGGTGACTGTGACCTTGTAGTGACCCCTGAAAAAAATGTGAAACAGTCTACCTGTACTAGATTAATGTGTTGGATTAAAGAATAACAGTCATGGAGAAGAATGAACAAGAATGAAGTGTGGGACTGAAGAGATGGCTCAGTGGGTAAGGTAAATGTCTCCACAGCCACATAAAATGCTAGGTATGGTGGTGTGTACCCACAACCCTAGCATCAGGAAGGTGGAGATGAAATCCCTGGGCTCATTGGCTAGTTAGTCTAGCTAAATTGTTGACCTCTAGATTCAGCAAGACACCCTGTCTCTTGGGCTTAGTGGTTAAGGCATTTGCCTGAGAAGCCTCAGAACATAGGTTCTAATCCCCAGTACCCACATAAGCCAGATGCACATAATGGCGCATGCACTGGAGGTTGGCTGCAGTGGCTAGAGGCCCTGGCGCACCCATTCTCTCTCTCTCTCTCTTTGCCTCTTTCTCTCTCAAATAAAATAACAAAAAATAACTTCAAAAAAAAAGAGAGAGAAACCTGTCTCAAAATAGAAGACAGACAGGGCCAGAGAGATGGCTCAGTAGTTAAGGGACTTGCTTCTGAAGCCTGATGGCCTGGGTTCTATTCCCCAGTACCCATGTAGAGCCAGATGCACAAAGAGGTGCATGCATATGGAGTTTGTTTATAGTGACAAAAGGCCATGCTATTCCCTTTCTGTCTCTCCTCTGCTTACAAATAAAAGCATTCCTTGGCTGGAGAGATGGCTCAGTGGTTAAGATGCTTGCTTCCAAAGCCTAAGGATCTGGGGTTTAGTTCCTTAGTGAGGACCTCACTCACACATGCTAACAGGTTGAAGAATTTAACTTCTACCCACAGAGCACATGGAAGGTGGTAACTGCTGCCACTTTGCCAGACAGGGGGTGGCTATGTTCTTTGTTAAACCTGTATTGCTCCATTTGGTAACTTTTTTTTCCTCTGGGGTAGGGTCCCGCAGTAGCCCAGATTGACCTGGAATTCACTATGTAGTCTCAGGCTGGCCTTGAACTCATGGTGATCCTCCTACCTCTGCCTCCCAAGTGCTGGGATTAAAGGCATGCGCCACCACGCCCAGCTAACTTTTTTCTTTTGCTTATTTTTAGATTTTTTATTTACAAGCAGTGGCCTCCTGCCACTGAAAATTAAGGTGAAACCCTTTATCACTTTTTGCATCTAGCTTATGTGGATAGCTAAGGAATTGAACCCAGGCCGGCAGGCTTTGGCTGCTCATCTTCCTAGCTCTTTCTTCCCCTACCCCCCACACCCTCAAGTAGCATCTCACTTTGGCCCAGACTGACCTGGAATTCACCATGTAGTTAGTCTCAGGCTGGCCTTGAACTCACAGTGATCTTCCTACCTCTGCCTCCCCAGAGCTGGGATTAAAGGTGTGCACCACCACGTCCAGCCCAGCTCTTCCTTTTTTCTTTTCTTTTCCTCAAGTCTAAGGCAACCAAAAGTCCCAAGCCTCTCTCTTGCATGCACACACATGTGTGTACACATGTATGGTATGCCAGGGCCCCTTGAACACCAAATACTTGAGCACTTTTTGCATCTGACTTATGTGGATGGCTTGTGAATTGAACCTGGACCAGCAGGCTATGCAAGCAAGTGCCTTTAATTGCCAAGCCTTCTTCCCAGCCCCTTAAGCCTCTCTCTTATGCAGAGCCCTGGATATTCAGGCCTACCATTTCTTGAGCATTTTTACAAAAGAATTAAGTACTGTGCCCCAAATCCTGCTACTTGGCCGTTCAGTGTATCTGAATGAATAACCCAAACACCGCCTTCAGCAAGAACTAACTCAGCACACCATTACAAGTGAGTCAGCCCAGGAAGAATGACATCCTGAATGGTAAAAACAGTTCCCTGGAACTGAGCTCTAGAGGACAGCTTCTGGGCCCAGGTGCCACCCCAGAACAACACTGTGAAATACAGACCATCTGTGTGTAGCATGGGCATCAGGGTTACCTAGGCCAGGCCCTCACCTAACCTTGCAACACAGGTGGACACTAAGGGTCCAAGCCAACCCCCCATTAGGGCAAGGAGGGACAAAGAAATGGCAGTTCTTAGGGAAAAGAACTTCCTGCCTTATTTTTAGTGCCAAGAGGGAAGGAGAACCCTAAATAGCATGCAGAGGGCAGAGTAAGGGTTGTGATTAAGAGCTATGACCCTAAAAAACTTGTTTAAAAAGCTGGGTGTGGAAGCACACTCCTTTAATCCCAGCACTGGAAAAGCAGAAGTAGGAGGACTACTGTGAGTTCAAGGCCAGCCTGAGACTACAAAGTAAATTCCAGGTCAGCCTTGACTACAGCACGACCCTACCTCAAAAATAAATAAATAAATAAATAAAAATAAACTGTGACTGTTACCTGCAGACCCTGTCACAGTACTGATCTCTCAGAGACTCCTCTACCTCAGCCCGCAGTGCTTCTGTGCTAGGACAGTGTGTGTTAAAGCCTCCTGAACAGCACCAAGCATGTGGGGAGTGCCTGACAGTTATTCACTGTCTCCTCTTCCAAGTGGGTCTCTCTGGGAAGCCTCCTTAAATAAAGCAGAAATGCTGGGTCTTCAGACTCCAAGGGAGGGAGTGCCCCTCCTGGGACCCATGCCACGGTCAAAAATAAAGCAACTAAATAAAAAATAGCTCAAAACAACTATACACAAACAGTCATCTTTTACATGTGCTGTGGCTGTCCTCTGTAGGTAATGTGCGTGGTGTTGGTAAATCAACCAGCTCGCCTCCATGCCAGGGTCACCTCAATTTCCACAGCCCAGCACGACTCCCCACCTGGTTCTGAGAACACTGCAGCAGCTGTATTACTCACTTGGCATTGGGCACCAATTGCCATATCTGTCTCTGTGGCTGTGCCAAGATTTCAGCTAGACTGCAAATTCAAGAGCACAGGCTGTTCTACTTAAAGTTCCCATACTGCCTGGCAGTATACCTTACCCACAGCACAGCCAAACTTGTTCTTAGAACAACAGGGGGGTGGTGCCCTCAGAGGTATATCCCAGCACACCTCCTTAATATTCAAATATTTATCTAATGAGAGCTCAGAGCGTCCTGGCACCCACCCTGCTTACCTCATCCAGCTGTCTCTTTGTCTCTTCTTCCATCCTCCGAATGTCATCCATAGTCAGGTCAACCCACTTATCAAGCCAGCAGAACAGCTGCCGGTGGAAGTTTGTAAACAGACGCTTCTCTTGCTATAAAAAGGGAAGGAAGTCAGAACCCAGAAGGGGAAGCCATGCTACGTCCTCCTCTGCATGGTTTCCACTAATACTCACTTTCCTGGAGCAGTGGGGAGGAGTGATGCTTGGCTGGCTTATTTGGATCAATCACAGGTCAGTGACTTTTGATGTCAAATGTCTGACAGGTAGGTGAGTCTTCCAGTAAGGATGGGTGTGTTCCTCACAGGTAGACCCTTTGCACCAAATACTACCAAGACAGGCAGCCCATGAGATCCAAACCAAGCCAAGGCCCTGAAATAATTACATTTCTTCCAGGCTTTGGTGCCTAATGCTAGGCTATAACTAGCCAGCAGCTATGTAATGGGGCCCAAAAGTGTGACTGTAGCACATCAGAAAATGAAAAGGCTGTAAGATTCCACAGGACTGCCCAGTTCAGTAATTCAGGGCACTGGAGGGTATGGTGCACCGCGCCTGTTGCCTTTTAGCTTCAGGAATAGGAAGACTGAGTTTTATTTGTATTTAATCATAGCAAGTATCTTCCTGTTTCCTGCTTTCACTGCAGTTCCCCTCCCTGTCACATATAATGTCCTGAGATGGATAGCATTAAACTATAAGACAGTTATGTGCCAGGGAAAGGGGGACGTCTACCTAAGTAAACAGAATATCCCAATGCTGGCGCCTCTAGGACACAGACACACAACTGTATGACTGTGACCCTCCACTCCCAACACACACATGCACACACATGTGAGGCCTCATCCTGCTCACTTACCTTATGTATAAAGTTTTCCACTTTGTTCTGCAGGCCCCACCACTTGAACTTGACAGTAACCAGTTTGTATGCACACATATATGGGCAGTCTTTCTGATTTACAAGTTCTTGCTGCATTAGAAAAATACCCAGAGGCAGGCTGGTAACTAAAAGGAAAGATCTCAGGCCTCCCTTAGCCTAGACCCAGCCATTCCCTCCATGGGGATAGGCCTACCCACACCATGCCCAGCCCCCTGGTGGTAAGGGTGTGAACTGTACCTTCCAATTTGGGCCCAATGGTCCTCTGCCTGTTTTGATAGATTTAAATTTTGCTGGGTCTTCCTCTGCCTTGTAATCCTGAGAATAGTGAAGTTTGGGTTGGAGGAGAGAGGGAAAAAGAGAGGGAGGAGAGGAAGTAAGACAGAGGGAGTGGGGGAAAGTAGATTTTTCATCATCAAACACTTCACTGTAAATATAGGAAAATGTTATAAACAAGACGTAGAACTGTTCACCCTTGCCTAGGAGAGCTTTATGTGATTTTCTCTCCCAGGGTAGGGTTTGTTTTCAATTTTGCCAGTAGGAAAGTGTCACCAGATTGTCTGAGAAGGCACATATTTCCAATGTTTAAGACAGATTTTTCTTTTTTTTTTAAATTTTTTTTTTTTAATTTATTTGAGAACGACAGACACAGAGAGAAAGACAGATAGAGGGAGAGAGAGAGAATGGGCGCGCCAGGGCTTCCAGCCTCTGCAAACCAACTCCAGACACGTGCGCCCCCTTGTGCATCTGGCTAACGTGGGACCTGGGGAACCAAGCCTCGAACCGGGATCCTTAGGCTTCACAGGCAAGCGCTTAACCGCTAAGCCATCTCTCCAGCCCTAAGACAGATTTTTCAACTTGGGCAAGCATCCAAATTGCCAGGGAAGACTTTCAAAATACAGGTTACTTGGACCATCCTACCTAAGCCAGTGACTAAGAATATGTTCAGGTAAGAGCAAAACAAATCATTCTTTTTTGGTGTCTTTGTTTCTTTTCGAAGTAGGGCCTCTGCTTTAGCCCAGGCTCACCTGTTAACTCATTATGTAGTCTAAGGCTGGTTTTGAATTCACAGTGATCCTTCTGCCTCCCAAGTGCTGGGCTACACAGAGACCCCCACCTTAAACAGACAATAAAGGGCTGGAGAGATGGCTTAGCGGTTAAGCGCTTGCCTGTGAAGCCTAAGGACCCCGGTTCGAGGCTCGATTCCCCAGGTCCCACGTTAGCCAGATGCACAAGGGGGCACACACGTCTGGAGTTCGTTTGCAGAGGCTGGAAGCCCTGGCGCACCCATTTTCTCTCTCTCCCTCTATCTGTCTTTCTCTCTGTGTCTGTCACTCTCAAAAAATAAAATAAAATAAAATAAAATAAAAACAGACAATAAAAATAAATAGCTGATCATGGTGGCACACACCTGTAATACCAACACTCAAGCAGTAGAGGCAGGAGGATCCACAAGTTCAAGATCATCTTTAGCTACCTACAAATTTCAAGGCCAGCCCAAGCTACATAAAACCCTGTCTCCAAAACAAAAAAAATTAAATAATCTGGGTGTGGTGACACACGCCTTTAATCCCAGCATTGGGGAGGCAGAGGTAGTAGGATCACTGTGAGTTTGAGGCCACCTTGAGAATACATAGTAATTCTAGGTCAGCCTGGGCCAGATGAAACCTTACCTAAAAAAAAATAAATTTAGCTAGTTTTTTTTTTCCCCAAGGTAGGGTCTCACTCTAGCTCAGGCTGACCTGGAATTCATTCTGTACTCTCAGGGTGGCCTCAAATTTGCGGCGATCCTCCTACCCCTGCCTCCTGAGTGCTGGGATGCTGGGATTAAAGGCACGCTCTACCACCATGCCCAGCTCCAAAAAAAAAAATGTCTCTGTAGATGATCCTAAAACACAGCCAGTGCTAAAATCAACTGGTAATCATTCTTTTTTTTTTTTTTTTTTTTTTTTGAGGTAGGGTCTCATTCTAGCTCAGGTTGACCTGGAATTC
Source organism: Jaculus jaculus (assembly GCF_020740685.1). Lineage (NCBI taxonomy): Eukaryota > Metazoa > Chordata > Mammalia > Rodentia > Dipodidae > Jaculus > Jaculus jaculus. The sequence goes on along the minus strand of NC_059110.1, from coordinate 82,903,079 downwards.
ACTCTGTATCCGGGGTCAGGATGGCCTCGAACTCATGGCAATCCTCCTACCCCTGCCTCCTGAGTGCTGGGATTAAAGGCATGCGCCACCACGCCCAGCTTGGTAATCATCCTTAATATTTTCTAGTTTAAGCAGGGCCTGGTGGTGCACACCTTTAATCTTAGCACTTGGCATGCAGAGGTAGGACGATTGCCATGAGTTCAAGGCCACCCTGAGACTACAGAGTAAATTCCAGGTCAGCATGAGCTACAGTGAGACTCTACCTTAGAAAAACAAACAAACAAACAAACAAAATCTAGTTAAATCTCCATTTGTTTTAATAAAAAATCATTGCAGCCAGGTGGAATAGAGTGAGACACTACCTCAAAAAAAAAAAAAAAAGAGGGCTGGAGAGATGGCTTAGTGGTTAAGCGCTTGCCTGTGAAGCCTAAGGACCCCGGTTCGAGGCTCGGTTCCCCAGGTCCCACGTTAGCCAGATGCATAAGGGGGCGCACGCATCTGGAGTTCGTTTGCAGAGGCTGGAAGCCCTGGCACGCCCATTCTCTCTCTCTCCCTCTATCTGTCTTTCTCTCTGTGTCTGTGGTTCTCAAATAAATAAATAAATAAATAAAATTAAAAAAAAAAGAAAAAAGAAAAAATCATCATTGCTGGGTATGGTGGCACATGCCTTTAGTCCGAGGCCGAGGTAGCAGGATTGCCATGAGTTCAAGGGCAGCCTGAGACTACATAATGAACTCTGGTCAACTTGGGCTAGAGCAAAATCTTATATCAGGAAAAAAAAAAAAAACAGGGATGGTGGCACACGCCTTTAATCCCAGCACTTGGGAGGCAGAGGTATGAGGATCACCATGAGTTCAAGGCCACCCTGAGACTACATAGTGAATTCCAGGTCAGCCTAGACTACAGTGAAACCCTACCTTAAAAAAAAAAAAAAAAGTATTTTCTTTTTTTAAAATATTTTTTATTTTTATTTATTTGAGAGCGACAGACAGAGATAGAGAGAATGGGTGCAACAGGGCCTCCAGCCACTGCAAACGAACTCCAGATGCGTGCTCCCCCTTTTGCATCATGCTAACATGGGTCCTGGGGAATTAAGCCTTGAACCAGGGTCCTAAGGCTTCTCAGGCAAGCATTTAACCTCTAAGCCATCTCTCCAGCCCTCAAAAAGTATTTTCTAAAACTAAGATTACATTATTTGAAGGGGTTTGAAACAGGGTCTGATATAACTGAGACTGGCCTTGAACTCCTGATCCTCCTGCATCCACCTTTCCAAGTACAGGTGCCACCATGCCAGCTACATCATTATTTTAATCTTCCCTCCATTCACAACCAAAGATACAAAATACTCAAAGAATCATACTTTCAGCTACTATTCTGAGAAATCCATGGGTATATTCATTTTGAGAAAAATCATCAGGCTGCACATATGTGTTATATGAACTTTGCTATGTATGGTTCAGTAGAATGGATTTTTGCTTTGTTTTTTGAGACAGGGTCTCATTATGTGGCCCAGCTGGTGGAGCCTCTACGAAGTGGAGCCTTGGAAGAGTTATGCCACTGGGATCAGACCTTGAAGTTTATTAGTCTAGCCCTACGCAGTGTTCACAGCTAGCTCATTCTTACTGTTTGCTCACAGCTGATGTGACAAGATGTGATGCCCATCTGGCTATCTGCTGCCATGCTTTCCACAACATAACGAAACCTACCCTTGAAACTGTAAGCCAAAGTAAACCCTTCCCTTCTATAAGCCGGTCTGGTCAAGTGTTCAGTCCCAGCATTGAAGAGGGAACTGCAATACTCAGCCTAGCATGTGTGAGGCCCTGGGCTCACTCTCTAGTACCACAAAAAATAAGTATAGTAAAGCCGGGTGTGGTGGCGCATGCCTTTAATCCCAGCACGAGGGAGGCAGAGATAGTAGAGAAGGATCACTGTTGAGTCCAAGGTCACCCTGAGAATACAGAGTGAATTCCAGGTCAGCCTGAGCTAGCATGAGACCCTACCTTGAAAAACCAAAATAAATAAATAAAATAGAATGAAAGTCAAAAAGAGAACAAAGAACGCACACCTAAACCTCCTTTTGAGTCCAGGTAGGTAAAGTTCCCTGGTAGCTCTAACCCCCAGAAGTTGCTTATCCAACCTAAGTCTTCAGGCAGTTCCTACCTTGCTAAGTACTTGGCTTCGATCTGCGATGTCTATATATATGGCTTCCACATGCTTCCATGTCTCAGGCTCCAGTTTATGCACCTGTAGGAAAAAGGGAAACTGCTTGTACACGTGCAGGTTTTGTTAGCTAAATGACATCCTTTGCCCCAAATGGACACCTAAAGCACATCTTTATATAGCATAGATGTGATACTATATATTATATATGAGTTGAACGTCCGTAATATGAAAATCCAAACTGCAAAATGCTCTAAACCTCAGACTTTCTGAGTCCACTAACATGATGCCACAATAGAAATTTCTGTCTCTGAGCAAACCAGGGTGGGTCATACCTATAAACATTAGAGGGTGAGGTAGGAGGATCCCTGTGAGCTTGAGGCCAGCCTGGGATAGAATGGCTGTACTTCCAAAAGAAAAAAGAAAAAAACTTGTCTGGCCTCATGGGATAAGTGCCACTATGCTAAAAATACTACATAACTTTACTTCCAAGCTGTGCATATAGGTGTATACCAAACATGAAGAAACTGGGTTTATACTTGGGTTCATTCCCCATAACATCCAATTATTATTTGCATGTACTCATATAGGTGAACAATCCAGAGTCTCAAGTCTGAAACAGTCTGGTCTCAAGCATTTCAGGTAAGGGCTACCAAACCTTACAATACTAGTATAACATTATCCAAAGATACAGTAAACTGGATTTTATGGTGGCATGAACTTGGGCATGACATGCTGAGATTTTCAATGTGAGGTCCACTTCTGCAGCCTCTCTATAGTATCCACTGTTTCTACCACCTAGCTTGGTGAAGACTACAATACCTCTGGGTATATTGCCTGCTCAGCCACAGAATGCTTACAACACAAATTTAAAACATGTAAAGGGGGATGGAGGGATGGTTTAGCAGTCAAGGCACTTGCCCACAAAGCTTAAGGACCCATATTTGATTCTCCAGTACCCACATAAACCACTTTCTGTGCACACTCGCATGCTCTCTCTCTCTCTCTCTCTTTTGGTTTTTGAGGTAGGGTCTCACTTTAGCTTAGGTTGACCTGGAATTCACTATGTAGTTTCAGGGTGGCCTTGAACTCTCGGCAATCCTCCTACCTCTGCCGCCCAGTGCTGGGATTAAAGGCGTGAGCCACCATGCCCAGCTTTTTTTTCTTTTTCAAATGAATAAATAAAAAGATAAAATAAAGCCAGGCAGTGTGGTGTGAATGCCACCCTGAGATTACATAGTGAATTCCAGGTCAGCTTGAGCTAGCGTGAGACCCAACCTCGGAAAACCCCCCCAAAATAAAAAAAATATAAAAAGATAAAGTTGGGCATGATGGTGCACACTTTTAATCCCAGCACTTGGGAGGAGGGGGGAGCAAAGGTAGGAATGCCAAGAGTTTGAGGCTACCCTGAGACTACATAGTGAGACTCTACTTTAAAACAAACAAACAATAACAACAAAACCCAACATTGTAAGCATAGAAAGAATAAGAATGGGCATGCCAGGGCCTCCTGCCACTGCAAATGAACTCCAGATGTATGCACCACTTTGTGTGTCTGGCTTTATGTGGGTACTGGGGAATCAAACCCGGGCCATCAGGCTTTTCAAACAAGTACCTTTAACCTCTAAGCCATTACTCCAGCCCCACTTTATTTTTTTGGTTGTTGTTGCTGTTATTTTTTTGTTTGTTTGTTTGTTTTTTCAAAGTAGGATCTTGCTTTACCCCAGGTTGACCTGGAACTCACTCTGCAGTCCCAGGTTGGCCTGGAACTCATGGCAATCCTTCTACCTCGGCATCCTGAGTGCTGGGATTAAAGGCGTGAGCCACCACATCCAGCCTGTTTCTTTCTTTTTTAGCTCTAAAAAAAACATTATTGGAAATGTTCAATGTCTAGAACTTACCTACTTGTGCACTATTCGTCAGTTTCTTTCTTCCTTTTTTTTGAAGTTGGGTCTCACTCTAGCCCAGGGTGACTAGGAACTCACCCTGTACCCCAAGCTGGTTTAATTCATAGTAATCCACTTCATCTTCCCCAGTGATAGGATTAAAGGTGTGTATCACCACTCCTAGCTGTGTGTGCATTTTACTATCAGTTCTTTTTAAAAATATTTTATTTATTTTATTTTTATTTGAAAGAAAGAGGCAGAGAGAAAGAGAAAGGGAGAAAGAATGGGCAGGACCTCCAGCCACTGTAAAGAAACTCTAGATGCATGTGCCACCTTGTGCACCTGTCTTATGTGAGTACTAGAGAATTGAACCTAGGTCCTGAAGCTTCACAAGCAAGTGCCTTTGACACTAAGCCATTGTTCTAGTTCCCTATCAACTCTTTTTAAAAAAAGTTTATTATTATTATTATTATTATTATTATTTTTTGGTTTATTCGAGGTAGGATTTCGCTCTAGCCTAGGGTGACCTGGAATTCACTATGTAGTCTCAGGGTGGCCTCAAACTCACAGCAATCTTCCTACCTCTTCCTTCCAAGTGCTAGGATTAAAGGTGCACACCACCACACCCAGCTTTTAATTTATTTTTCAATAATTTATTTGCAACCAGAGAGTCAGAGAGAGAAAGAGAAAGAGCGCACCAGGGCCTCCAGCCACTGCAAATAAACTCTAGACACATGGACCATCTTGTACATCTGGCTTAAGTGGGAATCGAACCTGGGTCTTTAGGCTTTGTAGGCAAGCACCTTAACCGCTAAGCCATTTATCCAGCCCCTCTATCAGCTCAGTGCTTTTTATTTATTTTTATTTTATTTTATTTTACTTTATTTTTTGTTTTTTCAAAGTAGGTTCTCCATCTAGCCCAGGCTGACCTGAAATTAACTATGTAGTCTCAGACTGGCCTTGAATTCATGGTGATCCTCCTACTTCTGTCTCCCAAGTGCAGGGATTAAAGGCATGTGCCACTACACCAGCTAGGAAGTGTATTTTATTTCATTTTGTTTTTCAAGGTAGGGTCTCTAGCTCAGGCTGACCTGGAATTCACTATGTAGTCTCAGGGTGGCCCCGAACTTATGGCAATCCTCCTACCTCTGCCTCTCGAGTGCTGGGATTAAAGGCATGTGCCATCATTCCCGGCTAGGAAGTGTATTTTAAACCAACTACAGTCCTCCAGGAAGACCCAGTGGAGCATCTGAGAGATGCCATTTTGCAAATCAGTGACAAGGCAATCACGTCCTGGGAGAACAGGACTGGGGGAAAAAGAGGACTGCAAAGGACCCACAGCAAGAGGGAAAAGCTGCAAGGCAGAGTTCCAATATCTCATCTGAAGCCTAGAACCCCTGGGGTTCCTGGGAAGTGCTACTTACATTCTCCTGGGTGCCGAGATCAGGTTTATGCCAGGTTTCAATTTTAATCAGAAAGTCTTCTTTCATGTACTCATTCTGGAAGTGGGAGAAATAGCTTAGTCATCAGGCTCACAGCCAGACAGTAACCCCTCCCTCCCACTACTGGGATCCCACAGTGCAGCAGCTAGGAGACTCCAGCTGACTTGTCTGGGAGCCCACAGTACAACAGGCCTGCTTTAACCCCAGTAGAATCTTCACTCCAGCCTGGAGGTCTGTCTGTACCATCGACCTCATTTTACAAAGAAAGTGAAGTCCAAGTGATTTTTCTGAGGCACAGAGATCATCTCTGAGTGAGGTCGAACACTGATCTTGTCAGACTTGAGAATCCTTATTTTGATCAGTCTTCCACAGTACTTATCCACTGGGTACAGAGGGTTAACTAGTACTGTGGAATGAGCTCTCAAAGATTTCCTGGCCAGTGAAAGGTATTCATGATGGCTCTTTTACCTGCAACTATCTAGCCTTTTGCTGTGGCTACCCTTCATGCTAATCACTGTCTCCCACCCTTGGAACTTTAAAAAAAAATTATAATGACAGCCAGCTGTGGTGGCACACACCTTTAATCCCAGCACTCAAGAGGCAGAAGTAGGATTGCCATGAGTTTGAGGCCAGCCTAAGACTACACAGTGAATTCCAGGTTAGCTTGCGCTATAGCGAGACCCTACCTGAAAAAATAAATAAACAATAAAAATGAATTTTAAAAAATTGGAATAACTGTAAAAGAAAATAAATGAAAAGCCAGGTATGGTACACACCTTTAATCCTAGCACTCAGGAGGCATAGGTAGGAGAATTGCTGTGAATCTGAGGCCAGCCTGAGACTACAGAGTGAGTTCCTGATCAGCCTGGGCTAGAGTAAGATCCTAACTCAGAATCCACCTCCCCCCCCAAAAAAGAAATGAAATTGGTGGTAAATAATGGAGGAAATAAACTCATTCTCCTCTCAGCAGGAATTAGCTTCACAGAAGAAGGCCATTAGGTGAGTATTGTAAAAGGTGGATAGGACCAGCAATGACAAAAAGGCCAATTATGAAAGAGAAATCTTATGGATTTCATAATTTTGCCAAGGATCAGTGCTTACTGGGGTCAACAGATGCCCCAAAAGGAAAGGGATGTCACAATCAGGCTGGATGATCTGAAACTTGTGTACAGCCCTGAAGCATGACATGGAGAAACAGGAGAGACACAATTCAGTCTATACCCATAAGACCTAGAACCAGATCACACCAGGTGAAGCCAGTGTAGCTTAAAGCAGCCACCACAGCAAGGGGCAAATGCCTCAGGAGGACTGGCAAGACTGAACCCTGACAGCCCTGAAGTCAGCCAAGGGGAACAGAGAGCAGCCAGGACATCTACACAAGTACTTTTTATCTGTGCTTCTCTAACAAACCATTTGTAACTCCACCCCGGACGTACTTACTGTGATGACTGCACCATGGTGAGGACATGGAAAGAAGAGAGAAAAGGGTTAATGAGGATGAAAAATAAATGTCACCCTTCCCCAGGGACCACGAAGAGTTCTCTAGTCCCCGTGGCTTATTTCACTGTCACCTCTAGGCCTCAGTGAGTTGGAAAGCTCCAACGTGCTACCCTGCCTTCATCACACCCACCCTCCATTTCATTTAGACAATAATCCCGCCAGACCAACTCGGGGATTTAATTAAAAAGATGCCATTATGAGTTTCTTGGGATTCATTGGTGGAACAAGGAAAAGAACTGTCTAATCAGCTGAGACCCTGTGGCTCATCATTCTGTCTTAAGCATAAGAGTATCCCCCACACCTCCTGGGGTGCAGAGCAGGCCACTATGAGCCAGGCACTCTATGTACCCAAGGCATCCTTCCTGGAGCTGTAACTAAACCTCTCACGCGCCGCACGCCTGCCATTGTAATGGGACCCCCTCGGAAAGCACAGGTCAATTATTTATCAGAGAAAATGACTGCAGCTCTCGTGTCACTGGAGAACAGACGAGCTCTTGTCAGCTCAGTTCATTCTGTACCCTCAGTATGTCCACTGCTGATGGATGCACATGACCATGTTTGGCACACACCCAGAGCCAACAAGCTCCAACACTCCATCACTTAGTGAAACTAAAAAAAAGTAAAAACTAAGGCTACCCCTGGAATGAGAAGCTGAGATATAAGGCATACAAGCCACCATGTACGGAATTACCTCAGACTGTAAGTAGTTTCCAATGAAGGATACTGGGAGATTAGGGTTCTAACTAAGAGACATATACCAAAATAACTGGCCCATTAGCAGCTTCAGAAAATCATGTTGTGACAAAGGAAATGATGGGTATAATGTGCACCAGATTCCATTTGGGAGAAATTCTGTTGTGTCATGGAACACAGCTCTACTAGGCTAGTCTGGTCTGATGACACTTGCCTCTAAGTTTCAACCAACCAGCATATTTGGAATACACATTTTCTTCTTTCTTTCTTAATATTTTATTTATTTATTTGAGAGAGGGAAAGAGGCAGAGAGAGACAGAGAGAAAATGGGTGCACTAAGGTTTCTAGCCACAGCAAATGAACTCCAGACACATGTGTCACCTTTTTAATATATGGTTTACGTGGGTCCTAGGGAATCAAACTGAGGTCCTTTGGCTTTGTAGGCAAATGCCTTAATTGCTAAGCCATCTCTCCAGCCCTGGAAACACATTTTCTAAGAAACCCTCTCCTAGTTTGGCCTCTGTAGGGACAGAATGTACTAATACCAGAAACAAGAATATGGTCACGCTGGCTATGGTGGTACATGCCTTTAATCCCAGCACTTGAGAGACAGAGGTAGGAGAACTGTTGTGAATTTGAGGCCACCCTGAGACTACATAGTGAATTCCAGGTAAGCCTGGACTAGAGTGAAACCCTACCACAAAAAAAAAAAAAAAAAAAAGAATCTGGTCACTTAATGTGGCCAGTTATTACTACAAAACTACATATTAGTATTTTTATTTATTTATTATTTTATTATTCACTATATAGTCTCAGAGTGGCCTTGAACTCACTGTGATCCTCGTACCTGTGCCTCCCGAGTGTTGGGATTAAAGGCGTGCGTCACCATACCCAGCTGGTATTCTTGCTATTATTTTGTTTCCCATGCAGAAGACCCACAGGAAAGAATGCCCTCACTGGCAAACAGGAGTATCTGGTTTGATTCATAGTTTTGTTTGTTTTTGGTTTTTTTTTGAGGTAGGATCTCAATCTAGCTCAGGCTGACCTGGAATTCACCATGCAGTCTCAGGGTGGCCTGGAACTCATGGCAATCCTCCTACCTCTGCCTCCCAAGTGCTTGGATTAAGGTGTGCGCAACCACACCCAGCTGATTCATAGTTTTGTATTTGGGATTTTTATACACAGGTGCCAGTGAATAACTAAGAAAGAGATCTATTTAATTCCAACAAATTGGGTTTCTGAATCCACGAATCAATGAGCTCCCGGCTGTTAATGTTAACTCAAGTGGCCAAATAATGTCCCTCAAACCCTCTTCAAATCTCACTTCCTTGCCAAACTTTGCTTTTTTTGTTTGTTTGTTTGAAGAAAGACAGAGAGAGAGAGAGGCATATCGATAGAGAGAGAATGGGCACACCAGGGTCTCCAGCCACTGCTAACGAACTCCAGATGCATGTGCCACCTTTAAAACCTTGCTTTAAAAACTTTTTTTTTTGTTTTTTGGGAATTACAAAGGGGAAAGTGTGGAGGGGGGAGGGAGGGAATTTCCATGGGATATTTTTTTTTAATTTTTTTAATTTTTATTTATTTATTTGAGAGCGACAGACACAGAGAGAAAGACAGGTAGAGGGAGAGAGAGAATGGGCGCGCCAGGGCTTCCAGCTTCTGCAAACGAACCCCAGACGCGTGCGCCCCCTTGTGCATCTGGCTAACGTGGGACCTGGGGAACCGAGCCTCGAACCGGGGTCCTTAGGCTTCACAGGCAAGCGCTTAACCACTACGCCATCTCTCCAGCCCCCATGGGATATTTTTATATAATCATGGAAAATGTTAATAAAAATTTAAAAAAATAAGCAAAATATGAAAAAGAAAAAATTTTTTTGTTTATTTAAGAGAAAGAGAGATTAAGAGGCGGGACAGGGGATGTTAAATGGGTATGCCAGGACCTCTAGCCACTGCAAACAAACTCCAGATGCATGCACCTCCATGTGCATCTGGCTTACGTGAGTTCTAGGGAATCGAACTTAAAGACCTTAGGCTTTGCAGGCAAGCACACTAACTGCTAAGCCATCTCTCCAGCCCCTCCAGACTTTCCTATATTCATGGCAACTACAATCCTAAGTGTACAAGAATATAGGGCTTTCCTAGTAAGACTACTGAGAAGGACTTTTTTCCCCCTGTTTTTTCAAGGTAGGGTCTTACTCTAGCCTAGGCTGACCTAGAATTCACTATGTAGTCTCAGGCTGGCCTTGAACTCACAGTAATCCTCCTACCTCTGGCCCCTGAATGCTGGAATTAAAGGTGTGGGTCACCACACCTGGCATGAGAAGGACTTTTAAACTTTTTTTTTTTCCACCTTAGGTTCTCACTGTAGCCCAGACTGACCTGAAATTCACTATGTAGCCTCAAGGTGGCCTCAGACTGTGGCGATCCTCCTACCTCTGCCTCCTGAGTGCTGGGATTAAAGACATGTGCCACCACGCCTCGTTAAAAAAAATTTTATTTACTTGCAAGCAGAAAGAGAAAGAATGAATGTGCACACCAGGGCCTCTTGGCACTGCAAACAAACTCCAGATGTATGTGCCTCTTTGTGTATCTGGCTTTAGGCAGGTACTGGGAAATCAAACCTGGGCTGGTAGGCTCTGCAAGCAAGCACCTTTAAACTTTGAGCCATCTCCCCAGCCCCCAACTCTTTGAGATTTTTGAGGATATATTTATTCCAGACTGACTTTGAACTTATAATATTTCTGCCTCAGCTTCCTGAATGCTGGGACTACAGGCATTTACTACCACACTGAATTTCTTCACATGTTATTTTAAAAACATGATTCAGGACTGGAGAGATGGCTTAGCAGTTAAGGCATTGCCTGCAAAGCCTAAGGATCCAGATTTCCCAAAACCCATGTAAACCAGATATACATGAAGGCACTTGTGTCTGGAGTGGCTAGAGGCCTGCTCTTTCTCTCTTTCTAATAATAGTAATAATAAAGCATGATTTGGGCTGGAGAGATGGATTAGTGGTTAAGTGCTTGCCTGTGAAGCCTAAGGACCCCAGTTCGAGGCTCAATTCTCCAGGACCCTCATAAACCAGATGCACAAGGTGGCACTTGCATCTGGAGTTCATTTGGAGTGGCTAGAGGCCCTGGAACACCCATTCTCTGTCTGCTTCTTCCTCTTTCTGTCGCTCGCAAATAAATAAATAAACAAAAAATATTTTATATTTTTAAAAAAGTATGATTCAGTGATGCCAATGCTTAAGATTAGCAAGTGAGGGCTGAAGAGATGGCTCAGTGATTAAAGGTGCTTTGTTGCAAAGACTGCCACTCTGGGTTCAATTCCCCATAGCCACATAAAGCCTCTTCCCATTTCCATCCACAAACCATTGCTACTGAATTCTCTCTCATGCTCCACAATCAGCTCCTAGTCTGTTTCATTCCTTGAAGAGTAAGCTCAGAGCCATTCTGCAGGCTCCTTTATCCACTTCTCCAAAAACTGGAATCTCCTTAGGTGAATCTAAGCTAATAATAATAACCTCCTTACCACCAACCCCCAGAAGGAACTGGAAAGTAGATTCTTCCTCTTCCTGTCTCTTCTTTGAAAAGAACAGGCATCTAGCTGAATAGGTCTAAGGTTTAGCAAACTCATTCCACATGCAGGTAGACTGTGACTGAGGTTGGCAGCCACTGAAGAAAGCAGTCTTGCCTGTCTCACTAACTGCCTCTCCTCTTCATGGAGGATTTACAAGTGAATTTTTTTTCTTTTGTCAAGGATAAAAATGTGTGAATTAACACTTGCTGTGTAGAAAAATGCCACAACAGTTATAGAACCTTCTCCCAAGAGTTGTATAGAAGACAGTAGCATCATTCAGGTGACAGGAGTTATACACCCAGAAACTGCCCAGGTATGAAGAAATCCATTCTATCTGCCTACTCCATGCCAAGCTGGCTAAAGTTCTTACAATACTTACTTACTGTGACTCTCTTAGGCATCAAGAAAACTCACCTTTGGCCCTAGACTAGACACATCCTGCCGTACTCCACACTGCACTATATTTTCTTTTTCATTTTGATCTGGGGATTAAATACAGGGCCTTGACCATGAAAACTAAGCACTTTACCACTAACTCTCCAGATCTGGTTTTTAGTTGTTTTAGGGGAAGGGCAAGGGATTCAGAAGCTTTCTAGGTAGATCAGGATAGCCTTAAACTTAAACCAATCCTTCCCTACCTCCTCTGTGCTACAACTAAGGCATGCACCAACACACCTGGCTCTTGAACACTTTTTTGCAAGAACATGTGTGCAAGCCAGACGTAGCAGTCTATGGTCCCAACACTTGGGATGTGGAAGCAGGAGGACCAGGAGTTCTAGGTCAGCCTCAGCTACATAGTCAATTTGAGGCTACCATGAACTACGTGAGACCCTATCTCAAAAAAATCCAAACCAGGGCTGGAGAGATGGCTTAGCTATTAAGGTGCTTGCCTGCAAAGCAAACGGACCCAGGTTGGATTCCCTAGGACCCATATAAGCCAGATGCACTAAGGGGCACACATATCTGGAGTTGAGTTCATTTGCAGAGGCTGGAGGCCCTGATATGTCCATTCTCTCTCTCTCTCTCTTTACTTGCCTATTTCAATATCTCTCTCTCTCTGACTCAAAAAAATAAAAATACAAAACAGGGCTGTAGAGATGGCTCAGCAGTTAAGGCACTTGCATGCAAAGCCTAACAACCCAGGTTTGATCCCCTTGTACCCATGTAAAGCCAGATGCTTGCCTGCAAAGCCAAAGGACCTAGGTTCAATTTCCCAATACCTACGTAAAGCCAGATGTACAAGGTGGTGCAAGTGTCTGGAGTTTGTTTGCAGTGGCTGGAGGCCCTGGTGTACCCATTCTTTCTCTCTCTGTCGCCCTCTCTCCTTATAAATAAATAAAAAGAAAACATCTTTAAAAAAATAAGTAACAACTTTAAACAAGGCATGGTGGCTCACACCTTTAATCCCAGTACGGAGGAAGCAGAGGTAGGAGGATCACCATGAGTGTGAGGCCACCCTGAGAATATAATGAATTCCAGGTCAGCCTGGACTAGAGCTAGACCCTACCTCAAAAAAAAAAAAAAAAAAAAAAAAAAAAAGAAAGAAAAGAGAACCAAACCAAACCAAACCTATCTCTAGGGGACTGGAGGGATGGCCCAGCAGTTATAAAGCCTGATGGCTTAATTCCCCAGTACCCATGCAAAGCCAGATGTATGAAGTGATACATACATCTGGAGTTTATCTACAGAGGCAGGGGCTCTGGCATGTCTATTACTCTTTCCGTCCCACCTCCCCTTCTCCTTCACCCTCCCCTAATAAAAATGTTTTTTTTTTAATTTTTTTTGTTCATTTTTTATTTATTTATTTGAGAGCGACAGACACAGGGAGAAAGACAGGTAGAGGGAGAGAGATAGAATGGGCGCACCAGGGCTTCCAGCCACTGCAAACGAACTCCAGACGCGTGCGCCCCCTTATGCATCTGGCTAACGTGGGACCTGGGGAACTGAGCCTTGAACCGGGGTCCTTAGGCTTTACAGGCAAGCGCTTAACCGCTAAGCCATCTCTCCAGCCCAATAAAAATGTTTTTTAAGGGCTGGAGGGATGGCTTAGCAGTTAAAGTATTTGTCTGCGAATCTAAAGGACCCAGGTTCAATTCCCCAGGACCCACGTTAGCCAAATGCACAAGGGGCGCACGTGAGTGGAGTTCATTTGCAGTGGCTGGAGCCTCTGGTGCGCCCATTCTCTCTGTGTTAAATAAATAAATACAATATTTAAAAAAAATTTTTTTTTAAAGAGAAACACATGTCAGCTCTCACCAATGTCTGTATCTCCTGACATATGGTCCTTGAACTTGTGGAGGACCATGGAAGAAGCAATGACTAGTCATTCTCAAAGTCCACAGGATAAGGATCACCTGGGTCACATAAGGATCACATACTTATCAGATACAATCTAAGGAGTGCCAGGTCCCCATAAATTCAGCAAGCAAAACAGTATAGGTAAGCATTGGCTGGCAGGAAGACTTCAGCCAGACTGACTGTGCCAACAAAACAAAGCCTAGCGAGAGGAAAGGTCCCTTTACAAGTTGGCTCAGAGGGCCTCTAGGATGCACTGGGATATGAACCAGTGCCAATGTAGTTCCCAAGAGATCTATTCTATAGATTTGTAAGCCAAGGATGGTGGTTCACCTATAATCCCAGCATTCAGGTGGCAAAGGCAGGAGGAGGGCCACAAGTTTGAGGCCAAATGGGCTACATAGTGAGTTCTAGGCCAGCTTGGTCTACAAAATGAAACTCTGTGTGGAAAAAGAGAGAAAGACCTATTTCTACATAGTTGTTCATGACTTTAGAATCTTGGAAAGCTAAGAACCTAGACTACTCAAAAGGAATCCCAGAACATGCAGACTAAATAAAAATAACCTCAATAAAGGTTCAGATCTTTTCAGAAACTCCAGACCAAAGAATGGCCATGATTAGAAGATCATTCTATGCCCTGTTCCCCACACCAAGCATGCTTATTCAACATAAGCTCCCAGCTGACGTGTGTGTCACATGCATTCACATGGGAATTCCATGATAGGCATTTCTATACCTTTGCCACTGAAGACTGAGCTGACTTCACCTTTCCCCACCAACCTGTCTCCTTTGCTAACTGTGCTTAGTATCTAGCCCTGGCTCTTCTCCCAGACAGGGAGGTCACTTGACATGCCCTTCCAGTAACTTTCTCTCCAGAGATCCAGGGCTTCAACTACTTTAAAAAAAAATTTTTTTTTTAAATCAGCTGGGTGTGGTGGCACATGCCTTTAATCCCAGGCAGAAGTAGGATTGCTGAGAGTTCGAGGCCACCCTGAGACCACAGCTTGGGCAAGAGTAAAACCCTACCGGAGGGGAGCTTTGTTGGAAACTATGCCAGCCCCTGGCTGGCCTCAGGCCTGTCCTATCCACTGTCCCTGACTAGCAATGAGCACCTGGGGTATCACTTGAGCTCTCAGGATTTTGATAGAAGACCCAGGATTGCCTATCCTAGGAGAGGAAAGAGAATGAGAAATAGCTTCAATTTTGGTTAAAAGGAATTTAAAAAAAAAACCCAAAATCCAAGCATGGTGTGGTGGCTCATGCCTTTAATCCCAGCACTAGGGAGGCAGAGGTAGAAGGATCACCTTGAGTTCAAGGCCAGCCTGAGACTATACAGTGAATTCCAGGTCGGCCTGGGCTAGAGCAAGATCCATCTTAGAAAAACTAAAGAAAATAATAATAAAACCACCTGTAGTCCCAGCACTCCAGAAGTAGAGGTAGGAGGATTTCTATGAGTTTGAGGTCAGCCTGGGACTACAAAGAGAGTTCAAGGTCAGCCAGGATGAAAGTGAGACCCTATTCAAAAAACTAACCTTTGAGTGTGATGTATGTATGTCTGTGTCCCAGCACAGCACATGTGGACATCAGAGACAACCCTAAGTGTCAGTCTTAGCCTTCCATAGTATTTGAGGCAGCGTCTCTTGTTCACCACTGCACATAACAAGGTAGCTGCCCTGCAAACTTCCAGAAATTCTCCTGTTTCTGTGTCCCATCTCATCATAGGAGATAACATAGGATTATGGCTGCCAACATCACATTTGGCTGTATGTAGGTTCAGGGGATCCAAACACGGGTCCTAATAACTGTACAATAAGCACTTGACCTACTGAGCCATCTACCCAGCCCTCTACTTTTTAGGCTAAACATATATTAAAACTAGAATCTTGCTGGGCGTGGTGGTGCACACCTTTAATCCCAGCATTCAGGAGGCAGAAGTAGGAAGAGCGCTGTGAGTTCAAGGCCACCCTGAGACTACATAGTGAATTCTAGGAGAACCTAAGCTAGAGTGAAACCCTACCTCAAAAAAACAAAAAACAACCAACTAGAATCTCAGCAGGGCACAGTGACACACACCTTTAATGCAGCATTTGGGAGGCTGAGGATCCCTGTAAATTCAAGACCAGCCTGAGACTACATAGTGAATTCCAGGTCAGCCTGAGCTACAGCAAGACCCTACCTCAAAAAGCTAATGGAGTATTTATGTAACAAAACAAACAAACAAACAAAAAACCCAAAAAACTTACTGAGGGCCAGGTGTGGTGGTGCACGCCTTTAATCCCAGGACTCAAGAGGCAAAAATAGGAGGATTGCTGTGAGTTAGAGGCCACCCTAATACTACATAGTGAATTCCAGGTCAGCCTGGGCTAGTGAGAGACCCAAGCTTGAAAAACAAAAAAAAAACAAAAAAAAAAAAAAAAAAAACAAAACAAAAAAAAAAACCCTTATTGAGAACTTTAATAAATGAACATAATGCAAATTGGTCATATTCCCATCATATTACACTCTTGTCTCCTCTCCCCATCTCTGTTCCACTGAGGGTCCTCTACAGTGGTGTTATCAGTAATCACTGTGGGGTCACAAACACACCAGTCAGTCTTTGTGGGGGTGGGGAGCTAACAATGCCACACGCGCACAGCACACCTCAGAGTACGGCTTTCCACCCTACAGCTCTTACATTATTTTGTTTGTTTGGTTTTTGTTTTTCAAAGCAGGATCTCGCTCTAGCCTAAGATGACCTGAACTCACAATGATCCTCCTACCTCTGCTGGGACTAAAGGCATGCATCATCATGCCTCCTGGACCTTATATTCTTTCCTCTCTTCTGTAGCACTCCCTGAGCCCTGGAGTCTATGTTATAAATCTCCTTTAGTGTTGACACCTCAAGCAGCTTCTGATTTTCTGCTTTGATGAGTTTTGAGTCTCTTCAATGTCTATTGCCATCTCCCCGGAGGAGGTTCCTTGGCTAGCCATGAGAGCAGCACTCATTTATTCTGGCACTTCCTCTAATGTTTCCTGGGCCCTGGCAGATGTGATAAAGATAACTACTTTCATACAAGGCAGCCGGCTTTCTTGTCATTCTGATGGGCTTTGGGTCTCTCTGGTATATGCTGCCAATGGAGTATTTATATAACATTAATATTGTATTAAGTATTAGAATACAGAGAAGTATACAGGAGGATACACATAGGTTATGTACAAATACTGTGTCATTGTTATATAAGGAACTTGAGCATCCATAGATTTAGTTAGTCTCAGGGTGGCCTTGAACTCATGGCAATTCTCCTACCTCAGCCTCCCAAGTGCTGGGATTAAAGGAGTGCACCACCACCACGCTCAGCTTTCAATAAGTTATTTAAAAAAATTTTTTTTTTTCTGAGGTAGGGTCTCACTCTAGCCCAGGGTGACCTGGAATTCACTATGTAGTCTCAGGGGGGCCTCCACACTGAGTTCAATAAATTACTTTTTCAAAGAAAAAGTATATGCCAGGCGTGGTGGTGCACACCTTTAATCCCAACACTTGGGAAGCAGAGGTAGGAGAACTGCTGTGAATTCAAGGCCAGCCTGAGACTACAGTGTCAGTTCCAGGTCAGCCTGAGCTACACTGAAACCCTACCTCAAAAACAAACAAACAAACAAAAACTAGAAGGCTAGGTAAATTGGCAGTGTGCCTAGCAAGCATGAAGCCCTGGGTTTGATCTCCAGCACCACATAAAACTGAGCGTAGTAAGTCTGGTATGGTGGTGCATGCCTTTAATACTAGGCAGAGGTAGGAGAACTGCCTTAAGTTTGAGGCCAGCCTGAGACTAAATAGTGAATTCCAGGTCAGCCTGGGCTAGAGGGAGACCCTACCTCAAAAAACCCAAAACTAAAAATAAATAAATAAAAATTTTTAAAAACTGAATGTAGTAATGCACACTTGTAATCTCAGCACTTGGGAGATGGAGAAGGATCAGAAATTCAAGGTCATCCTCTGTTGCATAATGAACTCCAAGCTATTATGTCCTTAAAAAGACCAAAAAAAAAAAAGACCACAGAAAATTCTGAAATATTAATAATTGTCCAGAGGGGCTGGAGAGTGGGTTCAGCAGTTAAAGGAGCTTGCTTGCAAAGCCTGACAGCCCAGGTTCAATTTCCTAGCCACCCCCATAAAGCTGGACAGACATCCATTTGCAGCAGCAAGAGACCCTGGTGTACCCATACATACACACAAGTACAAACAGATAGATATATACAAACATAGCTACATTCATATGATTGTCCAGGGATAAAAGAAATCATTTGTAATTATTTTCTTTGTTGTTGTTGTTAGTACATGCACATGTGCTGTATACACATGTATGTGCAGGCAAGGAGTCGCCAGAGGAAAAAGGCAGGTGTTCTGCCTCTTACCAATCATCCATGTATTTCCTGAGACAGTCTCTCTTTGCACTTAGAGCTGCAGTTTTCAAGAACCCCAGTGATTCTCTGGTCTCTGCTCCCACAGAGTTACAGACCTGCATAGTCACACCCAGCTGTCTGCGTGCATCCTAAGGAGTTGAACTCAAGATGGTCTCAGGCCTTCATGCTTTCAGCAAGTCCTCATACCCATTTGAGCCCTCTTCTCAGCACTATTTTCTCTGTTTTTTTGTTTTGTTTTGTTTTGTTTTGTTTTTCGAGGCAAGGTCTCACTCTGGTCCAGGCTGACCTGGAATTAACTCTGTCATCTCAGGGTGGCCTTGAACTCATGGCAATCCTCCTACCTCTGCCTCCCAAGTGCTGGGATTAAAGGCGTGCGCCACCACGACCGGCTTATTTTCTCTGTTTTTATCTATTTCCCAAAATATATGAAAAGAACATTACTTCTGTAATCAGTAAAAACAATCAAAATTGGGCTGGAGAGATTGCTTAGTGGTTAAGGCACTTGTCTGCAAAGCCAAAAGACCCAGGTTCAACTCCTCAGGACCCACATAAGCCAGATGTGCAAGGGGGCGCACACATCTGGAGTTCATTTGCAGTGGTTGGAGGCCCTGGCACGCCCATATTCTCTCTCTCTCTCTCTTTCTCTCTCTCTCTCTCTCTACCTGCCTATCTCTGTATCTCTTTCTCAAATAAACTTTAAAAAATCAAAATTATCATACCACTAATTATAGGATTTGGCTCTGTGTTGTCTCAACCTGTGGTTGCTGTCAAATTGTGTGCACAAAATTGACACACATGACAAACATGGTAGCACAAGCCTTTAATCCTAGCACTGAGCAGAGGTAGGATCACCGCCAGTTCAAGGTCACCCTGAGACTACATAGTGAACTCCAGGTCAGCCTGGGCTAGAGTGAGACCCTCCCTCAACCCCCCCCAAAAAAAGACCCCTACCCACCCAACACCAACTTGAATGAAGCCTTCATCTCATCCCTTTACTAGTTTAATCTAGAAAATGAAAGTAAGTCATACAGCCTTGCTGTGTCCCCACAAGGCTTACTTGATCGCCCCTTTGTCCACCCTGGGCTCAAGTTCAAGCTTCTAGCCAAGTGTATACTCACCAGTTCTGCAATAAGGGTAGGCATTCCAGGCTTTTTCATGTATATTCAGAGCTCCCTCTGGGGCCAGCATTCGAACAAACGTGGGTACTTTGCTACAGTGAAAACAAGAGGTTATGGAAAATGGAGGAGAAAGGAAGGAAACAATAGGTTTTTATATCACACTCTGCAGCCCACAGCTTCAGCTTCTCCAGGATATAAACAGGTGACAGATTAGGTGTGTGAGGGGCTACCTGCCAGAACCTGACACCTCACTTGACTGGCTACTAATATCTCTCAAAACTTGCCCACCACCCACCAAAGAGAAAATATGAAAGCCAGGAATGGTGGCACATGCCTTTTAATGTCAGCACTCAGGAGGCAAAGGTAGAAGGGTTGCTGTGAGTTCAAGGCCACCCTTAGACTATACAGTGAATTTCAGGTCAGCCTGGGCTAGAGTGAGACCCTACTTATATATATAAAAAAAAATCCAGGGCTGGAGAGATGGCTTAGCGGTGAAGCGCTTGCCTGTGAAGCCTAAGAACACTGGTTCGAGGCTTGATTCCCCAGGACCCACATAAACCAGATGCACAAGGTGGCACATGCATCTGGACTTTGTTTGTAGTGGCTGGAGGCCCTGGTGCACCCATTTCCTCTCTCTGCCTCTTTCTCTGCCTATCGATCTCAAATAAACAAATAAATAAATCTTAAAAAAAAAAAAAATCCAGCCAGGCATGGTGGTGCACACCTTTAATCCCAGCACTTAGGAGGCAGAAATAGGAGAATTGCCATGAGTTCAAGGCCACCCTAAGACTGCATAGTGAATTCCAGGCCAGCCTGAGCTAGAGTGAGATCCTACCTCAAAAAACCAAAAAAACAAAAAAGCCAGCATATGAGACTCTGGGTTACCTGCTGCCACTTACCCACTGCACGCTCGTTACATAGTGAGAGTCCAGGAGCTCAATGGAAACAGTGACATGGACAAGAGACACCTGCAGGTATATGCTACCAAAGTTGGACTGTACCAGCAGCTTAGATCTACAGGCCAGGGTGGCTAGCTGACTACCTCAAAATGAAGTTCAAGATGAGCTAGTCAACTTTGACAATTTCTCAAATTTTAAAAGGACCTTAGGGCCATCTGCTTCCAAAGAAAAATAGTTACTTACTATTCATAGTCTCATGTATCCCCGCTAGTCTAGAACTCGCTATTTAACTGAGGATGACCTTGAATTTTATTACTCTTGTTTTCAAATTTTTTATTTAGGAGCTGGAGAGATGGCTTAGCAGTTAAGGTACTTGCCTGCAAAGCCTAAGGACCAAGGTTCAATTCCCCAGTATCCACATAAGCCAGATGCACAAGGTGGCACATGCATCAGGAGTTCATTAGTAGTGGCTAGAGGACCTGGCATACTCGTTCTCGCTCTCAAATAAATAAAAATAAAAAAAATTTTTTTTTTTTAAAAGGGCCAGGTGTGATGGAACATGCCGTTAATACCAGCACTCAGGAGGCAGAGGTAGAAGGATCTCCTTGAGTTCGAGGCCACCCTGAGATTACAAACCGAATCCATCTCAGCCTGGGCTAGAGCGAGATCCTGCCTTGAAAAAACAAAAACAAAAATAATAATAAAAGTATTTATTTATGTATGTGAGTGTGTAAACTGGAGCCTCTTACTGCTACAAATGAATACCAGACACTTGCACCACTTCTTATATCCAGGTTATGTGGGTGGCTTAAAAGTTAAAACTTTGCAAACAGGTGCCTTTAACCACTGAGCCATCTTGCCAGCTCTGTTGGGATTTTTGTTTGGTTGGTTGGTTTGGCTTTCAAGGTAGGGCCACACACTAGCCCAGGCTGATCTCACACTCACTCTGCAGTCCCAGTCTGGCCTCAAACTCAGGGCAATCATCCTACCTCTGCCTCCCAAGTACACCATCATTCCCTGCATTTTTTATTTTTTGGTAGACTGCGTGTGTGTAGAGTATGTGTGGTATGATGTGTGATTCGTGTGTTTGGTGTATGCACATGTGCATAGCCTATATGCATCTCTGCAGGGACCAGAGAACCATCTGCTTCTTTGAAATGGACTCTTCTCAACCCACAGCTACTGTTTTCACCATTTTTTTCAGTCAGCAAGCCCCACCAATTCTTTGATCCCACAGAACTAGGGTTACAGATGTGCATAGCCATGCCCAGATGTTTATGTGGGTGGTAGGCAATCAAACTTGAGAAGTCTCGGGCCCTTTCATGCATTCATGCTAGCTAGCATAGCATGACACTCTTAACCACTGGACCCCACCTACCTTTAAAAAAAAAAAAAACAACAGGAAAGCAGGCACTGTGGGAAGTAGAGATAGAAGGATAGATAGCTATGAGTTCAAGGCCAGTCTGAGACTACAGAGTGAATTCCAGGTCAGCCTGGGCTATAAGCAAGACCCTACCTCAAAAAAAAAAAAAAAAAAAAAGCTGGGCGTGGTGGCGCACGCCTTTAATCCCAGCACTTGGGAGGCAGAGGTAGGAGGATCACGGAGAGTTTGAGACCACCCTGAGAATACATAGTGAATTCCAGGTCAGCCTGAGCTAGAGTAAGACCCTACCTTAGAAAACAAACAAACAAAGAAAAAGCAGGGTCACACCACTATGTAGCCTAAGGTGTCCTTGAACTCACTATGATGTAACCAAGGCTGGCCTCAAACTTGGGATCTGGAATCCTCCTGCCTCAGACTCCTCAATGCTGGGATTACAAGTGAGCACAAACACATTTAGGTATTTTCTTGCAGTCGATTTTCATCTCGAGTTACAGAACACATACAATATGAAACCTTTTTTTGTTTTTTCTGCAGAATCAACATTCTGTCAAAGTCAGTTCAACTTTTTTTTAAGTACACAGTACATGTATTCCTTCTTTTTAATTCCTAGTGCTGAGGATTGAACCCAGAGTCTCATGAATGCTTAATAAATACTTGACCACTGTGCTGTATTATTAGCCCCCTCTTTTTTCTTTTCTTTTGATTTTTTTGAGGTAGGGCCTCACTCTAGCCCAGGCTGGCCTTGAATTCACAGAGATCCTCCTACCTCTGCCTCCCAAGTGCTGGGACTAAAGGCATGCACCACATGCCAGGAACTAGCTCTCTCCGTTTTAGTTTTCAACAGGTAACCTATAGTCTTTAGCAGGCTCTAACAACCACATCACCTTTAGTGCCTAAGGACTAAAAGAAAGAGCTAACTCCAGTAGAGGACTAACTTTGAAGCCCCAAAGCAAGCCTGAGATTCACTTATTTGGCTGATATTTGTACATTCCAGATGCTGGATACACAGAAAACCACAGTCCAGAGATGGGTGTAACTCATGACAGCCATGCAAGGATATGCTATGAGAGGTGAGCACAGAGCTTTGGGGGACAAAACACTATGAGAACACAGTGGGGGAGGCACAGAACTCCAAGCAGGCTCCTCAGGAAAGCTGGTATGACAGGAATATTGAAACAGGGGCTGTATAGGAGAAAACTAGACAGAAGGATAAAGTAAGGAAGGGAGAAAGAAGAGCTGGGCAAGATACAAGATAAAGAATAGAAAAGAGGATCTTGTAAGCTACATCAGACAGTGGAAGCTTCATCCCAAGGGCAAAGGCTTTCAAAGAAGGAACACAGATTTCCCAGACGAAATGCTTATAGCTGTACAAAGAACTGGAAGGCAAGAAGAACAGCTGGGAGCTATTAGAGTGATCTAAGGTAGGGACAATGGAAAGAAATGGGTATCTTGGAGATACTAAGGAGATAGGTAGAGTCATCAAAATCTTTTTAAAAAGGAAATAGTGCCAGTAGTTCAACGTCTGTAAACTTTCTTACAATTACAAGAAAGTGATAAAGTAGGTCTACCTTCCTAATATACAGACCTCTTTGCCACTTTGGCTAGACCACTGGAGTCTTAAGGAACTAACTGGCTTCTTCCAACTAAAACACCAGCCTCCCAGATAAGACTGGGCGCTTTCACAGTGGTATGCTAAAGACCCAGGCTTTTTCAAAGTCTTTTTTTGTTGTTGTTGTTTTTCGAGGTAGGGTCTCGCTCTAGCACAGGCTGACCTAGAATTCACTATGCTGTCTCAGGGTGGCCTCAAACTCATGACAATCCTCCTACCTCTGCTGTGCTGGAATTAAAGGCATGAGCCACCACGCCTGGCCCAAAGTCTTTTTAAAAGAATACAAATACAGGGCTGGGGAGATGACTTAATGGTTAAGGTACTTGCCTGCAAAATCAAAAAACCCAGGTACGATTCCCCAGGACCTATGTAAGCCAAATGCACAAGGTGGTATATATGTCTGGAAGCCCTGACACACCTATATTCTCTATACATCTCTCTCTCTCTCAAATAACTAATTTAAAAAAATGAGCTGGAGAGATGGCTCAGCAGTTAAGACACTTGCCTGCAAAGCCTAACAACCCAGGTTCAATTCCCCAGTACCCAAACATGCATCTGAAGTTCATTTGCAGCAGTTGGAGGCCCTGGCACACCTATTCTATTGCTCTGTTTGCTTGCAAATTTTTTTTTTTTTTAATGAGGCAAAGGGGCTGGAGAGATGGTTCAGTGGCTAAGCGCTTGCCTATGAAGCCTATGGACCCCGGTTTGAAGCTTGATTTCCCAGGACCCACATAAGCCAGATGCACAAGGAGGCGCATGCATCTGGAGTTCATTTGCAGGGGCTGGAGGCCCTGGCGTGCCCATTCTCTCTCTACCTGCCTCTTTCTCTCTCTGTCTGTTGCTCTCTAATAAATAAATTAAAAAAAAAAAAAAAAAAAAAAGCAAAAGGCTGGGGCTGTAGTCCAGAGGCAGAATGCTTTCCTTAGCACTACAAAAATAAATAAATAAAGAGCAAAGAACAGTGTGTATAATGTGATCCCTTCTATATAACAACAAAGGAAATTAACACCCATTTATCCATACACACATACTATATACATACTCATAGACAATGGAAAGTCCCACAAGAAACCAAACAACAGCTGGGCATGGTGGCACACACCTTTAATCCCAGCACTTGGGAGGCAGAGGTAGGAGGATCACCATGAGTTTGAGACCACCCTGGGACTACATAGTGAATTCCAGGGTCAGCCTGGGCTAGACTGAGACCCTACTTTGAAAAAAAATACAAAAACAAAAACAAACAAAAAAACACTACTATCACTTCCAAGAACTGGGAGTCTAGTGGATCAAGTTCTGGTTTAGTTTTCTTTTGTTTTTATTTATACATTTGTAAGCACAGAGACACATAAAGAAACAGAAAGAGTAAGTGTGGGCATGCCGGGGCTGGTAGCCATTGCAAACAAATTCCAGAGGCATGCACCACTTTGTGCATCTGGCTTTATGTGAGTAGTAGGGAATCAAAACCAGGTCATTAGGCTTTGCAGGCAAGTGTCCTAACCATTGAGCCATCTCTCCAGCGTGCCCCCCCCCCTTTTAAGGAAATAAATAACAAAATCTTTAAATGAACAAACAAGTGCCACTTTGCCCAATCTGACAAAAGAAGCAACTTAAGCAAGCTCATTTCCTGGGAATATCCCCAATTAACCAATACTTCTAAACCAGGCCACTGTCCACCCTGCCGCCATGGTCAGTCACATACCTCTGTAAGTGGTAGATCTTGTGGGTGTACTGGCCTTTCTCACCGTCCTTCTCATAGGGCTCATTCACCAGGACCTCCACACCTTCACCTCCACCAGTTTCATTTTTACTGGCCTCAGCCACAGAATACAGCTGCCCCACTTGGTACTAGAGGAACAGAGAAACAGGCATTATTCTCAACAGTTGCACATGGGGCAGCTGCCAATCACTGTCATGCAGGAACTCCACCTGGGATTTCACACTCAGCCTTGCCAAATCTACCCAAAGCACCTGAGAATGCTGTTCCATGGCCTCTTCTTCTTTTCCTTCTTTTTGTTTTTTTCCCTCAAGGTAGAGTCGCACTCTAGCCCAGGCTGACCTGAAATTCACTATGTAGTCTCATGGTGGCCTTGAACTTACTGCAATCCTCCTACCTCTGCCTTCCAAGTGCTGGGATTAAAAGCATGCACCACCATGCCCCCCCCACTTTTTTTGGTTTCAGCATGTGCCATCATGCCCAGTCTCTTTTATTTACTTGCACTTATTAAAACTTCAAGAATGCTGAGCAAGAGCTCTCTACCACTGAGTTATATCCCTAACCCTCTTTTAACTTGATTTTTTTTTCCCCCTGAGGTAGAGTCTCACTTTAGCCGAGAGTGACATGGAATTCATTATGTAATCTCAGGGTGGCCTCAAACTCACGGAGATACTCCTACCTCTGCCTCCCACTGGGCTCCCCTCTTTAACTTTTTATTTTGACAATAACTTCTCAGTATCTTGCCCAGACTGGTCTTGAAACTGAGATCCTCTTGCTTCACTGCTACATAGCTGTACCACCAGGTCAGACCATGCCCTCTCTTTAGCCATCAGATGTGTTTTATTTCATCTATACACTCCAAAGTAGCTTTTGACCTGAACCCACTTCTGGTATTAAGATCCCAAAACAGGATTTGGGTTGGTTGCTAGCAATCTCTTTATCTCATTCAGGCGTGTGTGTGTGCTGCACTCATGTGTGCAGATGCATGCATCCCATGTGCATGTGCAGAAGCCAGAGAACAGTGAGTATCCTCTATCATCCTTCAACTTTATTTCCTTGAGACACAGTCTCTCACTGAATTGGAGCTGTCATTTTTTGGTCAAACTCCTGTCTCCATCCCTCCTCAGCACTAGAGGCACAGGCATGTGGGGTCATACTCAGCCTTATTTGGGGGGTAGGGGTAAGGCAGGCTCTTATTCCAGTCCAGCCTAACCTGGAACTCATTCTGTAGCCCCATGCTAGTCTCAAACACACGGCGATCCTCCTACCTGAGAATCCCAACAGCTACAGTTTAAGGTGTGCACCACTACGCCCAGCTGAAACGCTCAACTTTTTTTTTTCCCGTTTTTAATTCACTTTTAATATTCCATTCTATTTATTTGAGACTGAGAGGAAGAAGCAGAGAGAGGGAGGGAAACAGAGAGAATGGGCACACCAGGGCCTCTAGCCACTACAAACGAACTCCAGACACATGTGCCTCCTTGTACATCTGGCTTACATACGTCCTGTGGAATCAGACCTAGGTCCTTTGGCTTTGCAGACAAGTGCCTTAACCACTAAGCCATCTCTCTATAGCCCTTAATTCATTTTTTTTTTTTCAAGGTAGGGTCTCACTCTAGCCTAGGCTGACCTGGAATTCACTATGTAGTCTCAGGATGGCCTCAAACTCATGGTGATCCTCCTACTTCTGCCTCCGGAGTGCTGGGATCAAAGGCATGTGCCACCACGCCTGGCTCCTTAATGCACTTTTAATAGTATAAACCTCATTTAGTGAAATGCTCAACTTTTTACATGGGTGCTGAGGACTGAACCCAGGTCCTCATGCTTGTGCAGCATTTGCTCTTACTCACTGAGCCATCTTCCCAGCTCACTACTCTACTGTCTTTTTTTTTTTAATTTTTTATTTATTTATTTGAGAGCGACAGACACAGAGAGAAAGACAGGTAGAAGGAGAGAGAGAGAATGGGCGCGCCAGGGCTTCCAGCCTCTGCAAACCAACTCCAGACACGTGCGCCCCCTTGTGCATCTGGCTAACGTGGGACCTGGGGAACCGAGCCTCGAACCGGGGTCCTTAGGCTTCACAGGCAAGTGCTTAACCGCTAAGCCATCTCTCCAGCCCTCTACTGTCTTCTTTTTTGTAAAAAAATATTTTTACTTATTTATTTGCAAGCAGAGAGAGAAGACAGAGAAATGGGGACACCTCCAGCTGGTGCAAACAAACTCCAGATACATGGGCCATTTTGTACATCTGGCTTTACATGGGGACTGGGATTAAAGGCGTGGGCCACCACACCTATCTACCATCCCACTATCTTAAACAGACCCTAAACCCAAGCATAGTTCATGTTTTAATGTCAGACTCAAGAGAGTAAGATAGCAGGACTGCCATGAGTTTGAGACCAGCCTGGGCTACAGAGTAGGTTCTAGGCTCTAGCTACAGTAAAAGACTCTTAAAGCCAAAAGACTCAGGTCCGATTCCCCAAGACCCACGTAAGCCAGATACACAAGGTGCACATGTATCTGGAGTTCATTTGCAGGCCCTGGTGTGCCCATCTCCCCATCTGCTCTGTCTCCTGGCTCTCTCTCTCTGCCCTCTCTCCCCCAATTAAAAAAAAACGAAAATCAGAAAACAAAACAAAACAAAACAAAAATCAAACAGCCGGACATGGTGGCACATGCTTTTAATCCCAGTACCTGAGGGAGAGGTAGGAGGATTATTGCAAGTTTCAGGACAGTCTGGCCTAAAGTGAGACCCTACCTCAAAAAAAAGGGGGGGGGCTGGAGAGATGGATTAGCAGTTAAGGCGATTGCCTGCAAAGCCAAAGGACCTTGGTTCGATTCCCCAGGACACATGTAAGCCAGGTGCACAAAGTGGCACTTGCATCTGGAGTTCATTTGCAATGGCTGGAAGCCCTGGTGTGCCCATTCTCTCTCTGTCTCTCAGCCTTTTCCCCTCTCTCAAATAAATAAATAAAAATAAATAAATTTTTTTTTTAATTAGGGCTGAGAGAGAAATGGCTTAGTGGTTAAGGCATTTGCCTGCAAAGGCAAAGGACCTAGGTTTGATTCCCCAGGACCCATGTAAGCCAGATGCACAAGGTGATATATGCATCTAGAGTTCGTTTGTAGTGGCTGAAGACCCTCACACACCCATTCTATCTGCCTATTTGTCTCTCTCTCTCTCCAATACTGTGTGTGTGTGTGTGTGTGTGTGTGTGTGTGTGTGTGTATTTATTTATTTATTTTAATTAAACAAGCCAGATGCAGTGTCTCTAATCCCAGGACTCCTACAGCAAGATGAGAGGTGGAGACAGGAGAATCCTTGGAAACTTGTGGGCAAGCTAGACTAGCATCCACTGAGTGGATAACTTCTGCTGCAAAACCACCTCACATACTTGCTTCTTCTCCAGTGCTGGGCCTCTCCTTATCCTGCAAGGACCTCAGAGATGAGTATTTCAAGCAAGCTGGCATTCCAGATTCCTGGTAAGGCTGAAGCCAGTGTTCTAGCTTCCCATGTAAAAGAGTACAGATTCCTTCCCCAATCTGTGCTGGCCAAGGACCCCGTGTTGGCAGTTGTTAAGATAGCAAAAGCCTTGTTTTCCTTTATTTGGGTCACATGTCACCCTATCAAGTCACTAGACAAGATCACTGGCCTTCTCTGACCTCCTCAGGATAGCTTGGTATAGAACCAATGACCCAGGCAGCGCCCAGGCCTGGCTAGCCTGCCCATCTTTCTGAAAGAAGCTGTCTAGAGGGAAAATATGGTGAAGGGAGAACAGTGACTGAGTAGAAAGTCATGTGTATTACAAAGGATGCACCTTCCCCAGGGCTGCCTGTACCAACCAGGCCCAACAATTCAAGTAGCATAAGGAGATGATAGACTGACAAACCTGTTAGAGGTGGAGGTGACGCACCTCCTTACCCTCTCTTCTCCATCCCTAAACGCCTGGTACTCTTGGGGGTGAGACTGCCAGTCTCTCTCTAGGTTAAAGCAGCATGGCTGCACTTCTGGCATTATCACCCATACCACTGCCCACTAACACCACTGCCAGCAACAGCAAGACACAAAGCAACTTCCAGGGTTGCTTTGCCACATTTGCAACCCTTCTCCACAGCAGCTCCCTAAGCTCTGCAGGGAAATTTCTGGATAATGTCTGGAAGGCAAAGCAGTAGACCAGGACAATTCACTGCTCACCACGCAGCTGAAAGAGCCAAGTTTCCAAAGCAAAAACCTACTATGAAATGCCAAGGAAAGGCTCAGTTACTCCCATAAAAAGGAACATTTGTAGCTGGGCGTGGTGGCACACATCTTTAATCCCAGCACTCCAGAGGCAGAGGTAGGAGTATCACCGTGAGTTCGAGGCCACCCTGAGACTACATAGTAAATTCCAGGTCAGCTTGGACTATAGTGAAACTCTACCTCAAACAAAAAGAACATCATCTGGGTAAAAGCCATTCTCCTTGACCTTGCTAATCCTGAGGAGTATCTGTGCTGCCTCGATGCCCCATGGAAGCCTGAAATGTCCCTGTGCCTTTCCCATTCCCATCACTTGGCAAAGGCCCACTTCAAAGCCTTATCAAGTGGGTCAGGGTTTGGCTGAGCCAGGGCTTCCTAAGGAACAGCAGCAGGAACTGTATTGGGGAAGAGTCCTAAGGACACTGAATGACTGACTCAGCAAATCCTAAAAGGCAAGCTGGGGAGAGGGCCTGGTGGAGGGGACTGACTGCCAGCTGGCTAGCATCTTGGGGAGGGCCCCAGGCAGGCAGAGACGATGGTCTCCCTGGCCTCCCTTCAGCACAGGAAGCAGAGGGCAGGCTGTAAGAGGATCAGTCTGCTGGCTGGCATCTTCCCCTTTAATCTCTCTTGATATTCTGATCCTTTAATCCCAACAAGACAAGTGAGGCAGCTTTGTTAATCCAAAGGGGTAAAGAAGACTGGCACACGTGAGGGACACTTCACCTCAGAGTTCCTTTCACCACAGCTGCTCTGCATCCTGGGAAGGCTGCCACACTCAAGACTGGGTTGCAGTAAGGGTGAGGATCAAACCATGGAATTAGATAAGGAGACCTGGATTCTAGTCTCCAGGCTGAGGACAATGTTCCTTTGCCCTTGAGAGCTGTCTCCTTGCCCCATACATTAACACATTCAGTTAACCAAAACAGTCTGATGATCAGTGAGTGGAAACCTAGGAAGATACATGAAACATAATGAAAAACGGGTGGTGGTGCATGCCTGGAAGGAATCCCAGTAATAAGGAAGCTGAGGCAAGAGGACTACCATGAATCTGAGGCCACCCTGAGCTACACATGGGCTACCAGGCCAACTAATGCTACACAGAAAAATCCTGTCTCTAAATAAATAAATAAATAAATAAATAAAACCTGCTGGGCACACACTATAATCCCAGCACTCAGGAGACAGAGGTAGGAGGATCCTCGTGAGTTTGAGGCCACCCTGAAACTACATAGTGAATTCCAGGTCAGCCTGGGCTAGAGTGAGACCCTACCTCAAAAAAGAAAAAAAAAACAAAAACAAAACAAAACAAAAAAAAAACTAAATAAATAAACCAAAGTGCAAGAAAAATAGTATAGAGCTGTTGGCCCCACCCCTACAGTCCTGTCAGGGCAGATGCCACAGGAGAATGGTACCATGAATCTCTGTCCTGCCCACAGTGGGAGGTGGGCTGGCCTGAGGCAGGAACAGACACATCCATGTGGAACAACCAGGGCTTTTTCTTAATCTGCTACAGGATGCCTAGAAACCCAAGGCATTCCATGCCAAAAACTCAGGCCAACCAGAGCTAATTCTGCCCCAAAATATTGATTCAGGCCATCAGAATGATTTATAAAGACATGACCTTCTCTTTTCTCTCTGCTCCCCACCACACACCGAATCAGATGCTCTAAAATACTTAAGTCATGGCCTCCAATATGGGAAGTGAATCTCCCAGTCACATGATGTTGGGCTGTTCTCATGGGAACAGTGTGTCAGGATGGGGTTATTGACCAAGACTCAGAGAGGGTGGAACATTACTTATTTCTTCTTTAACCTCCCCATTCAAGAATTTCCTGATTTGGGCTGGGTAATAGATCAGTTGGTAGAGTTCTTGCCTGGCATACACAAAGCCCTAGGTTCAATCCCCATAACCCACATAAAGCAGGCATGGTGACACATGCCTATAATCCCAGCACTCAAGAAACAGAGGCGCCGGGCGTGGTGGCGCACGCCTTTAATCCCAGCACTAGGGAGGCAGAGGTAGGAGGATCACCGAGAGTTCGAGGCCACCCTGAGACTCCATGGCGAATTCCAGGTCAGCCTGAGCCAGAGTGAGACTCTACCTCGAAAAACCAAGAAAAAAAAAAAAAAAAAGAAAGAAACAGAGGCAAAGATACACAAGGGGGCACACGCGTCTGGAGTTCGGTTGCAGTGGCTGGAAGCCCTGGCACGCCCATTCTCTCTCTCTCCCTCTATCTGTCTTTCTCCCTGTGTCTGTCACTCTCAAATAAATAAATAAAAAATGAACAACAACAACAAAAAATTAAAAAAAAAAAAAAAGAAACAGAGGCAAGCTGGGCCTGGTGGCACACTCCTTTAATCCCAGCACTTGGGAGGCAGAGGTAGGAGGACTGCTCTGAGTTTCAGGCCAGCCTGAGACTAAATCCAGGCTAGCCTGGACTGAAGTAAGAACCTACCACAAAAACAAAAAATTCTGATCTGGAATTAAATCTTCAAATGAGTAGTTTCAACCCTGCCAGACCATCAAACTAACCAACCAGTACCTTATGAACAGATGAATCCTAACCATCGTTTCTTCCCAAGCTTTCACTCACTCAGCCCTGGCTCTAATTACCTTACCCTGTCTTGCCACTTCCTCAATGATACAGAAACACCATCACAAGTTTAAATCTGCCAAATGTCAATGTTCTCAAGGTGAAAGTTTCCCTCTCCTTCCACTCTTGACCATATCGTGAGAAATCAGAGTTCTGATCATTAGACTTTATTATAGAACAGCAAGGTAGGTGCTCTAGACAGCACTGGCCCTCATAGTCCACAGCACCCTCACACACATTCTCAGCCTTTGTTCCAGCAAGAAACTACCTGTAAAACAATCCATTCCATCCAAAACATCACATGAAAGGCATCCCACGTTCCTGGGAGATAGCTTCCTGATGGACCAATTTGAGTTTCAGAGCAAAGGACATGCGCTGGTCCTTCTGCTTGGCCTTTTGGTTTACAAAATCATCACTTTCACTGAGTGTGGCAAAGCACACCTGTCATCCCAGCACTCAGTAAGCTAAAATAGGAGGACTGCCATGGGTTCAAGGGCAGCCTGGACTAGAATGGGACCCTGCTTCAAAAAAAAACCAAAAATACAAAAAAAAAAACAAAAAAAAAACACAGGCCAGAGGCAGGAGGGTAGTGCACACCTACACCTTTAATCCCAGCACTTGGGAGGCAAAGGTAGGAAGATCACTGAGTTTGAAGCCAGCTTGAGACTAAATAGTGAATTCCAGGTCAGCCTGGGCTAGAGTGAGACCCTACCTCAAGAAAGAGGAGAGGAGAGGAAAACCATCACTTCCTATTTTTAATCACAGGAAGGCCCCCAAAGGAAGTGGGCAGACCTCCCTTCCCAAAGCTAACAGCTGTCAGCCCAGGCACCTGGTTCCTAGAACAGTGAATTTCAAGTGGTTCCATGGATTATACCATCTATCCGGGCAATTTCTCTTTTCCTCAGATTTCCCAGTCTTCTTTCAATCTCTCTCTCCTGCACACGTGCTCTCTCTCTCTCTCTGGTTGTTTTTTGTTTGTTTGTTTGTTTGTTTTTGTGTGTGTGTGTATGTGTATATGTATGTGTGTGTGTGTGTGTGTGTGTGTGTGTGTGTGTATGTGAAGTAGAGGCTCACTCTGTAGCCCAGGCTGGCCTATAATCTTCCTCTTTCAGTTTTCCCAGGGCTAAGATTACAAGCATGAGCCAATCTATTTTTAATCTACTGTTTTTTTGAGATAGAGACTCACTATATGCCCAAACTGTCTGCAAACTCCTGATTTCATGTGATTATCCTGCCTCAGCCTCCCAAGTAGCTGAGACTATAGGCATACGCTGCAGCACTGAACTTGGTCTCTTATCTGTACTTCTCAGAACATGTTCAAGCTCACCTCTGTCCCCATCTCTCATGTCTCCACAATACTACCATACATGGAGCCCACCACTACAGCCAGTCCTCTAGGGGGCCAGTGTATAACCATACCTCTTAGGTTCAAGAAACTTGTCAATTTGTCTCATCTAAAGAGTGCCATTGCCGGGTATGGTGGCGCATGCCTTTAATCCTAGTACTTGGGAGGCAGAGGTAGGAGGATCACCATGAGTTCAAGGCCACCCTGAGACTACATTCTAGGTCAATCTGGGCTAGAGTGAAACACTGCCTCAAAAAAAACACAAATAAATAAAGAGTGTCATTGGGGAAGGGAGCCAGAGAGATGGCTTCGTGAACGTACTTGCCTGGGAAGCCTAACGACCCAAGTTCAATTCCCCAGTACTCACATAAGCCAGACAGATGCACAAGGGAGTTTATCTGCAGTGGCTGGAGGCCCTGGTACACTCGTGCTCACTCTCTCTTTCCTTCTCTTGCTCTCAAATAAATAAATATTTTTTTTTTAAGTGCCATGAGACCAGGAGTGGTGGCACACGCCTTTAATCCCAGCACTCAGGAAGCAGACGTAGGAGGATCACGGTGAGTTTGAGGTCACCTGAGAATACATACTAAATCCAAGCCAACTTGGGCTAGAGCAAAAGCCTACCTCCAGAAAAAAAGAGGATTGGAGAGATGGCTTAGCAGTTTAGGTGCTTGCCTATGAGGCCTAAGGACCCAGGTTTGATTCCCCAGTACCCATGTAAGCCAGATGCACACGGGGACACATGCATCAGGAGTTCTCTTGCAGTGTCTAGAGGCCCTGGAGCACCCATTCTCTGTCTGTCTGTCTCTCTCTCAAACAAATAAAAAAAATTTAAAAAGAAGGCTGGAGAGATGGCTCAGTGGTTAAGATGCTTGCCTGCAAAGCCTAATGATCTGGGTTCAATTCACCAGTACACATGTAAAGCTAGATGCACAAAGTGGTGCATGCACCTGGAGTTTGTTTGCAGTGGCTAGAGGCCCTAGTGTACCCATTCTCTCTCTTTTCTCTCTCTCTCTCTCTCTCTCTCTGCCTGCAAAATATATAAATAATTTTTTTTTTCAAGGTAAGGTCTCGTTCTGGCCCAGGCTGACCTGGAATTAACTATGTAGTCACAGGGTGGCCTCAAACTCACAGTGATCCTCCTACTTCTGCCTTCCAAGTGCTGGGAGTAAAGGGGTGTGCCACCACACCCAGCTCTATAAAATATTTAAAAAAAGAGTGCCACCAGCTTTGTTGGCCTGCTTCCATTTCTCAAAGGTCCAGCTCCTATATGTGAAGGTTATCACAGGTACTTCCCTTCTGGTCCTGAAGGAAAGAGGGATGGAGCCATGGCTGAGGGCATCATACTGGCCTTTGAGTTTCACTAGAGCTGGGGTGGGACCTGTGGATTGAGAAGGAAGCAAAGAGCAAGCTGCACCAGGAAAACAGAGTAGAGGAAGTTCAGAGGAAGGGTGGGACTAGGGAGGCTCCAGGGCACTGTTCTGCGGTCCAAGAGACCAGCTCTGAGTCAGCACGGCCTATGAACTTTCTTCTGGCAAATGCAGCCAGACCCATACACATAAGAGCTGTCTGACACAGGAGCCATAAAAGGACAAAGGGCAAACCAAACCCATTTGTCACTCCCTGCCCTCTGTGAAAGCAGGGTTCTGTGTCTTGTGCCTTGATCTCTCCGACAGTCACCTAGTGTGGTTAGGGACTCAACATGTTCTGCCCTGCTGGTTTGTTGTACAAACAGAGCCATTCACACTTCTCAGCACAGTCACGGAGGTCCCAGAAATGTAGACACTTCATTTCACCAATAACATGTCTCAAACAGTCAGTCCCAGTCCCAAGCAGGTAAAGAGTTAGATAGTTTCAAAGCCATCCACCAAGCCAACATGTGAGGCAGGTTGTACTCAGCTGCCCAGTTCCACTACAGAAGTGTCTTCCTTCCACTGAAAGTAGCACCAGTTATCTGTACACTGGTTACATCTCTACATTAAAGCAAGTATGAAACCTACATGATCGGTATGACCACTCCCAGCCCAAGTAAGCCAATGGTCACAAGCACTTATGTACAACTATGGATGAAAGAGAAAAAGGACTTACCTCATCTACAGACACAGGTAGGATGACTCGACTACAAGAGAGGGAAAAGACAGTATCAACTTCAGGCTCTAAAACCTGCCCAAGACTCTTAAAGCATTGCCTAGGCATGGTAGTCAGTGTTCTGTTACTATGATACTGATGGGAACCCAAAAGGGAATGGCCCTCTGAGTGCTTCAATGATAGGACCCTTTGTGCCCATCTAGAAGCCTGTGATTCAGGGCAAACCCGAATCGCCCACAAGCTACTTACTTCTCAGGCCACTAACTCACATTTGGAGCTGTCTTCTCCTGTTCCCTCACCCATCTCTTCCCCAGGGCTTGCTAATGTACTTGGGAAAGCAGAGATGTAGAGGGGGAGATGGCAGCAAGAACTTGCTTGCAAGACTAGTGACCCAAGTCCAATTCCCCAGCACCCACATAAAGCCAGACACACAAAGTGACACATGCATCTGGAGTTTGTTTGCAGTGGCAAGAGGCTCTGGAGCACCTATTCTCTTCCTTTCTCTCTCCCTCTCACATAAATAAATGAAAATTAAGGGGCTAGAGAGGCAGCTCCATGGTTAAAGGCACTTGCTTGCAAAGCCTGATGGTTTGGATTTGATTCCCCAGTACCCACATAAAGCCAAATGCACAAACTAGTACATGCATTGTCTATAGTGGCAAGAAGGTCCTGGACGGCCCATTCTGTCTCTGCCTTTTTCTCTCTCTCTCAAATAAATAAATAAATAAATCTTTAATTTTAAAAAAGAGAGGTAAACAGAGAAGGACCCACCCTGATGAGGATTCAGACCCAAAGAATTAGACCCTGAGGATTTACAACTTCCCAAGAACAGCTCTCAACAGGCTAGGAAGGGGCCAAATTCCCTACAGGCTTAATGACCCTAAGAGCAGGCACAAACGTTACAATGCAAGCTTCTACTATGCAGCTCCAAAAACAAGCACTCAACTTGCATTTTGACCTCCAAAATCTGTCCAAAGGCACTCGAACTTTCTTTTCTTCTCCACTTTGATGACCTCCAATTGCTGAAGATCCCACAAATAAACTAATGGAGAAACCATAGCCAGTCTGTGGCCATACCTCCCTGATGGTGCCCGATCTCATCTGATCTCAGAAGCTAAGCAGGGTCAGGCTTGGTTAGTACTTGTATGGGAGAGGGAAAAAAAAAAAAAGTCCCAAAGAGAGTCAGAACTCCAGAAAGTTAAGGACTATTGGCACTTTTCAGGTGTCTTACATCTCTACCACATTAATGGCCCACCCCCAGTCTACTGTTGTTTAAAGTCAAACACCTCAGAGAAAAGGTGTCTTGGTTGGACTCTGAAAAGTCAAGTCAGTTCCCAAGATGAGGTTCAGTCCTCAGAGCCTTGCTGGAACCTGCTGGGCCCTTGGGCGTCTTGTATGCTTGCTTGGTGAAGCATGAGCACAGCCCATCGTCCCTCCTAGGCAGAGGGGTCAGTCATGGCTCCTTGCTCCAGACTACTAAATAGCTCACTTTTTTTTTTTTTTTTTTTAGTTCTACCAAGTTCTCCCAGGAAGCAAGAAGCAAGAAAGCAACACAGCAAAACCCAGGCACCAAGCAGAAAAAGTAACAGGAAAAACAAAATGGGCTCCAGCTCTTCGTAGCTTGCTAACTCCCTTCCTACAGAAGGTCTCAAATAATGTAAACCCTCCCATTAGAGAAAGCCAGTGGTGCAGAAACACACTCCCAACTTGGAGGCCAGAATTTCTGCACCCTCAGAAGAAACTTCCTAGAAAACAATAAGCCTTTTATCTTCAAGAACACAGCAAAAGTCACATCCAAGAGTTTGCAGAAATCAAATCAGGGAGAATCCTGTTGAAGGAAGTGTCAAAACAGAAGAAAAAAAAAAAAATCACCAGGGATACCCTCCAGACCAAGCCTCCACCCAAAAGACTGGTATGGGCAGTCCCTTACAGTAGGCTCTAAGGCTGCTTCCATTACAGCCGCACAGCCAGACATTCCCCCGCTGGTCCTTGGAAACACAACCACTTCAGCAGCAATAGGGGACAATTCCAAAGCAGAGGGCCACAGAAACACAGCCAGGCTGAGACTGAAGCCTTGCTGCCTGTAGTGTGACCTTCACTCGCACCCTTCCCTGAGCTGCAGCACTGCAGCCTCAGCCAAGTATCTCAGATGCCCCCTTTCCCTCTGTCCCCTGCCCAGGAAAGCAGACAGGGGCACAGTTGGTCAGGAATTCAGGATCCCCAGCATCTCGAGCCTTTCCCTGGGAGGCTTCAAGGGGAGAACAAAGAATGAAAAAGGAGTGCCTGCCTCCCATACTCATTCAGATGTCTTCTGCAGGGCCTGACCTTCTTTTCAAAATTACACGTTTCTACAGACTACAGGATTCATAGGAGACTAGAAAAAATGATCTCAAAAAAATGGGGAAAGCCTTTTTGCTTGGACACTGAGGAGTAAACTTCAAAATGTACTAAATTCTCCTTGCAGAATGTTGGCACCCTGGAGTTCTTGCTCTCCACATATAAAGCTCTGACCTATGACCATCTTAACATCGTACTGGACAAGAGAAGCCACAGAGCCTCCAAATAATGTTCTTTACGTGAAGTGTCAAACCTGGGTGACACCTGGGTTTCTACTTCGTCATCCAAACTGCACACCATGTCCTCAATGTCCTCAACACCTTCAAGGAGCAAGCCAGGTGGTAACGGACAAAGTGCCTTCACTGACAACAAGGAAAGAGCGCTTTGCATACCTGCCTGGTCACGAAAAGAGTTCCACAAGTTTCTCTCTACTTGGACATTTCTCACTTTGAGACTTCGGTGGCTTCTGTCCCAACGCTGTCCACTTGCCCTCCCCTCCAGGTAGCACAGTTTCACTGTAAATTCTGTACACACACATCCAATCTCTCCTGGGGAGGAGAGAAAACTCCTGGGATGCTTTGGGTGGAGTGGTGGAGTTCTGGAATGTTTACTTGGAACCATGAGCTTCAGGGATGGGTCACCTTGTATCTGAAAATTTTAGCAGTCCAAACAGCCCACCTGTCAACCAATCCCCAGGATTTCAGGAGCAATCCCATCTATCTCCCAAAACTCTTAACCCCCCCCAAAAAAATCAACAGTCCCTCACCCCCAAGGCATTACCTAAGAACTCATTCACTGTTTCTCTTCAATTAATGGCTATGGGAAACCTCCTCAATTCCTCCAAGCAATTTCTCCCTCTCTTTGCACCAAGACCCAGAGATATCCTCTAGAGATAGGATGCCCCTACCCCTGTCTACCTCCTCCAATCACAGGTACATTCATTCACAAACTTCCTGTCTTTCTGGGCTGTCCTCTACCCTAGCTTCCTGAATTCTCCATCACTGTAACTCCTTCATATCACTTCTGGCCTTACTTTATCACCCAAGTGTCCCCAAGTCCTGTAAGTTTTATCCAAAAACCTCCTCTTCTGCACTTGGGCACCATGACACTAAAGCACCACCATCTCACCCCCCCCTCATCCCCATGATTTAGCTGTCTTCTCCTGTCACCCAAGCCTGACCCTGATTCCTTAGTCCTTTTGCTACAACAAATTATTACAATCCTCCCTAAGGCAGTCTCCACCCATGCCCCAGGTTTCCCTCAGCACCCCTCACCATCACCTCCACTTCGTTCCAGAAGCTGTCTTATCTGATGTCCTGCCCCTCAGCCCTCAAACCTCTCCCCACCATCAGCCAGCTCACCGGCGGCGCTGCCTGCCCTTGTCCCACAGCTCCCTGGTCCCTCGGAAAACTCCTCAGGCCCTCCTGCAGTCCTGGCTGGCACCTTCATCTCTCTCAACACCCACTGTAGACCACGCCATCCTAGAGCTAATGCTCACATGGGTGGTGGGGGGGGGGCGGCGAGGAAGGGGTCACCCTCCCCATGCTGTGTTGTGGCACTCACTTGTCAATTTGACCCAAACCTTCTCAGGCCCTCTCTGGCCCTCACTGGTCCTCGGTCTCCTCTCTGGCCTATTCGTCCCTCCCTGTTCCTCGAACCCCACCTCAGGGCTTTCCCGGCTCTCTCGAGCCCCCAGCCCAGGCCCTGTCCAGCTCCAAAGTCTCCCTCCACCCCTACTGGACGGCCCATCAGCCCATGCCCTGCGCCGAGCCATCGGGGTCCCAGGTCGTCATCCCCGACCCTCCCTTCACCGTCGCTTCCGCACAGGCGAGCAGACACTCACTACTCCTTGAGCAGCACCATGTCGCTCGGCGCGCGGCTCGGCGGCTGCCCGCTGCCCGCCCGGCCTCCCGCCTGCTTCCCGGCGGCCGCTCTTCCCGTGGCCCGGCCCGGCCTGGCTGCCTGTGCGCCTTCGTCGTGGTCTGCTCTGTTCCCGCCGCCCTCGCTGCGGTCGCCGCGCGGGCTCCAGTCGCCCCGGCCTCGCCACCTCCCGCGCCGCTGCCGACGCCGCCCGCTCGTCCGCCCGCCCGCCGGGAGCTCCGGTTCCGCAGCGCCGCGCGGGGGCGGGGCGTCTCTGCGGCAACCGGAGCGTCAGACGCAGCGGTGCGCGCTGACCTCAGCTCTGGGGCGGGGCCTCCGCTCCTCGCCCCGCCCCCTCGAGACCCCGCCCCTTTCTCCCTTAAATGAGCTGCGGCTCCGGCGCTCGTGTCCGCCGCGGAGGTGGGCCCGGGGCCGTTCGGAGGCGCCGCTGATCTAGGTATCTGGTGTGAATGCCCGCTCTTATGGAGCAAGAACTGATGATGTACCGCTATGATTGGACTTCCCTGGAGGATGGTGTGATCCAAGAAAAAGTGTGTCAAGCCGGGCGTGGCGACTCACACCTTTAATCCCAGCACTCGGGAAGCAGAGGTAGGAGGATCGCTGTGAATTCGAGGCCAGCCTGAGAATACATAGTGAATTCCAGGTCAGCCTGGACTAGAGTGAGATCCTACCTCGAAAAACCAAAATAATGATGATAATAATAATAATAAACTGGACATGGTAGTGCATGCCATTAATCCCAGCACTCGGGAGGCAGAGGTAAGAGTATTGCTGTGAGTTCGAGGCTGCCCTAAGAATAGAGTGAATTTCAGATCAGTCTGGGTTAGAGTGAGACCCTACTTGAAAAACCAAAAAATAAAATAAAATAAAATAAATCCTGAGACTACATAGTGAGTTCCAGGTCAGCCTGAGCTCGGGTAAGGCCCTACCTCAAAAAAACAAAAGGGGAGAAAAAAAAAAAAAAAAAGAAGAAAGAAACCGGGTATGGTGGCGCATGCCTTTAATCCCAGCACTTGGGAGACAGAGGTAGGAAGATCACCATGAGTTCAAGGCCACCTTGAGACTACATAGTGAATTCCAGGTCAGCCTGGACTAGAGTGAAACCCTACCTTGAATAACAAAAAAAAAAAAGAGAAAAACAAAAATAAATAAAAATTAAGCATGCTTTTATTTAATTTTTTTGGGGGGGAGTTTATTTTGGCTTACAGACTCGAGGGGCAGCTCCATGATGGCAGTGGAAAACAATGGCATGAACAGAGGGTGAACATCATCCCCTGGCAACATAAGGTAGGCAATAGCAACAGGAGAGTGTGCCAAACACTGGCAAGGGGACACTGGTTATAATACCCATAAACCTGCCCCAACAATACACTCCCTCCAGGAGGTGTTAATCTCCATCAGCTGGGAACCTAGCATTCAGAACACCTAAGTTTATGGGGGACACCTGAATCAAACCATCACACTCTGCCTCCCAGGTGCTGGGATTAAAGGTGTGTGCCACCATGCCTGGCTATTTTTATTCTAGCTCCTGGGCAAGTGTCTGGGCCTCTGAGCTTCAGTTTCCCTCCTGTTGGCAGCATCTTCGATGACTGCTGAGGGTACTGGGGTGGGTAGTAACTCTGTACGCTTACTCTTTATGTATTTATTTACTTATTTGCAAGCAGAGAGAGGCAGAGAGACACATATACAGAGAAAGAGAATGGGCACACCAGGGCCTCTAGCTACTGCAAATGAACTCCAGATGTATGAGCCACTTTGTGTACTCGCTTTACATGGGTACTGGGGAATTGAACCCTGGATATTAGGCATTGTGGGAAAATGCCTTAACCACTGAACCACCTCCCCAGCCCCTATCTGCTCTTTCTTTCTTTTTTTTTTTAATTTTTATTAACATTTTCCATGATTACAAAATATATCCCATGGTAATTCCCTCCCTCCCCACCCCCACACTTTCCCATTTGAAATTCCATTCTCCATCATATTACCTCCTCATTACAATCATTGTAATTACATATATACAATATCAACCTATTAAGTATCCTCCTCCCTTCCTTTCTCCACCCTTTATGTCTCCTTTTTAACTTACTGGCCTCTGCTACTAAGTATTTTCATTCTCACGCCGAAGCCCAGTCATCTGTACCTAGGATCCACATATGAGAGAGAACATGTGGCGCTTGGCTTTCTGGGCCTGGGTTACCTGACTTAGTATACTACTTTCCAGGTCCATCCATTTTTCTGCAAATTTCATAACTTCATTTTTCTTTACTGCTGAGTAGAACTCCATTGTATAAATGTGCCACATCTTCATTATCCACTCATCTGTTGAGGGACATCTAGGCTGGTTCCATTTCCCAGCTATTATAAATTGAGCAGCAATAAACATGGTTGAGCATGTACTTCTAAGAAAATGAGATGAGTCCTTTGGATATATGCCTAGGAGTGCTATAGCTGGGTCATATGGTAGATCAATCTCTAGCTGTTTTAGGAACCTCCACACTGTTTTCCACAATGGCTGGACCAGATTGCATTCCCACCAGCAGTGCAGAAGGGTTCCTTTTTTTCCACATCCCTGCCAACATTTATGATCATTTGTTTTCATGATGGTGGCCAATCTGACAGGAGTGAGATGGAATCTCAATGTAGTTTTAATCTGCATTTCCCTGATGACTAGTGATGTAGAACATTTTTTAGATGCTTATATGCCATTCGTATTTCTTCCTTTGAGAACTCTCTATTTAGCTCCATAGCCCATTTTTTGATTGGCTTGTTTGATTCCTTATTATTTAACTTTTTGAGTTCTATGTATATCCTAGATATTAATCCTCTATCAGATATATAGCTGGCGAAGATTTTTTCCCATTCTGTAGGTTGCCTTTTTG
Source organism: Jaculus jaculus (assembly GCF_020740685.1). Classification (NCBI taxonomy): domain Eukaryota; kingdom Metazoa; phylum Chordata; class Mammalia; order Rodentia; family Dipodidae; genus Jaculus; species Jaculus jaculus. Next base: position 82,861,032 of record NC_059110.1, on the reverse strand, counting down.
CTTTTTTCACTGTGTCCTTTGCGGTGCAAAATCTTTGTAATTTCATTAGGTCCCAGTGGTTAATCTGTGGTTTTATTGCCTGAGCAATTGGGGTTGTATTCAGAAAGTCTTTGCCAAGACCAATATGTTGAAGGGTTTCCCTTACTTTTTCCTCTAGCAGTTTCAAAGTTTCCCGTCTGATGTTAAGGTCTTTAATCCATTTGGACTTAATTCTTGTGCATGGCGAGAGAGAAGAATCTATTTTCATCCTTCTGCAGATATTTATCCAGTTTTCAAAACACCATTTGCTGAAGAGGCTGTCTCTTCTCCAGTGAGTATTTTTGGCATTTTTATCGAATATCAGGTGGCTATAGCTACTTGGGCTTACATCTGGGTCCTCTATTCTGTTCCACTGATCTACATGTCTGTTTTTGTGCCAGTACCATGCTGTTTTTGTTACTATGGCTCTGTAGTATAGGTTAAAATCAGGTATGTTGATACCACCAGCCTCTTTTTTGTTGCTCAGTATTATTTTAGATATTCGAGGTTTTTTGTGATTCCAAATGAATTTTTGGATTGTTTTTTCTATTTCCATGAAGAAAGCCTTTGGAATTTTGATAGGGATTGCATTAAATGTGTAGATTGCTTTAGGTAAGATTGCCATTTTCACAATATTGATTCTTCCAATCCAGGAACAAGGGATGTTTCTCCACTTTCTAGTGTCTTCTGCAATTTCTCGTTTGAGTGTTTTAAAGTTCTCATTGTATAGATTCTTTACTTCCTTGGTTAGGTTTATTCCAAGGTATTTTATTTTTTTTGATGCAATTGTGAATGGGAGTGATTCTCTGATTTCATCCTCTGTGTGTTTGTTGTTAGCATATATGAAGGCTACTGATTTCTGTGTATTTATTTTGTATCCTGCTACATTGCTGTAGGTTTTGATCAGCTCTAACAGCTTGCTAGTAGAGTCTTTAGGGTCCTTTATGTATAGAATCATGTCATCTGCAAATAATGATAACTTGATTTCTTCCTTTCCAATTTGTATCCCTTTTATGTGTGTCTCTTGCCTTATTGCTATGGCTAAGACTTCCAAAACTATATTAAATAGAAGTGGGGACAGTGGACACCCTTGTCTTGTTCCTGATTTTAGTGGAAAAGCTTCCAGTTTTTCCCCATTTAATAATATGTTGGCTATAGGCTTGTCATAAATAGCCTTTATTATATTGAGATATGTTCCTTCTATTCCCAGTCTCTGTAGGACTTTTATCATGAAGGGATGTTGGATTTTGTCAAATGCTTTCTCTGCGTCTAATGAGATAATCATGTGATTTTTGTCCTTCAACCCGTTTATGTAATGTATTACATTTATAGATTTGCATATGTTGAACCATCCCTGCATCTCTGGGATAAAGCCTACTTGGTCAGGGTGAATGATCTTTTTGATATACTCTTGTATTCTGTTTGCCAATATTTTGTTGAGAATTTTTGCATCTATGTTCATGAGGGAGATTGGTCTGTAAGTTTCTTTTTTTGTTCTATCTTTGCCTGGTTTTGGTATCAGGGTGATGCTGGCCTCATAGAAGGAGTTTGGTAGAATTCCTTCTTTTTCTATTTCCTGGAAAAGCTTAAGAAGCAATGGTGTTAGCTCTTCCTTAAAAGTCTGGTAAAATTCAGCAGTGAATCCATCTGGGCCTGGGCTTTTTTTAGTTGGGAGATTATTGATAACTGTTTGGATCTCCATGTTTGTTATAGGTCTATTTAAGTGATTAATCTCATTTTGATTTAATTTAGGTAGGTCATATATATCAAGGAAATCATCCATTTCTTTCAGATTTTCATACTTTGTGGAGTATATGCTTTTATAGTATGTCCCTATGATTTTTTGAATTTCTCTGGAATCTGTTGTGATGTTACCTTGTTCATCTCTGGTTTTATTAATTTGTGTCTCTTCTCTCTTTCTTTTGGTCAGATTTGCTAAGGGTTTATCAATCTTGTTTATCCTTTCAAAGAACCAACTCTTTGTTTCATTGATTCTTTGGATTTTTTTTTTTTTTTTTTTTTGGTTTCTATTTCAGTAATTTCTGCCCTAATCTTTATTATTTCTTCCCGTCTACTGATTTTTGGTTTGCCTTGTTCTTCTTTTTCCAAGGCTTTAAGGCGAAGCATTAAGTCGTTTATTTGCGACCTTTCTAATTTCTTTTTTTTTTATTATTTTTTTTTATCTTTTATTTATTTATTTGAGAGCGACAGACACAGAGAGAAAGACAGATAGAGGGAGAGAGAGAGAATGGGCGCGGCAGGGCTTCCAGCCTCTGCAAACGAACTCCAGACACGTGTGCCCCCTTGTGCATCTGGCTAACGTGGGACCTGGGGAACCGAGCCTCGAACCGGGGTCCTTAGGCTTCACAGGCAAGTGCTTAACCGCTAAGCCATCTCTCCAGCCCTCTAATTTCTTAATATAGGCACTTACGGCTATAAATTTACCTCTTAGAACTGCCTTCATTGTGTCCCAGAGATTTTGGTATGTTGTGTTCTCATTATCATTTGACTCTATAAATTTTTTGATTTCCTTTTTGATTTCTTCATTGACCCACTCATCATTTAGTAGTGTATTGTTTAGTTTCCATGATTTTGTGTATGCTCTATAGGCTTTCTTGCTACTGATTTGTAGTTTAATTCCATTGTGGTCAGATAGAATGCAAGGAATTATTTAAATTTTCCTGAATTTGTTAAGATTTGCTTTGTGTCCTAATATATGGTCTATTTTAGAGAATGTTCTATGTGCTGCTGAAAAGAATGTATATTCTGCAGCCTTTGGATGAAATGTCCTGTATATATCTGTTAGGTCCATTCCTTCTATGACCTCATTTGGTCCAGATGCCTCTCTGTTTATTCTTTCCCTGGATGACCTGTCAATTGATGAGAGTGGGGTGTTAAAGTCACCCACCACCACTGTGTTTGGTGTTATCTGTGACCTTAGTTCTAATAGTGTTTGTTTGACAAATTTCGGAGCCCCCATGTTAGGTGCATATATGTTTAGGATTGTAATGTCCTCCTGTTGGAGTGTACCCTTAATCAATATAAAGTGACCTTCCTTATCTTTCTTGACTAACGTTGGACTAAAGTCTACCCTGTCTGATATTAGGATAGCAACCCCTGCTTGTTTTCTAGGCCCATTTGCTTGAAACACCGTCTTCCAACCTTTCACCCTAAGATAATGTCTATAATTCTGACTTGTTTTTCTTTATTATTTCTATTTCCCTATTTATGTCTTGTATTGCCTTCTTTATTTCATTAAATTGGTGTCCTGCCTCTTCTTTGATTCCTTTGATTTCCTCTTTGATTTCCTCTTTGATTTCTTCTTTGATTGTTTTCATGTGTTCTTTGACCTCTTTGAACATATTTATAATTATTCTTTTGAACTCTTTCTCAGGCATTTCCTCTAACTCTTTCTCACTGGAGGACATTTCTGATGCATTAATACTTTTAGGTGGATTTATATCATCTTGCTTTTTAGTGTTTCTTGTGTTATAATGCATATATTTTTGCATCTTGGATTAAGTTAATGCTTAGATTTTCTAGCTAGCTGTGTATTCTTAGCTGTATCAATTGATTTGATGTAATATATTTTCAGGGTAGGACCTTAAGGTGTTAGGTGTGGCTCTTAAGACTCTCAGAGTATCTACAAAGATGTTCTTAGGGGTTGAGTTTCCCTGCTATAGGAATATTCAAGCAGGCTGAGTGGAATAAAATACAGGTAGATTCTAAAATTTAACCAAACACTGTACACATTCAATCAAAAACAGCCCGAGTATGTATGCAAGAGTAGTTATTATAACGACCAGATCCTCTATCAACAAAGAGGTTAAGATTTCTGGTCTGTTGAGGGATCCAAGTCAGCTTGTGACCAAGTGAGACCCTTCCCTGGTGCAATCCCAATTACCTTGGATGATTTTGGTCTCAGTCAAGTTGCTGCCTGGGTCGTCGGGCTGCTGTTCTGATTTCTGGAGCTGGGCACTTGCTTTTCCTGCGGGGCAAACTGAGCCGCTGCTGCTGCCTCTGCTGCTGCTGTAGCTGCCACTGCTGGAGCCACCACTGCTGCTGAAGCTGCTGCTGCTGTGTCCACTGCAGCTGCTCGCCCTGAAGCTGCTGCTGCCACGTCTGCCGCTGCTGCCACTCCTGGGTCTGCTGCTGCTGGGGCCGCTGTTACTGGTGCTGGAGCCGCTGATGTTGCTGCCGAACTCTGCTCCTGCTTGGGCCCTGCTGTCAGCCCAAGTTGGCGTGGCCGGGTCCCGGGCCGCTGCTCTGTTCGCCGGAGCTGGGTTCAGGCGTTGGGGGAGGGGAGGGAGCCGCAGCTGCTCTGGTTCTCTTGCTGCTCCAAGCGTTCTTCTACCTCGCGGTCTGCTCCTCCACTGCTCGCTGCCGCTCTCCCCTCACGTGTCCCGAGTTGCGGAGAGCGCGGTGTGAGGGGAAAATCCCGCACCTGGCTTTTCCTGCGGCTCGAGCCGAGTCTGGCGGCTTTCTGGTGCGCCGCGACTTCGGCGGTTGGCCAAGCTGCCGGAGCCGCTTTTCCCGCCTGTGCAGGCTCTGGATGCTCTGGAACTCTTCTACTTCTCTGCTGCCACTTCAATTTCCTATACACCTCACTTTTTAGTAAAAGTGTGTATTTTGCTGAGTTTTTTTGGTCTTTTTCCCCCCTAGGCTGCTTTGGCGTGGTACCTACGCCGCCATCTTAACTGGAAGTCTCCTAATTTAATTATTTGAGAGAGAGAAAGAGGCAGAGAGATAGAGCACGCCAGGGCCTCCAGCCACTGCAAACGAACTCTAAGCGCATGCACTCCCTTGTGCATGTGGCTTATGTGGGTCCTAGAGAATTGAAACAAGGTCCTTTGGCTTTGCAGGCAAATGCCTTAACCGCTAAGCCATCTCTCCAGCCCCTAATGCATGCTTTTAATCGCAGCACTCTGGAGGCAGAGGTCGGAGGATCTCTGTGAGTTCTAGACCACCCTGAGATTGCATAGTGAATTCCCTTCTCAACTCCACTGCAAGGTCATGGATATACAGGCCATTTTGTGAATGGAAGAGTGCATTGTAAGGAGTCCTACCCTTCCTTTGGCTCTTACATTCTTTCCACCACCTCTTCCACAATGGACCCTGAGGCTTGGAAGGTGTGATAGAGATGTTTCAGTGCTAAGTACTCCTCTGTCACTTCTTTTCAGCACGATGGTACCTTCAAGATCCCTTGCCATCTGAAAAGAGAATTTTTTTAACCAAAAGTGAGAGTAGCATTAATATATGGTTATGAACATTAAGAGCAGTTTGGTAGGCATAATATGTACATTTAGGCAGAAACCATCAGTCGTTACACCCCCAGGACTCATGACTTCCCTGTCATAGGTTTTCAGGAGCAGACATATATTCCTGTGGAGTGGACCTCCACAAAGGATATGCACCGCCTTTGTACTGGCTCTCTCCAGGAAGTAACCAGATCTTGCCCTCTGGGAACATGTATCTAGTTTGGGAAACTACATTTACTCATTCACTCAATAAATATTGATTGACACCTGTTCCTGTCCTGAGTCTTTTTCTTGGCACTTGGGATCCAGAAGTGACAAAAGAAAACAAGATCCACAGGGAGTGGTGGTGCATGCCTTTAATCCCAGCACTCGGGAGGCAGTGGTAGGAGGATTGCCCTGGGTTCAAGGCCACCCTGAGACTACATAGTGAATTCCAGGTCAGCCTGAGCTAGAGTGAGACCCTACCTCGGAAAACCAAAAAAAGGAAACAAGATCCTCTGCCTTGCTGAGTAGAGGGAAACAATATAAACAGATGCTGGTGTGGTTTTTCTCAGTGACATGTGTAACGAGGGAGCTGAATTGGGTGACTGGACTTGGTGGGAGGCCTTTAGTCAGTGGTCACAGTCATGGCAGACCCTCGAAGGAAGCTATGTGTGTGGCCTGAAAGTCAGGAATTACTGCAAAGTAATTGATACAGGAGGATGACTGTTCTGGGTACAGGGGAAAATGCAAAAACACCAAACAATCAGCAGAATGCATGAGGCTCAGCTCCACCCTCCAGGTGCTCATGGAGAGAGCTTGTCCCTGCAAGAAACAGTCACTAGCAACTCCAAGTGACCGTGTGTGACTCAAGGATCGGTGCCAAGGAAGGTTTGAGGTTTGAGAAGGCGTGGGAGGCAATTTGAGCTAGGGAAACTCAGAGGCATGGGTGCCAGTCAGGTGCAGCTGAAGGCCTGCAGGTGACAGTGTATGGAAAATGATGTGGCCTAAGGTGGGGCTGAGCTCAGGGCCTGAGTGCCAAGCCACATACTCCGTTTCAGGAGCCAGGGAGCCATTCGAGGACTTTAAGGAACCTCCTAACTCCCTGCTTAGATTCAACTATAATGGGGATTTTGCCACAACTGCTGCTGCTTTTCTCTCCTGAAGAGCTTCAAAGCAGACATCAGGTGTGCCTCCGTGTCAGCAGCCAGAAACAGAGGTGTTCTGATAACTCCACAGCGCCATTGTCATAGTTAATGGGGTTCCTTCTTTCTCTTTTCTCTTCCTTCCCATCTTTCTTTTTTTCATATCTCACTCTTCCTCCCTCCATCTGTCATCTATTCCTTCTTGCCTCTCTTTTAATGCTGGGAATGGAACCTAGGGCCTCTTGCAGGTAGACAAGAGCTCTATCACTTTGCAATATATACATATATATATATGTATGTATATATATATATATGTGTGTGTGTATGTATATATATATACATATATATATACATATATATATATGTATGTGTGTATATATATATACATATATATATATATACACACACACTTTTTTTTTTTTTTCGAGGAAGGGTCCCACTCTGGCCTGGAATTCTCAGGCTGACCTGGAATTCACTCTGTAGTTTCAGGGTGGCCTCGAACTAACAGCAATCCTCCTACCTCTGCCTTCCTAGTGCTGGGATTAAAGGCATGCACCACCACACCTGGCTCTTTACATTTTTTTAATATTTTATTTTGTTTACTTATTTATTTTGAGAGAGAGAGAGAATGGGCGTGCCAGGGCCTCCAGCCACTGCAAACAAACTCCAGATGCATGTGCCCCCTTGTGCATCTGGCTTATGTGGGTCCTGGGGAATCAAACCTGGGTCCCTTGCCTTTGCAGGCAAGTGCCTTAACCACTAAGCCATCTCTCCAGCCCTGTCTTAATTTTTTTAAAATATATATTTACTTTTTATTAATTTGCAAGCAGAGAGAAAGAGAGACAATGGGCACGCCACTGCAGTGTTACTGCAAAAGAACACCAGATGAATGTTCCACATTATGCATCTAGCTTTATGTGGGTACTGGAGAATCAAACCTGCGTCATTATGCTTTGCAGGCAAGTGCCTTAACCACTTAGCCATCTCCTCAACCCTTTTTTCTTTTTTCTTTTTTTTCTTTTTTTTTTTTGTTGTTTTTCGAGGTAGGGTTTCACACTAGCCCAGGCTGACCTGGAATTTGTTATGTAGTCTCAGGGTGGCTTTGAAGTCATGGCGATCCTCCTACCTCTGCCTCCTGAGTGCTGTGATTAAAGGCATGTGCCACCACGCCTGGCTCTCAACCCTGTCTTTCTGTATTTTTAAATTATTATTTTATTTTATTTTTAATTTAATTTATTTTTTTGTGGTTTTTCAAGGTAGGGTCTCACTCTAGCCCAGGGTGACCTGGAATTCACTATGTAGTCTCAGGGTGGCCTTCAACTCACAGTGATCCTCCTACCTCCCCCTCCCAAGTGCTGGGATTAAAGGCATGTGCCACCACACACACATTATTATTTGACTTTTTGAGAGAGAGAGAGAATGGGCACACTAGGGCCTTTCAGCTACTGTGAACTCCAGATGTGTGCGCCCCCTTGTGCGCATGTGTGACATTGCATGCTTGCATCACGGCATCTAGCTATGTGAGGCCAGAAGATGTGAACATGCATTCTTAGGCTTCACTTTGTGCATCTGGCTTTATGTGGGTACTGGGGAATCAAACCTGGGTCAGTAGGCTTCACAGGCAAGCACTTTAACCACTAAGCCACTCTCCAGACCTTTTTAAAAAAAATTTTTTTTGAGGTAGGGTCTCACTCTAGCCCAGGCTGATCTGGAATTCACTATGTAGTCTCAGGGCAGCCTCAAACTCACAGTGACCATACTACCTCTGCCTCCTGAGTGCTGGGATTAAAGGCGTGTGCCACCATGCCTAGCTCACCTAAAACTGTTTTTATTGCCCAGGCTGGCCTTGAACGAAGAAGTGCTGGAATTATAAGACTCTAACCCTAATTTATTTATTTATTTATTTATTTCTCTCTCTCTCTCTCTCTTTCTCTGTTTGGTTTTGTTTGTTTGTTTGTTTTTCGAGGTAGGGTCTCACTCTAGCCCAGGTTAACCTGGAATTCACTATGTAGTTTCAGGGTGGCCTCCAACTCATAGCGATCCTTCTATCTCTCTGCCTCCCGAGTGCTCAGATCAAAGGCATGTGCCACCACACCCAGCTATTTTATTTTTTTAGTCCCACTTGGTTGTGTTACCCGAGTCTTGGAGGGGGTGATACAGGTGTCCCATATAGGACATAGCACTCTGCGGTCACTTATTCTCAGCATTTTGATTTGTTATTAGACTTTGCATTAACCACTGCTCCACATGGGGTGAGGGGGAACCTTTTCTGACCAAGGTTAAGAGCAACAGTAGTCTGTGGATATAAATAAAAATATTTAGAATGCAAGCCTCTTGGTTCTTAAAATGGTAACAGTGAAAAATGCCTGAATCACAGGCTTGCCAAAGACTCATCAGAAGCTCCAGGGTACCCAAAGCAGTGCTGCTTGGAGCATGGCACATTTCCATGCTACTCATATGGGGAAAGAGTGCTGTGAGGGAGGATGGCAGTATTGTCGAGAGCTATTTCTGGGGCTGGAGAGATGGATCAGCAGTTAAGGTACTTACTCGCAAAGTCCAAGGACCTGGGTTTGATTCCCCACTACCCACGTAAAGCCAGGTGCACAAAGTAGCACGTGAGTCTGGAGTTTGTGATGGCTAGAGGCCCTGGTGTGCCAATTCTCTTTCTCTCTCTCTTTTTAATTCTTTTTTTCAAGGTAGCATCTCACTCAGGCTGACCGGGAATTCACTATGTCATCTCAGGGTGGCCTTGAACTCATGATGATCCTCCTACCTCTGCCTCCCAAATGCTGGGATTAAAGGTGTGTGCCATCATGCCCAGCTCACTTTCCTTCTTTCTTTCTTTCTTTCTTTCTTTCTTTCTTTCTTTCTTTCTTTCTTTCTTTCTTTCTTTCTTTCTTTCCACTCGTCTTTTGGTGTGGTTTTTCAAGGTAGGGTCTTGCTCTAGCTCAGGCTGATCTGGAATTCACTATGTAGTCTCAGGGTGACCTAGAACACATGGCAATACCCCTACCTCTCTGCCTCCTGAGTGCTGAGATCAAGGGCATGTGCCATCACACCTGGTTCACTCTTTCTTAAATAAATAAATAAATAAATAAATAAATAAATAAATAAAAGCTATTTCTGCACATTCTGGCTTAAAGATGTGACTCTGCCATGTTGTGGCTTCG